>NC_045721.1:7811204-8115463 GCF_009834535.1 Camelus ferus
GTATTCAAGAGAACTGAGTGATTATACTTACATCCCCCAGACGGTAAGCATTAATGGTGATGAACCACTAATGAGGATGAACCAGTGCACTGAATTACCATGTTGTGCAGATCTTTCTTCCAGTGGCATTGGCTCCACCCACTGAACAGATGAGGAGCCCAAGGCACACAGGATATGTTAATTTTCCCTAAAACTGCATCAGTGTTAGAAATGCTGTCATGGCTTTGTCTGAGGGCTCGGTGATACTAACCAGCGATTCTTGATTAGTAGTGGCTCCTGCTACTTCTTCAAGAAGAACGACGGCACTTCGATGGGTAGAAAGAAAATGGCCCGTGGGGTGATATTTTGAAGGTTGTCCACTAGATGGCATTGTGAGTCCATCAGAATTGCTTTCACTAGGTATTTATTCACCAGTTAAATACTAATTAGTTAAAGATATTAGTAAATGGAAGTTAGTGACAATAGCACTATCTTTGAGAAAGCTGCTTGTTTACCTTGCGTATCAGCTAAAGGCAGCAACAATGTACAGTTATCTAGAGACAACGTTGTTTAGCCCTCACTTCAAAGCAATCACCTCCTTAAGGAAAATAATTATGCCGTAGCCAATGGACCGGATAAACCCTTAGAACAACAAAAGGTCAGTGAGGAATTCTACCCAAAAACCTAAACATATTTTGGTTCTCAGTTGAATTGTCTAAACTCTTTGTGAGATAAATGAATTCCAAAAGCATTCAGATAAAATATATCAATGACAGGCTTACACTTGGCTTTGAAAGGAAGCTGGGTAGGATGACGATGCAGGAGCAATTTTAGGTTTAACCAAGAGAGGGTTCCTTATTCTGTCATCTCTGTGGGCTTGCTTTGAGCAGAAGAACACCTGGATGGATGGAATTTAGGTAGTGATAATAACAAATATTATAATGATTACTATTTTTATGTTAACTCGTCTAATGACAGGAAGTTAACTGAACTTAAATCTATGACTTTTTTTTTTTTTTTTTTTTTGCTGGGGACACTGACAGTAGCATGTACCCACCCTAAACAAACACTGGCTTTTCTGGTTGATTCTACTGTTTTCCTAACATCTCTTTTATCCCCTCCACACACGTCCACTTCCTCCAGCACACCTTCACAGGTCTCCCCTCTTGTCTGAAACGTTTCGGAACCATGATGTTACGTGTAAAGCCAAGGAGCAGTTGCCTGAGGACACATCCTGCTAACGGAGGCACAAAATAAACGGAGATAAAGCACAGATGTTCAGAGACACAGTCCAAAGCGATGGCGACTTGACGCTGAGATGCTGAGTGTGGTTCCAGGGGAAGGAGCTTGTTGGGGCCACTCTCACTGCTCGGGGTGCCCCTTGCCTCTCCTGGTCTCGATGCAAAGCAAACGCTGAATGCTGTTTTTGCTTTTTGTCTTTTATCGTAAAAGGGAAAATCTTCAGATTTCTTCCAGCTAGAGAAAATAGGTACTAATGCTGGTCTTTCGTAAAAGCAGAGTGGCTTAAAGGGTACTTTCGAAAAGCAGGGGATAGATACCTGCCCTCACTCTTAGAATATTTCAAAGAATGAAACACTTCCAACTCTCTTCAATCTCTTGAGAAAGAAAGGACACTCCCAAGTTGGCAGCTCTCACTGCTCAGAGTGAAATACGATGGTCTGTGGGTACCATGTGGAATGATGGGTGGAAATACTGTCCCCAGCGCCCACACACCTACCATTAGCTCTAAGTACAGCTCACGCCTTGTCCTCAGTCCACTTTGAATGTTCTTATTATCATATGTTTGAAGTGATTGTCTAATGTAGATCTCTTTATACCTATGAAACAGGAGACCTTTCATCAGCAATTTTTTCATAATTTGTATACACGGATAGGCCTGATAAGGAAGAGACCAATTTCTGATGGCCAATGAGTCTTCGGAAAGAAGGAGAAATAGCTCAAAGGCGTGGCGCTTGGTAATTCATTATCTAGAGCCGAGATCTGATAGAAAAGCTCGTAGATGTCAAAGATCCTTAGAAAAGCCATTTAAACAGTTCTCCTGTGACAAAATTTTGACTTCAAACTTTCACAGTTTCGAGGAATTCTATCTTGATGGTTAATCAGTAAATGGTCAACATGTGAGACATGCCACTCGTCTGAAATCAAAGTTCAAGTCGAACATTCTTAGTCAGGTTGCCTAGTTTTCAAGTGTTGAGTCATGCTGACGAAGGGGCAACGGTGCAGGGAGGTCAGAGAGAGGAACTTTCCTGCCCTTATATAAGTCATGTGAGTAACGATAGCTTCATTCTCGTGCTGAAGAGCTCTCTAGGTGCCTGAGTCAGAGTTCCTGACCAATGGGAGACAGGGAAGCTGGAACTGCCCCCCTTTAATTCAGTGGGAGAAAAATGTTTGGAATGTCATTTGCTCAATGTGACCTCAGTTCAACGCAACAAGCCCAGGCAGGTGAGACAGAATCCACTGTCCTGTAGGGAGAAGTCTCAAGGGTATACTTTTAAACATTTCAATTACAGAAATTCTTATCATGGGATAATGTTCTCATCGACACAAGGAGAGACCAAAAGGTAATGTGATTCATTAAAACAAAACAAAAGGAAACAAAACAAAACAAACATAACTAAAAGTATGCAATCAGAGAGATGTGGGCTCTTCTTGTTTGAGAATAGGTTTGAATTTTGGAAATAGCCAAAATGTAGGTGGCTTGGAGGCAGTGCAGGGGAGAATCTCTTAAAAAACTGAATAATTGGAAAGACTGAAGCTGCAGTGCTCAATCTTCTTTTTTAAAAATAGGAACCTCTTTCGGTTTTCACAAAGACTTTCCCTGCCTGGGGTCAGGGGAGCTTGAGATACAGAGTTGCTATATGTGATACAGCCACCTCTCTCCCAAATCAGACATTGCACAAGAAAGAATGCATCACCGGGATAGTCACCTTGATAGACCTCCTAGGGTTTCAGTTTTGTCGTCTGTAGAAAGTGGAGCTGAACCAGAGAGTTTCGAAGGCAGTGAGTGTCTACCCGGGGTACACAGCAGAGTCACACAGAGTCTTTGAAGGAGATGAGTTCCTTGAAATAGGTGATGGTGTTTTAACCCATAGCATGGACTTGGTCCAACACACGACACGTAGTTACGGTTGCCAGATTTAAGCAAATAAAAACACAGGGCAGCCAGCTAAATTTGGATTTCAGATAAACCATGAATATATTTTTAACATGAGTATGTCCCCAGTATTTATCTGACAACCCTACACATGATAGGAAGTCAGAGTTTGTTGGTGGAATGAATGGGTATCTTCAAGCCTGGACTGGTGGGACTTCTACGTAAGGGACGTGTAGTAGGGGGCATGCGTTTCAGTGGTTTCAATCACAGCACGTGGGGAGTCTCTTGCTCTTTTTTCTCCCCAAGGGTTATCAGCCTTGATTGGAGTCCTTTTTCATCCTTTGACAAGAACTGTTATATCAGTTGGAATGCTTTAGGCTGCGAGTAAATTATACCTCAACTGAAATAGCTCGAATGATAAGGAAATGTGTGGATTTACTTAACAAAAGGTCTGGGGCTAAGATGAGGTCATCAGGGACCCATGTGTTTCCATCCTCTTTCTGCTGGGACGTCCTAGGTGTGTTGGCTTTCAAGTTCAGGCTTGTCCCTGTGCTTGTAAAATGGCTAGTGCATCACCATGTACCGTGTCTTTGTATAAATATAATCAGTCAAAAGGAGGAAAGGCACTTTGTATTATACATGCCTTTTTTTTCCTTTAACAGAAGGCAGTGGGGACTGAACCCAAGACCTTGTGCACGCCAAGCATGTGCTCTGCCACTGAGCTACAATCCCCACCCCTATACATGTCTTTTTAAATGAAGGGAAAGGAAAATCTTTCCTAGGGATTTCTACCCTCGGAATAGTTCCTCTTGAAACTCGTTTGCCAGAACTGGGCCACGTGCCCATGCACTAGCCTAAAGGGAGGCTGGAATGCAAGTTTCCACTCTTCCTAGTGGGAGGCAGTCTCTGTAAGTGATGAAGGAAGTGGCTGGAAGTAAATATGGTGGAGGCAACGGAGTGCCATTCCCAACCATCACATCTAGCATAAGTCTTTTCTTTTCAATGACACCAACACATGGATGGATTCTTGGCTGGTGGACCAGTCTGAAGGAGTGAGGAACACTTCACAGTTTCAGGAGGTAGTTCTTTTGAAGGTTTTTATGCATTAAACTGGGGCAACAAACAAAGACACATCTGTGTTGGTCCCAACATAGCCCTTTGCACGTGTTATCATTTAGCCAGAAGGATTAGAACGTCTTCAAAAGTTCATGATTACTTTCCTTTTAGCCCAGAAAAAATTATTTAAACTTGGAGAATCCTTTTTCTTTCCCCCATTATTCACCTCAAATTTTCAGGCCAAACATATGGCATCATATCCCATTGAGTATATGCACAAACATCTTAGAAGAGCTGGCAGAATCTTCATTTCAGAGGAGGGTTTCTTTCAGTTGGAATTCATCCTAGTGTACTTTTTTTCAGAACTATGCTATTAGAAGAACGGTAACACAGATAATAATTTTCTTTTGATGCCCGTGACTGCCTAAGATTCTTTTTTTTTAATCAGCATTGACCTGTAGCTGCTTCTGTGAGGAACAGCGCCAGGACTGGTGCTGCTTCTTTCTTCTTTTTTTTTCCTAAATGGAGGTACTGGGGACTGAACCCAGGACCTTGTGCATGCTAAGCATGCGCTCTACCACTGAGCTATACCCACTCCCCTGCCCTAGATTCCTAAAGGGCTCTGCACACTGGTTTTTAACCTCCCATCCCTTTGATCAGGTGAAGCAGGCCAACGTGCATGTTTCTGTGTGGGGAACACTTAACTAGCCTCAAGACCAGCAAAAGAGGTTTGGCCCCGACTTTCACACAATGTTACATGCTTTTGTTCGCCGTGTAAGTGGGGTGTGTAACTGGGGTAAATTCTTTCACAATGCTCTTAAAGCACAGATATTAAAGTGTATTTTCTCAGAGCTTATATAAAATTCCAGTTGGTGTACTGAACACGTTTTAAACGCTACATATGGAGAAGAGAGAATGAAAACTAGTATTTAATGAATAGCTTGGCTATTCCAGACATGACGCTAAGTGTCTGACATCTTTGAATTTATATAATCTTGAAAACAACTTTTTGAATTATTTTACAGGCTATTGATTCATCCAGGGTTGTATAATCCAGCGAACATCAGAGACAGAATGAGAATTACTGCCAAAGACTACACCTGCAAAGGAAGAGATGGGGAGTTTTTACAAATACACACTTGATAAGGTAGTTTTTTTTTTCTTGGTCTTTATCTTTGCCTGTCTATTAAAATAGAATTTCTGCTTAGGGTTGAATTACAGAGCAGGTTTTAAATCCAAAACAGCACTCTCATGGTCATGAGCAGGATGTCCAATCAGAGCGATGTTTTTTTGGAGAAAGATTTGCACGTTTTCTCCCGCCCACTGACAAGGATAGGCATATCCTCTGGAATTCACTGCATTATACATTCCTAGCATAGCAGGTCAGTCATTCATTATTCTCAGGAAGAGTGTTCAAAGTTCCCTTCCTCCTTTGGGTGATATGATAGAACAGTGAAGAACAAAACAAAACTAAAACCCCTGGTATAAGCACCAGGGTGCTTAGGTGGTGTCTGATCCAATATCCCATTTGTTACAGATTCTTTAATTTCCACACTGGTTCGTCACCCTCTGAGAGAAAAGAAGGGGAAGACTATGGATTTTTTTACTTAGGGGACAAGTCATTATTGGACTTCCCTGACCTAACTAAGTAAATTTGGGTTATAGTACAAAATAGCACAGTTAGAACCTAGAACCATATGCCAGTTCTTCAAAAAGGCTTTGAGGTATGCACAAGAGTTTATAGTGACTACTTGAGAAAAGTGTTGGACTTTGGAGGAAGGCTGCTTGAGGAAACTCTAAAGAAAATTAAGCAACATACTTTGGTTATCTCTGGAAAAAAAGAAGAAAGAGTTTAAAGGTACACACATTAATCCAGCAAGGTAATTACTCCCCAAGGATTCTCTTACAATGCATGTGGGTTTTCATCTTTGTTTCCCAATAACTTAGACATAGTAAGTGTTTAATTTGCTGCTTTATGGTAGAAAATTTGTTGAGTCAGCAATTATTGGTTCAACAATAATTTATTCAATAACTTTTTGGTAAATACCAGACATTGATACAGGGACAGAAATAGAACTGTAAACTGGGATGAAAGACAGAAGGTGTCACTGCAAAGAAGAGCCGGTTTCCAAAATTCAAGAAAAAAGATGGGAACAAATTCTAAGGGATTTATTCTTTAGAGTGAGCCCCAAATGACAGATGATTCTTCTACCATCCCACCCACTTATTATAATAAATAGAACAGTAAGGCCCAAGGCCCTTGGAAATTCTGCTCACTAAAAAAAAAAAAGTCTACATTTTTTGCGCATGTAATAATGTGCAAAGAACCTGTGAGAAATGTGTTTTTGAACAGAGCTAATAAAAACAGGGAGTATTAAAAAGTGTGATGTTGGTCCTTTATGATGGCTTAAGTCAAAGATCGTCAGCTGGCGTATGGATTTCAGTGTTGCTACCCTAAAGAGATGGCTTCAGATTACAGTATTTAAACAATGTAGTTTACTCTCTGAACTCTAATTTAATATTAACTTTCGCTTAGAGACATGGCCTTTGAAATCTAACCTGAGCCAAAGGAAAATTTCCATTGACAGTTCCCTTGCCAGGGGACCATTCTTCGCCACTCCCAGTGCTCCTGTCCTGGTCCTTCTGGTGCCTGTCACTGGCTTGTTGCTGAACTCGCAGGGGGTCAGAACATGATCAATTCTTCCTCTAAACCCTCGGCATCACCTAGAATTGCAGACCAGACAGGCATAGAGCAGACCTGCCCTTACCTTGCCATCAGTGTCAAGCTAACTCAGACCAGAGGAATCATTCTCTGATCGGGAACAGAGATCATGAGATTGTGTAAAAACTAGTCTTGCACCCTGGTTCATTAAGGGGGTCACCTTGGCTTACACAGCTAAAAGGAGAGGTTCCTTAAAGGCTCATGAAACTGAGGAGAAGCCTGACCCTAAAAATACTAAATGTATCGATTACAGCCGAACACTATATTGTCCCCATATTCAGACAACTGAGGAAAGATTTTCAGTTCTAATCCCTGTGTTGGTCTCTCGAAGACACTCAGAGTCTCAAATACATGGACTTCATCCTTGAATTTTTTTAAATGCACTTTTAGCCAAACAGCTGGTAAATAGTTTCCTTGAATTCATTCAGATATATTGTCTTTTCAAAGAGTCCCTTTGATCGTTCATTTCTCTGCTAGTCTAACCTCTTAACTAATTTCTCCCGTGGGTGTAAGGGTCATCCAGCTTGCTCCTACAGTAGTATGCAAATCTATAACACTCCTAAAGTGAGCATCACAGTGCTAGACTTGCTGTTATAGTGAAGTCTTTTGAATTGTAATAAAAAGAATAATTTCATCTCTCTCTAACTTAAACAAGACGCGAATACATTTTAAGAGTTCTGGAAAAGAGGCATTGCCGTTTTCACTTGTTATCCCTTGCACATTCTTCTGTGAGTTTTGGTCTTGCATCGAGCTTCTCCGTGTTTTCTTAACCAAAACACAGCCTACTAAGTCTGGGAAGTAACCCTCCTCAGTTAAGAGTTTGGTTCCTGTTTCTCTCTTTTCCTTTCCAGTGTATTTCTCCGATGGTCCCTTATTCACTACCCATAGCGTTTAATACCCATATAATGCAAAGAGCTCACCGTGTTCCCTAATGGATTCATATGTGTACATATGGAACATATCTTGAAACAGGTTTTAGTTTCATGTAGCTGTGCAGTCAGCTGCTGGTTTCTACTGCTTCTAGAAACCTTGCCAGACCATCTGCGGACCTCTAATACTTTCTGACCAGAGGGCAACTGGCAGGAATTAAATATGTTATGATCATATTCAACAAAATTTCATGATTCCAGTGCCCTAACTCAGAAGCAATACTGACTGGCCTTCAGAAAGAGACAGAGGTTAACCAGACCCTCCTTCAGCTGTGGTGATGCTTCTCTGAGCCAGGAAACACTGTTGCCACTTAAGAGGAGCAGAACTCAGACACTGCACAAACATCAGCCATCAGCCGGGCAGATGCCGGGTACACCTTCTTGGAATCAAGAGGGATTATTGTGACTGGCTTTGGGATCACAGCAAATGATAGGATCAGGCTAATTGCAGCCTTAAGGAATCCCTACCAGAAGGAAATACTCACTAGACTGAAGGAAAAAGCTAGTTTAAGCTGACCTCCTGTCTAGCAGGTGACCTGCTCGGGAGTGTGTGCAGGACACCTGGGAAGCCTTGTGGACCAGTGTTGATTCAGCTGATCTGAAAATGGTTGTTCCCTTCCTCCTCAGTAATCCACCCCAGAGTGGCATAATTTACAGTAGATCACAGGTTAACAGTTACACTCCTGCAGCTCTTTAATTCTGTCCTTCCAATCATTTAGTTAGCTTGTATTCCTACATCATTTGACTCCTTATATAGTGCCCCCCCCCCCACCATAAAGGGATGTTTTTAGGGAAAGAACACACATACACTGTACACACAACCTGTTGTTTTGTTGTTTCCTGAGATCCGAAAGACATTGCATTACTTGAAAGAAAACTTCATGCTTTTATTTTGTGAGTAGAGCGGTAGGTAGAGTGAAATGTAGGGGTCTGCATGACTGGAAGGAAAGGAAAAATGACAGGGAATGGGTACTGTGTTATATGAACCTGGTGAGGGAACTGATGTTATTTAGAAAGTTTGAGTCCAAATTCCAGAGATGAGCAGTTACATGCAGAGATGTAGGGATGTGTAGAGACATAGTTTGTTCAAAATCAACTTTATTGAGACATCATTTATGTACCATCTACTGCATCCATTTAAAGTGCACGACTCAGTGAACACATCTGTAGAACTTACTGCCACAATCAAGACAGAGGGAATTCCTAGCACCTTCCAAAATTTCTTCATGCTTCTTTTCTGTCCATCCCTTCTTCTACCTTGGCCCCAATCAAAACAGAGCTGCTTTTTTGGTCATAGCTTTTTTGCATTTTCTAGACTTTTACATAAATGGAATCATGCTCTTAGGTCTGGCATCTTACACTCCACATGACGATGTTGACATTCCTTCAATTTGTTGTGTATAGTGGCAGTTTGTTTCTTTTTCTTGTTGAATAATATTCTGTTGTCTGGATGCCCCACCCTCTGTTTATCCATAACCTCCTGGAGCACAGCTGGATTTGTTTCAAATTTTGATTATTATGCATGAAGCTGCTATGGATTTTTTCCAATGTGGGTTGACTGTGTTCAAAACTGCTACAAATACTTGTGTACAAGTCTTCGTGTGGACATACATTTTCATTTCTTTTGTGCATATACTTGGGAGTTGAACGTCTAGGTCATGTGTTTAACTCTTTAAGAAATTTAAGAAAGAGTTAAAAGCTTCTTTTCTGAGCAGTTGAACCATATCACATTGTCTCCAGGGATGTATGAGAATTCTAGGTGCTCAACAGCTTCACCTACATTTGGTATTGTCCATCGTTTTAATTATAGCCACTCTAATGAATAGATGGTGAAATCTCACTGTAGTTTTAATTTCAATTTCTCTGGTGATGAATGTGGTTTACATCTTTTTACACAATTTGTATGCTGTCATTAGGGAAGCGTCTGTTCCATTCTTTCACCTATTTTTTTTTTTTATTAGATTCTTTGTCTTCTTATTACTGAGTTGTAAAAGTTCTTTATATTGTCTGGACACAAGTCCTTTGTTGAATATATGCTGTGCAGACATTTTCACATTCTCTTGGTTGTCTTTTAATTTTCTTAACAATGTCTTTCAAAGACCACAATTTTTTATTTTGATAAAGTCTAATTTATTGATATTTTCTTTTATAGCTCATGGTTTTTGTATCCTATTTAAGAAATCTTTACAAAACCCAAGGTCTATAGGATTTCTCCATTGTTTTCTTCTAGAAATTAAATAGTGTATTAGGCTTTGCATTTAGGTCTGTGATCATTTTGAGTTGATTTTTGTGTATAGTTTGAATTGACTTTTTTGCATATGGATATTCAGCTGTTCCAGCACACTAGACAGATATGTGTGGATCTATTTCTGGACTCTATTCTGTTTTGTAGTTCTTTATGTCAATACTACACTATCTTTATTTCTATAGATAGTATAAGTTACTTTTTACACTATCAAGTTCCAATTTCAAAATTGTTTTGGCTATTCTAGAGTTATATCAAATTTCCAAATAAAATTGAGGATCAGCTTGACAGCGTCAGTGAGAATGCTGGCTGGAATTTTGACTGGGATTGCTCTGAATCCATAGATCAATTTGGGCAGAACTGACATCTTAACAGTTGAATCTTTTAATGGACCTGTGAATTCTAATGTACCATGAACTGGAACCTTCCAAAAAAGCTATGAACAAGGATTATTTCTCCATTGATGTGATTCTTCCTGAATTTCCTTCAGCGACGTTCTGTAATTTTCAGTGAAGGGTTCTCACCTATCTCTTGTTAAATGTATTTCTAAGGATTTTTGTTTGTTTGTGTGTTTGTTTTTAGGTATTCTTGCAAGTAGAATTTTTATAATTCAATTCTCTAATTGTTTCTAATTGTTATCTTGCTAGCATATAAAAATACAATTAATTTTGGGACATTAGCTTCCCATGCTCCAACCTTGCTAAATTTACATATTAATTCTAATAGTTGTCTTGCAGATTCTTTGAGGTTTTCAACACAAATACTCACGCCATCTACAAATAAAGACCAATTTTCTTTTTCTTCTCTGCCTTTCTCTGTTTTTTGATATTTATTTTGGTTTTTTTCTTACTCTCATTTCATTGTTTTGTAGTCTGTTTTTGCCCTTTTTGCTCACTGGGCTTAACCCAATACTACGTTAAAACCCTGATCTGATGAGACTTAGCAGAGATCTCAAACTGATGCAGGACAATAGCTGATGGATTAAAGAAGAAACAAAAAGAGATACTGTGAAGGTCTACAGTTAGCCGGAGGCAAGCCTGCGGTGTTTGCCTGGCTCTCCTGTTGCTGTTGCTGATGGGGTCAGTAACAGCGAGGTCATTCTGAGCTGGTTGGAAAGAAGGAGAAAATATGTGAGGGCTGTGAGTGGACCCGTATTAGCTGTGGCTGGAAAACTCTGGACTTTAGATCTTCTAGTGATTTTCAAGTGAGTAGGCCAGTATGAGCCACAGGCAAACATGCCGGGCAGACCCCAGTCCCCCTCCTCGGCGCGTCCACCCACGCAGGGGAAGCAGACTCTGTTTCCCTGTGTCAATTTCTGGACCCTTTTCTCTTCTCCAGCAGTATCACCCTCACTTCCCAGAGAGCTTTCCTTCCTCCCCTATCAAAAGCTCTCAGGAAAGATCTGAATCCCTTTCTGTGACTAAATGGTGCTCCATCCTCACACCTTGCCCATTGGTATGTTTTGACAAGAAGTATCTGAAGTTGTTTTAAGTCCCAAATAAATAAAAGCACAAACACCAGAGCAAAGCATATAAAGGGAAGAAAAGAGCATTTGTTGATCATCTACTGTATGATGCCCAAGGGTTGTTACTTAATCATAATAAGACATAAAATAGGATTTGTACCCTCACAGATTAAGTGACTGGGACTTAAGAGGTTAAGCCTTTTGTTCAAGGTCATATAAACATTGGAGAATAAATGTGAACCTAAGTTTGAGTTTGAAGTATAGGCTTTTTCCATTTCCCTCTTCTGACTCTTCAATATTACTGAATGCTTTTGTTGTGTCATATATTTGCTGATTTATCACTGGCTCTATAATAGTAGATTGTACATTTCCTGCTTGCAGGAGTGCATTCACCATTATATTCCCAGCCTCCAGCATAGGGCAGGGCAAATCGTAGGTATTCATTGCCAGCTTGTTGAATTGACTTAAATACTAACAGAACTAGGTGTCATTCATTAAACAAATACTTCGTTGCATTTAGGCAATGCATCTAGAATGGAAGTCACATAAGTAAATAAGCAATTAACTCTGCACAGTGATGCAAACTGTGATACAGGGATGAATAAAATACCGAGGAAACACAAAAAAAGAGTTACCCAGACTGGCCTTGGGGTGTCAGCAAAGGGTCCCCAGAGGCAGGGTATTTTGACATTGAATGTCAAGAGTGATGCAACGGGACAGAACAAAGATACTCTAGACAGAGGAGGTGGCTGTGTGTGCAAGGTTGGAAGTGAGAGAGAGCAGATGCTTGTAAGAGAGTGTAAGTAGCTCGGTACGGTTGGGACATGGATGTGGGACACGGAAGGCTGAGAGATGAGGGCACAGTATGACACAGGTGCCAGCTATGAGAAGATTATTACGTTGCGTTAAGGCTTTACCCCAAGGGAGGCACCAAAGAACTGTAATCCGCAGGTGGCAGAGTCAGATACTGCATTTGGAAAGACTGTCCTGTCTTCTTTGTGGAAAGTGATGGAAGCTGGGCAGGACACCATTTGGGAAATAATCTGAATTCTAGGTGAAAGATGGTTGTGGTCTAAAGAGTATGGGACTGGGGAAAGCGGGTAGATTTGAGAGAGAATCAAAGTAAAGAATTTGGAGCCTGATTCATCTGGGGAGTAATGCAGAAAGGATTGGTGAGGATGATTCTTCAGTTCTGGGTTCGGGAAAATGGTGCCCTGTGCACCCGAGGGACGTATTTGTCTGCAGAAGAATGCCGCCGGTAAATGTCATCCCAGACAGCATCCTAATGGTTTCACTAAATGATCAGCCCCCTGCTCCCCAGTTAACTTGCCACATCTCTTTGCAATGTCATCCTTTTCTGAGTCACTAAAGCTGCAAACCTCTTGTTCACCATTGGTTCCTCCTCCCTTCGGCCCTCCCTCCGGTTCCAAGTCGTCGTCCAGGCCTGTTACTCATCCTCACCAGTATCTCTTGAGTCCGCCCTGTCCTTCGATTCCCACTGTCGTAACTCTAGTCCAAGCCCTTATCGCTTCATGCCTGAGCTGTTTCTTAGCTTGAATAGTTTCCTAACTTGTCTCCATACCTCCAGTTGCTCCCCAGTGCAAGTCCGTCTGGCACCCCATGGCCGGAGTGATTTCCTTTACATGCTGCTTTCATCGCCTCTCCCAGCTCAGCCGTGTCCAGTGCGCTCTTCTCCAGACGGATGAGTTACTCACCATCTCCCCAGCATGTCTTGTGCATTCCTACCTGGGGAATCTTTGTGTGGGATGTGGCTGTCTCCTAATGCTTTCCTCTACCTCCCTAAACAGTCTTCATCCTGTTGGGCTCAGCTCCACTCCCAGCCTCCATCGCTGTGGCCTCTGACATCCTCTGGCCCAGAACACCAATCTTGTTCACTTCCTTGTGTTCTTCTCTGTGCACGTCTTGTCTCCCTGTCTCAGTAGTCGGCTTCCTAAAGCGGAGTCAGCAGGCCTCTTCTCCAGCCTGCGGTACGCATACAGTGGAGGATGGACCAGGTTCTGACCCGCCCAAAGTTGCTGTTATTTCTTGTGGCCATGTGTGTTTGTAGTTGAAGACAGGTTATGCCCGTTGGGTGAGCATTTGCCCGCTCTTGGTGGCATACCCTTGCTGGCCTAGGTCCCAGCAGTGACTTGTGGTAGGTGCCAAGATCACACTCATTCTGATCTGTATTCCCACACCCAGCCACTTAGTCTCACACCCCTGGCCGACCCTGAGTGGCTGGGTCTGGGGATCCCTCCACATTAGCCAGTGATGGTGCAGAAATCAGCTCCTTTGTAGGAGTCTCCAGGAAGCCCTAGTTCTTAGTCTTTGTCACCAGCCCAGGTACCTCTTATCCTCTTGGTTATCACCCCTTTGGGAGGCATTTGGTCCTTTTCGAAAATGAGCATGTTTCCTCTCTGGAAACCACATCTTTATACCAAAAAATTAAGTCCTATCTATTTCTGGGAAGAGTACGCTTTCTTATTGTTTTCCCCTCTTCCTGGCAAGGAACATGCCTTCACCCTGCATTCACACAGCTGTTGGAGTGCGCCTGGGCGTAGGGGTGCTGGAGGGGGGCCGATGAATCACACAAGTGACCGCACGCAGAGCAAGCTAACCCGAGGTTGCCGCCCTACACAAAGGAGAGGCTTATCTCAGTTTTAGGTGCCTGTGCCCAGAATGACTCTCTGCCCCAGATGCATTCACCAGTGCCTGTCCTAGGCTGTGGATCAGGAAGCTGCCTTCTACTGACAGCGTTACCATGGCACCCCTGCCTAGAGCTCCCGGGAGTCTGCGTGAAAGGATGGCACCTCCCGGCCGCTGCAGGGTGGGAAGAGAGAGGGACCGCGTGCTCATTTCCTGTTCCCTTCAGTTGTAGCAGTGGCTCCACCATCTCTGGCCAGGGACTCGCACCCTCGTCCGTAGCTCTAACTCTCCAGGCTCCAGTTATGTTACTCTCCCCGGGCATCCTTTCAGACCCAAGGGTGGTGACAAGTTTCTGCTGTAACTGCTCCCCTAGCACGTCAGCATCCCCTGATGGTCCCCTCAACCCGGGTTCTTCTTTCCACTTTCCTTGCTTAAACTCCTTTGAACGTGCCATCTGTCTGCCTCATGAACCCTGAGGGATACAATGCCTTCTGGAAGAGCACCCAGAATAATCTCTGCCTTCACAGAGGGTACAGCCAGGTGCATGGATCTCTCCCATGGCACCAAGCACGGTGATGGACCACTAGCAAATCCCTCGCTGTCCTAGACTAGGAGAGATGATTAGTGAGACAGACGCAGTTCTTTGTGTGACTCCAGGGTTCTGGTTGACAAACCAGACTGCCAGATGTGACCCCATTAGCACCGATGCTCTGTTGCAAGGTGGGCTTGACCCTACCCCCTGTGGGGTTCGCTCCCAACTCATAGGGAAAGATCAAGACTGCATTGTCTTGTTTACTGATGGTGGTGCGCATTCACTAGACTCGACAGCCTGTTCAAAACCCAGCGAAATATCTCTGCCATCTTCCAACTCTAACTTCTAGGACATCATTCTTTATGAATCTAGCTGGTTTGCCTCCGTCCTAGAGGGTGGCCCCGACGGAACTTATTCTGAGAGGACGGGTGCTTCAGCACCGCTGCCTGCGGGGTGATTTGGAGATGATTTGCTCACAGCCCTCTTTCTGTTTAACGAGGGCAGTGTCCGTCCTCAGAAGTAGGAGAGCCACTTGTCATTTGCCATCATCAAAGGAGGCACTCTGACCAGAAGTCTCCTCAGAGTTTGCTGCTTCTCGGAGGCGTCAGTGATTCCTGTTTTAATTATGTTTCTCCATACATCATGTTTTTGAAATTCCCAGCTTATCTCCCAGTTATTTTAGCTGGCTATTTCCCCTGCCAATCTTAAAACCAGTGTTACTGCTCTTGGCTTCTTAATGATTCTTCCCAGTGGGAAAAACAGGAGAGAGAAGATCTCAGGACCTTTTCCCCCAGGATGTAGTGTGACTGTCTCATGGGGAAGGATTTCTTTTTTGTTCACATGTAAAAGGTCCAGAGGGCCAACACATGCAAATTTGAAACAAACGTTTCCAGAGCAGAAAGTCCAACACCAATCCTGTCACACAGGCGTAAAACAAATTATCCAATGGGAGCTGCACGTAAATCACTCAAGAAGAGTGCCAAAAATTCCACTACATTCCTTCCAGAATCTAAAACCCAAACATGTTAGAGTTCCAAGCTCTTACCTAAAAAAAATTCTGAAGGGAGAATGAACTGTGAATAACAATGGAGAAAGTAGAAGCAATTCATCCACCTGATGGGACCACCTGCTAATCAGCGTTCCCACAGTACTTCGTATCCAGCTGTGAATCGAAACTCTTGAGCTAAGTTTATGGCTTAAAAACACCAGAGACCCCTGTCATCATCATCACTGTTATTTACCAGGGACTGAGCCAGAATCTGCATGATTGCGATGTTTCTTGAAGGAGGCTGATCTCTGTGGGTTGTGTCTGATTTGGGGGAGGAGTGTGGGCCGGTTCCATATGCTGAGGTTAATGGGCAATGCAATAAATCACAGTCGTAGAAAAGAAAGGCCTTGGAAGTGGGTAGACAAGTGTTTTAGTTTCTTAACCCACTGCACACTCATGGAAGAAAGAACTCTGTATGTGTTAGAAAAAAAAAAGACACTTCCATACCTTTAAAAATTTTTTTAGTAACATGTTCTTGTACAAGACACAGTGTTTAGTGCAAAAAGTTTCTAAAAGGCATTTATCAAGGTAGAAGGGAAATGATTCTTATAGCAAAATGTCTGCCCTCCCACATGCAGAAAGTAAGTGGGGCCAACCATGGGAACCCCAAAAAATTGGGAAAAGAGAAATGGGTTCATCTATAAAATCAGTGCCCTGAAATAGACTTAGGGGTGTAAAGTCTTGCACTGAATTACAAGGCTCGATTCAGTGCATTCACGTATTCATTTGCTCGGGCTGCTGGGTGGCTTAAAACAGCAGACACGTGTTGTCTCACAGTTCTGGAAGCCAGAAGCATGCAGTCAAGATGACAGTAGGGCCGTGCTGTCTGTGCAACACTTAGGGGGACCCTTTCTTGGCTCTTCTGGCTTCCGCGCTGCACGCTGTTGCTGGAGTTCGTTGGTTTGCAGCTGCACCGCTCCCATCTCTGCCTCCAGTGTTGCATGGTGTTCTCCGTGTCCTCTTTCTTCACGGATGTCTTCTTATAAGGACACCAGTCATATTGGATCAGTGGCCTATCCTGCTTCAGTATGACCTTATCTTAGCTATTATATCTGCAGCAACTCTGTTTTGAAATAAGGTATCCCTCTGAGATAGTGGCAGTTAAGAATTCAGCATCTCTTTTTCGAGGGAGAGGGCACAATTTAACACAAAATTTATATATTGAAATATGGCAAGGATAAGATTTACAAATTAGGAGCTTTCTTCTGTTTATTTTCTTCTTTTTTCTTCCTTCCCTTCCTTCTTCCTTCCTTCTTCCTTCCTTCCTTCTTTCTTTCTTTCTTTCTTTCTTTCTTTCTTTCTTTCTTTCTTTCTTTCTTTCCTTCCTTCCTTCCTTCCTTCCTTCCTTCCTTCCTTCCTTCCTTCCTTTCTTTCTTTCTTTCTTTCTTTTTCTCTTTCTTTCTCTTTCTTTCTTTCCCTTCCTTCCTTCCTTCCTTCCTTCCTTCCTTCCTTCCTTCCTTCCTTTCTCTTTCTCTCCTTTCTCTCCCCCCTCCCCCCCTTTCCTGGCTTGCCTAGACATGGCATCTTGGTGAAGACTGAAAAACAGAACTAGAAGACATTAAGTTGATGTACATAAGAAAAGTCATGAAAATACCCAAGAAAATATATTTCAGAATGAGAAGGGCAAACTGCCTGTGTGATGAGGAAATCTCTGAGGATGGAAGCTAGCATAATGGAATTTTGTAGAAAGAGTAAGAAGATTGAAATATAACGTGGGTAAGAGAGAGAGAGCGAGAGATGATTTCCAGAAGTTGGCTGTGTTGCCAAGAGGAGCCAGCCTTTAGCACCACTGAGAGCATCCTGTAGCTCTGTTACACCTCCTGGCCTTGGAGTAAAGCCCGTGTTTTGCTCAGCTGCGTCACTGTGAGGGCTCTGTGGAGGGAGGAAGCAGGACCAGTTTTGCTCATGCTGCACAAAGTGCAGATTGGATGGGGATTCTTTAGCAACGGAGGCGCAATAACAAAAGACAGAGAGAAGTACACAGCGGAAGTGTCCAGCCCGAAGGACAAAGAAGCAGAGCGTGTCCAGTAGAGTTTAATGTTGTGGGTCCTCTATAAAAGGCAACTATGCCTTCTGCTTCCTTAGCTGAGAATTAGTCCTTAATGTTACCTAAGGAAGTCTGCCTATTCTGCTCCTACATTCATTAAACAAACTTCCTACTTTAGTTTAATTTACTCCTTCAAGGAGAGCTTTGTTAGATGTTCACAGACTCTGTTCTAGACCATGGGACAATAATTTTTTTTGAGGGGGAAGCATTTTTAGTAAAAATTTGCAATTCTTTTATATATATATATCTCAGTTTTGTTAATATTCACTGCCTTTGCGAAACAGTTCTGCCTTCAATGTGCTGACAAATTCAAGACTCTGAGTTTGTAAGATCTAGGGTCAGACCTTGGGGCACAGTTAATTCACAAGCTTGTGGTGACCTCATAAGGCATCATGGCAACAGCATACTGGTTTCTCCCCAAATAAGGATAGGATCTCACAATACAATTTCATGTTGGGGATTTTCTGTTTTTGTTTTTCCTACGTGCTCAGGTAGGAGGGTGGCCTCCAGGCTCATTGAGACTGACTGGTTCTGCAAAGGAGAATGTCAACCTTGGAAATGTGAAAGGACTTAGAAATTAAAACTGGAATTTAGGATTCCCACCCTTAGGTTTGGTTTCTCAGCCTCTGAACTTGGCTGCTAAAAATTATCACAAAAGCTGGAGACCTGGGACTTTAGTTACAGGCAGCAGTTATATAGTGTTGTTGATGGTGATGTTGGTGGTAATGATGGTGGTGGTGATGATGGTGATGATGGTGGTGGTGATGATGGTGATGAAGATGGTGATGATGGTGGTGATGAAGGTGGTGGTGATGAAGGTGGTGTTGATGATGATGGTGGTGATGATGATGGTGATGAAGGTGGTGTGATGATGGATGATGGTGGTGATGATGATGGTGATGAAGGTGGTGGTGATGATGGTGGTGATGATGGTGGTGGTGATGATGGTGATGATGATGCGTAAACCACCAGCTTGACACAAAGGAGCCAAGAGCACTCACAGGCTCTTAGAACTCTCTATAGTTTGTACAATGTCTTTTAAAATTTTTAAATGAGCATTTGGCATTTATTATCCATGTATTTATCTAAGCCCATGTTGAACTTGTCTGTGTTTCGACTTGACAACTAGTTCAGGTAACAAGTTCCATGTGTTTACTTCTCTTCTAGACAAGAAGCCCTTATTTTTTATTTAGAACTTATTTTTATTAAAATTGATGGTTACATAACTGAGGTTGATTCTCCCAGAAAGCTCTTAAGGGGAGAGCATTCCGAGGGTATCCTTTGCAAAAATGGGTCTTTGGGTACCTTACATAGCACATCACTCCAAAGTAATGCAGTTACACGGTGATTTTCCAACATTTTAAGCCACCAAAATGTGCTAAAAAAAATTGCATGGGATCTTATATAAAATTGGTAACAGATGCACTAGTTTACTTATAGACCATTTAATTTTTCCCCATAGAATTCAACCTCACATAACACACTGTCATTTTTTAAACACTTGGCTCCTTCAGCTAGAACATCAGCTCCATGAAGGCAAAGCCTTTGCTTATCCCCAGCCACTAAAATAGTTACATACGCATAGCCAGCATCCAGTAAATAAACTGAATAAATGAAGCAATGTATGAGGTACAGAAACCACTCCTGAGCCTGAGGCTTCCTCTGTGATTCCCTTTCTCTCAGCTGGTACCGAACTTGAGCATCCTCCGTGAAGCCCTCCCTGGGATGTCAGGTGGATTTTGATTGGCATAGGGCCTTGCTCTAAAGCTCACGCATGTTTTATCTTACTGGGGCCTCTCAACCTCCCTGCGAGGTAAGTAGGCACGTATGATTCCTTCTCCCAATTTGCAGATGAGAAAACAGATTCAGAGATGATGATGCACTTTCTCACAGTCACATGGATAGAAAACGGTAAAGCCGCAGGGCTGAGACAGCTCCAAGTGCTCTACACCAGAATTTCTCGCTGCCTTGGCTGCAGCTTATAGGAGAAGTGAATTTTAAATCATGACCCAGAAAACACAACACACACACGTCTACAAATAAAGCAAAGGTTTTACTAATGCCCTTCCTAATGTAATACAGCCTAGTATTTTTATTCTATTTAATGAAAAACTATTCTAATTGCAACCACAGACGGAGAAACAGCGCTGTCTGACACCCGCATGTTCTTGCATAAGTTCTCCTCTCCAATCATCCTTTCTCTCCATTTCAAAAATGAAAGAATAATTGCTTTTGTCTCCTGCCGGGCTTCCCGGGCTCTGCGTGAAGTCAGCCAGTCTGGGGAGCAGGACGTTTCCTCCATGCTGGAGTCAGGGGGCAGGAACCAGCTAGGCCGCCGTCTGAAAGGAAACTGAAAGCTTTTATGGGGGCAAAGGCGCAGAGAAAATCAAATCTGAAAGCCTGGACACTGGGGGCAGGAAACAGTTAAAGGACCACTGGATACACCGAGCTGCCAAGACCACCACAATGTTCGAGCAAACATCAGACAGAGAACAGATGTGAAGTCACCAGAGTCCTTCAGGGGAAGATAGTGGCGACATAAATTAACCTTGTCTAGGGCCTGACCAGGGGACTATGCGCTTTTTGAAGTCTTCAGAGTGAAGCCATTTTTTTTATGGGCCCTCCAAGGTTATATACCTTTATCCAGCAGAAGAGGTTTAATTAGAGCCGCTTGTTTACGGGGAAGGGACGTGAGCGCGGTGGGGGCTACCAGGGTGACTGCACAGAAAATAAACGAATGAGGCTGCAAAACAGCTGAGGTTTCCTTCATTCTCTTCAGCTGATAAGATTCCCTTCACCCTCAAGATTACGTTGGTCTGTTTTCCTGAAACTGGAGAAACAAAGAGGTGAAAACATTCCAGACTCCTGGCCCTTCGGTTTGGAAGGATTTTGGTCACAACCTCCTTCGAAGCTGGCCTTCGTGATTGATGGTGAGGTTACACCGCACCCAGCTGCCAGAGGATGGGCCTCCGGGACCCCTCACCTGCGGGGCAGCACCGCAGGAGCCACCCCCGGGATGTGGGCGCGTCTTATCAGTGGATACTTACCCACAGCTTTGAGGAGGGCCTGGCACTACAGCTCCCAAAAGATAAATTCTCTACTCAGGGGAGGCCCAGCTGGGGAGGGATTTGAGCCACAGATGGCTTTGTTAGGGCAGTGTTCCCAGAAGAAGATACGGAATTAGGCTCACCACTGATAAGGGCCGATGGATCAGAGGGCCACTAGGAAATCCCGATCGAATTCCTTTAAGAATCTGAGAAAGGGCAGGAGCTGCGCCTGGTGGGCAGCAGAGGGGATGGATACTAGAGTCTAGGGCCAGTTTTCCTGAGCATCTCCGGAGTGCCTGGTCCCCTGGGGAGGGAACAGGGGATTGAGCCAGGTTGGGGGGTGGGCAATAGAGGGGGACAGGAAGCTGCTCTGACCAAGGGTGCCAGGCTTCCTGAGTCCTTGGCTGAACGTGTGGGGTTCCAGTGGCTGGGGACCAGTCAGGGCAGACCTGGGTCCAGTCCGTGCTTGCTTTGCCACGGGCAGCTCTCCCATAGCCCCTTTCAAACAGGCCCTTTGGGGAGAGATACAGATTCTGCCAGGCCAGCCCAGGGCTCACCATAGATCAGTGCATCCAAGAGACAGAGTGGCAGGGGCTGTCCCCTCTCTCGGATGGGAGAGCAGTTTCTACTTTCTGTTCCCAGGGCCAAGCGTATTCGTGGCTGGGGTTCTGGTTGGGGGATCTAAGGACCACTGAAACAAGTCCTCTTCCTAAAGCATCCCTTCCAAACCATCTGAAATGCCACCTGTAATTGAAGATGGGCAGTGCTGTTAAGAAGGAAACAGTCCCCAGGGAGATGGGAGGCAACTGTAATCACTCACCTCTCACATCTGCCCCTTATCAGGCTGAGGTCTTCATCACTGAAGGGATGGAAGACTTTTAGGGGAAGGCACACAGTTTTGAGAAAGAGGAATTTCTGGGAAAGGCTGTCTAGGGTAAAGTCGGCCGTGGGGTCTTCGGTGAGTGAGTGAGTGAGTGAGTGAGTGAGTGTGAGTGTGTGTGTGTGTGTGTGTGTGTGTGTGTGTGTGTGTGTGTGTGTGTGTGTGTCGGGGGAAGGGCGCACTAGCAGCAGACACAAGGGAAGAAGGAATCCGGGAGAATCCAATGAAAGGGATGAGGCAGGGCCAGCAGAGGTGGACGGTGCTGACTCGGACATTGTCCCCAAGGCTTCCCTTGCCCTTCTGTTTCTCTGTTTCTCAGGCTCCTAAATTCTGTGGGGCTCACGTTTCCTTCTGCCTGAGATGCTCTTGCCCAGAGCAGAGGCAGATTTCCGTCCAGCTTAAGTCCAGTGAGACCTAGACTTCTGATGCCTGTCTGCGTCACCTCCACCCAGCTTAGGAACACAGGAGGCACATAATGACGTCTGCTGGAAGGCGGATTCTCCCAATGGATGGGGCGTGCACATTTCACACCTGTGTGTGGTCCAGAGACTTGGTGCTCGCTCTTCCTTCCCCCTGCAGTGCTCCCTGCCCCCCTGGCACCAATGGGTGCCCTCCTAGTCGTCCCTCAAGACTCAGCTCAAACACCATATCCTCTTTGTAGCCTTTTCTGTCTTCATGTGGTTTCTCTGAAGTACACACCTCGTAGACCATGTGTCACAGTGTATTATCATTGCTGACTTCTTTCTTAATCTTACCCACTTGACTTTGACCTTCTTGAGTTCATTGGTATCTTTATTTCTAGCACATCGCACAGTGCTTGGCACCTAGCAGGTGAATTGATTGGACCTTATATGAAGTCACTTCCAAGGGACCTCGCCAACATTCCCAGTGATTTTTTTTTTTTTTAAGCCTATTTATGGCCAGTTAAGCACTCAGCAGCAGAGAGAAAAACCACACCTGGGTTGGAATATGAGGAGCTCCTGTCTGCTCGTTTCAGTTTGTCACGAAGAGCGAACTTCCCTTACTTACCAAGTCAGGTTCCCTTAACGTTCCCTCTAAACGCTTTCTGAACTTGGCATCTGAAATGACAGGTTATTAGTCTGGCACATGAAGCTGACGTGCATTTCTGGGACTGCTGAGTAGTGAGGGATTTTCGAGAAATAAAAGAGTCTGTCCAGTGATTGCAAATAGAAGCCATAAGACCCCACCTGATTGTCTAGGATGAAGCTGTGCAGCTGGGAGGCAGATGTGCTGGGTCTGCCTTTCTGGTGGTGCAGAGAAGATGGACAAAGGACTTTATGCAGGTGTTGGGGGGCGGTTTGATTTCACATCTGATTTTCTTCCTTTGGATAAATGCAGACCCTAATTGCTGAACCTCTCAAGAAAGGTCGCTTCTTCCCAAGCTGAGGAGGTTGGTGGGACAACTTCTGCAAAAATGAACCACCCAAATTAAAGGTAGGGTCAGCATGCGGGTCCTGGTTCACACAGACATGTGAGTGCGGGGTGTGGACTGCAGAGTCCTTTGCTGTGGCCATACTTTGTCCTTGGTTTATTTTTTTAATTAATTAAAAAACATTTTTTTAAATGTCAGTTTTTTTTCCTTCTTTTTAAAATAACATCACTTTATTATTTTTTTGGTCATGAGGGAGGTAACTGGGTTTATTTATTTTTTAATGCAGGTGCTGGAGATTGAACCCTCCCATCTCCTTTGTTCCTGCACTGTTGTTTCTTCATTATAAAAATATATAAGAGGGGAACATGTAGTCAAACTGCAGTGGCAGATCAGAGCTAAAGGGTGCGTTGCATGTATGTGAAGGGTGCTTCTGACACCCTAGTTTTGATCAGTGCCCCAAGGCCACCCAATTAAAGATGTGATCTACAGTAGAAGCCATGTGCTGGCTCTGCAAAGGCAGCTTCAGGACACACTCCTAGCAGCTATTCTGGCAGCTTGGTTGCTCCTAAGTCACTTCTAGATAGAAATTCTGGTGTTGCCCCCAATAGCGGGAGATAGCAGTGTCCCGCTTGCGGAAACCAGATACCGTGGTCACTTTATCTCTTTCCTTCGTTTTTCATTCTCAGAAGATGTCTCTTTAATGGGGTGCAAAGAGGGTTACTTCATCTCCTTTTGACTTTTTCTTTTGCTTTCTCTCCCTCTCCCCCTGCAGCTCTTTTCTTGCGGTCAAAGCAGCTACTATTGAGCATTTCCAACTTTTAAAACTAGGCTAGGTGATTAAAGTGCCCTAATGTGTTAGGAGTATTCATAAAAATGACTTTATAGGTGGTCTTTGATCTTTCCAGTCATCTGCTTGGTTAAAACGCCTCTGCCAGCACAACTTGGTATTTTTTATATCATCTTCATAGTCCATAGTTTTTGTAAATAACGCCAGCAGTTTCTGAGAGAACTGAGTTACAGGAAAGGTGGGTGGGAGGTATCTGCCCCTTCCTGCCTCGTTCCAGTTATAACTTTTAACTAGTCCTTTGAAAAACTTTACGTTAAGATATCACGGGGTGTGGCTCACATGTCTGTGAAATGTCTTACATTCACTCAGTCACCCTCAGAATAAAAACCAAGTCATAGAAGGAAAAAAAATGGCTTGACTAGCATTGCAACTTAGTAACTATTGCCGTTTAAATTCAAGGTCAGAGAAAAAAAGGCAGGATACAATATATATACGTGATGTATGTATATTTATGTCCAAATTCTGTGTCACAGAATGAATTAGTACATGAAGTAGAGAAAGACTCGCCATTACTTGAGTTGCGTGTTTCTGTTTCAAAATGACTGGCTTGAGTTTGGAGTTTCACTTGATTAATATGTTAATGAATATGAATAAATTAAAGCATGTTTACATTTCTGTAACATGTATTTTCCTTTGTCTCAGCAACGGACTTATAGAACTTTGGGGAAGTAATGTAACCTCTCTGGAACCTTGTCACGTGTTTAGAAAAAAAGAGGACCAAAGTATTTGCTTGATGGGCCACACATTAAAATCAAGACATTAGGCTGAGTCAGTTTTGTTGGGTGCTGATAGTTCTAACAAGGACATAGGCATTAAAATTAAATGATTAAGTTGTCTGGAAGCTAGAAGTGTAAACATAACTGTAAGTGAGAGATACGCTTGTTTATCTTTTCTACTGTGGCTGTTAGCTTACCCTCCAGGTACGTCGCATCACACACGCAGTTTGGCTGTGTGCACACAGTGAGAATCTGGCCCGCCGTCTGTGATAATGCGGAAGTACTTGGTATTCAGCTCTCAAATATGTTGGAAGATTTTCTTCCCTTTTTCTCCAATAAGTGCTGCTTGGGGGAGGTGTGTGATGTGCCAATTAATAGGTATACTTTTTCAACAGTTGTGACTTTTCCCCCCCTCGGAGCTTGGAGGCAAAAGTGTCAGGTTCTCTGCTGCCGTCACTTTCCATAATTTCCCTGTTTATCCCAATGGGCGCTGTGGACCATGGTCTCATGGCAGGTGCACGTCAGTGGACCACATGGCAGCCTCTGGGTCAGCCCTGGCCCCAGGCCCTCCAGGAAATGAGGCACGTATCGTTCTCAGGACACAACCAGCCCACGTTCAGACAAAAACCCTTGCTCCTTGCCAAACTGCTGACTGCCAGACATCAGAGAATTTCACTGAAAAACTATGAGTGGAGCGGACTGGGGAATATTACTGAGCTTCACATTAGGAACTTGGGCCATCATTCATTAATTTATTTCGTGAATATAAATGGAGCCCTTTCTTTGTGCCAGAAACTGCTCTAGGTGAAGGGGATATAAAAGTTGAAAAAAAACACCCTAAAAATGACAAGAAAATAAGCAAGTAAAGAAATGATCGAGACCCTTTTGATGGAGCCAGACAAAAACCTGAAATTAGGTGATGTGGTGAGAGGCTGAATGGCTGCTTCCAAAAAGATGGGTTGGGTTGGGAATGTCCAATCTGAGACAGTTGTATGAAGGTTGAGGCTTGAACGTCAGGAGAGAACCATACATGCAAAGATAAGGAAGTGGAGAATTCAAGCACAGGGCATAGCAAGTCTGGAGGTCTTAAGACGGAAGATGCCTAAGATTTTCCAGGACACAGAGGAGAGGTGGCATGTTCGGAAGGAGTGAGAGAGAGAGAGCATGTAAGTCATAAGGAAGCTCATGGAGGGCTTCATAAAGCCCAGGGGCGAACTTTGGATTTTGTTGTCAGGATAATCAAAATGAAGAAAAGATACAGTCTGAATCATTGCTTACACGTACTGTTAGCTAAGGGATGGGAGATGGACCACTGGGCGGAAGAATGAAAGCAGGAAGGTGCATGAAGCTACTGCAATGCGCAGGCCAGGTGAACCTGGGAAGTAAATCAAGGAGCTGCTGGTCAGTTAAGTCTGGAGTCTGCAACCAGGTAAAGCCACGAAGGATGCAGCTGGATATAAAAATCTGTGGTCTAGAACGGAGTCCAAAGAGGTAGGTCTGGAGTCATTGCCATATAAATCTATTTCAAGCCATGGGTCAAAACAATGGCTCCTACAGTGAATGTGTAGACAAAGAAGGTCCCCATCCTCCACTCTGGCAGCAGCAGGGGATGTAAAGATGCAAAAAGCCATCCCTGAGATGAGAGCGGACACGGCGTTTTCCACCAGACTCTCAGCCTGTGAGAGACAGGTCTCTGCCCTAGAGAACTCGCAGCGTCAGGCAATATGGGGAATTAGTGGACTGACAAGCCTAAAATACAGTCCATAGTAATAGAAGTTGGCCAGGAGAAGCCCAGAATTTGAACTCTGTAGCAAATATGCAGTTCTGAACCTTCCCTGCCCCCTCTCTTTATGATTTAATACTTGGCAAAAGAAAGGTCACTTGACAATATTTATTAGCTCATTAACTGTAAGTGTTTCTGCTGCCATGGGAGGCTTTTTTTTTTTTTTTTTGAATAACAAGTCTATTCTTTTCTACAAGCTACGCTGCAGGTGTCTCTCCATCGTGTAAATGAAATGGTGAGCACCAGCCCTCTCCTGGCATCCACGATCCGTAACAAAATATTACTTTCTTTCCAGCTGGTTAAAAGGAACATGATCGGCCTGAATCTGGCTTGGCTGACTTACATGAGGCCAGCTAGGCAAATATCAGCTTTGCCTTGACCTGGGCCGTCTTTCAAAGATGGTGAGCGAGGGCTATCGTGTTTCCACTGTTCAGACCCCCGTTCCCAAGAAAAGAGAAAGGAAACAAAATCAACACGCACTGAGTGCCAGATACTATATTAGGCCCTTTATAGACACAATTTAATGTAATTCTTTCAGAAGCTTTATTAAATAGGAAAGGCATTTTTATCACTAATGAGATGAGGAAATCGAGCCTCAAAAAAGTTAATTTTGCTCAGTCACACCACTGTTAGGTGGTTAAGCTGGGATTTAAAGCTAAGTCCGTGCTTTTTCAAACACATAATATCCTATGTCAAAAAAATCGTATAGTATCCTCAAACACTGTACACCTTCTCATTTGCTTTCCAGTAAAGTCTGAGCTTGCTTATAGCTGATTCCAAGGCAGCAATAGAATAAAATGTCTTTGAGCTCCTGATGAAAAAAATATTATCTTCTTAGAATTAAGGGCATTGTTTCTTTAAATAAACCAAAATATATTTCTCTAATTGTTTTGTAATGCAAATATGTCCACAGTGTAGTTCTTATTTGTGTTTTATTTTAGTAGGGGAAGGGAGATTTATAATCCCACCAGCTCTAATGGGTAGGGACATGCTACCCGTTGACCATAAAACCACCCAAAAATCCATGAGTCCATTCATTTCCAGCATTTGCACAGACTCTTCTTTGCCCTGCACCCTTGGCTTGACTAACTCCCAAGAATTCTCTAAAATGCAAGTGCCAGCTTTTCTGAGAAAGTTATCTTCCCTCTTATGGTACCAAATACAACTTTCAATGTTTTAAATGACAGACCCTGAGATTTTCCTTTAATTGGCTTGTTGGTCCAACTGCTAGTGTATTTATTCTTTGAGGGCAGGGATTTTATCTCATTCATCTCTGTGTTGTCGGTGCCTAATGGCTGCTATTTTAGGGGGTTCTTGCATTAATTCTTGAATGAGTGAATGAATCATTAGTTAATATGATATATTAATATTTCACACCAAATCTAATGTTGGCTGCCATTGATAGATATGATGATCTTTGAATCCAAAACCCGTGGCACAGTGACAGCTGGTGGACAAACCTATCAAAGACCTAACCTATTGCTTTCTCCTCCTTCTCTCCCTGCCTCTTTCCCTTCCTCTCCTCCTCCCTTCCTCTCCCCACCCAACACGCATGCACGCACGAACACACACACACCCGTTTTCTCAGTTCAGGGGATCAAGAAATCATCCCATTGCTTTGCTATAGGATGAAGGACTTTTGAGGTTAATCTCTGTAGGTCTCATGTGGTGTGAACATTGTCTCTATTTGACACACATCCATAACCAAGAGCCCTGCCGAACTTTTAAAGAGAACACTGTCTTTTGGAGCAGAGATTTGCCAGCCTTTGAGTACTGTCCCACAGGGCCTGGAACTGAGAGATCATATTCCCGTGAGTTGAGCAGATTGGTAGGAGAGGATGATTAACCATGACAGGCCAATTGGTTAAACTTTTCATCATTTTCAAGCTTCAGAGTTAATGCCTGTTTAAAATGAATCCAGCCATTCCAGAAGGTGAGAATACAATATATTTAAATAGAATCATCACAGAATGTTAAAACAGAGAGCCTTTCCAGGGTTTTGAAATAACTTGATTTTATATGATAATTAATTGAATTCCCCACTTACCCTATTCCCTTTGAAGTGAAAGCTATGGAATCACTTTTTTTTTTTTTAAATGAAAGCATTAAGGATTATTTATCGAACTTTTCTCCACTAATGGGGCCTCGGAAAAGGATGTCTCTGCTTTGCTTTATCCTGTCTTTATGATCAAAGAGGCTCTTATGAGCCCAGCTGAACAGAAGGAAAAAATGGCTTGTGATTCAGAACCAGCCCTGAGGTTGGTGGAGATGATAATAAAGAAGAGAAAAGAAATAGCGTGCTGATGATATTAGGGAGATTGGCTTTTCAGGAGAAAGCATTTATTCTACAGGTTTTGGGAGAATTTATGAGATAATTAATATTGGCAGTCCTACACATTTGATGCAGGAAAGGCTTTACACAGCAATGGACTAGATGCCAACTGATGTGAGAGGGAGCGTCCTTTGGATTTAAAACGCTGTCTGCATTTACCCGAAGGAGATTCAAAAGAGTTCTTGTTCAGTGGGTGTCGGGGACCAGCAGCTACAGTTTTATAAATTATCAGCCATTATTTTATTTTTTTTCCTTCAGAGTGTCCCTTAGATCACCTTTCAGCATTTTTTTCCTCCTTTCTGAAGCGACGTGCCCTGTAGCCAGAAGAACCGCACGTCTTAGAATTTTGAGAACCGGTCTGATTTAAAAGATTTAAAATAGCCTTTGCTGTCAGTACACCCACCCCCACATGGTAGATTGTGTGACCAGTTCGGGATTCAGAAAGCATGGTCACCGTAGGTTCAGCCATTCCAGATGAACAGTTGCATTCCAGCAGCTCTCAGACGATTTGATCATCTGGGCTTGCTGAAGAACCCCCTCCGGCTTGGACCCCACGCAATATTGTTCCCCAGCAAAAGAAACTGAGGAGAAAAAGAGGGCATTGCTCTCTTACAATATTATGGGAATACTATTCCGTACAACTTCTAAAGTGCAGACAAAAATCGTTTTTTTTTTTAAAATTATGCAACACAAATTGTACAACAGTTAAAACACACAACCGAACAAATAAAAGGAAAACATCCCAATCCGACCAACTAGATATACTTACTGGCTCCTCTTTTCACGTTTGTCTATATAAACGCATTTTTGATATCTCTTTTCCCTTAACAAAGCATGGAGTCCTGATGTCCAGGTACGGGTTTGCCACCATATTTCTCATTTAGCAATGTGTGGTGAGCATCTTTCTATATCATTAAATGTAGATGGATGTCATCCTTTTAATCATTGCCTAGAACTCTGTGGCAAAAATGTGCAAGAAATTACGTAGAGCCCTTTGGATGTTGTTATTTTGCTGTTTTGCAATTGCGTACGATGCTAAGAAAAGGCATGACTTCCTTCATGTAAAGTATTTGGGTGCCGATGTGGGACTTGGTCCAGTCGAAGTCTGCAGATCCTGCTGGAAGCTGCCAGGAATGATAGCTTGCTACGGTGCATGATAGCCCAGTCATTTTATGCCCAGACACGTCAATGACACACTAATGAATTCCACTTTAATCTTTAGTATCATTTGCCATTGGCTTCCCTTGTGTTTCTCAAGGGCTCTCTGGTGTCCAGACCCACTTTGTTGATCATCCCGTTGCCATTATTTTTCTGGCTGATGTGGCGAGCGTGGCTCTGAGGTCAGTCTCTGGTTGAGTCTGTCTGGATCACATTTTCGGGTGGTGCATCACACACCACGTCTGCTCCCTGGCTCCAACCAAGAAGACTTTAAAGAGTTTTTTTTTTTTTTTTTTTTAAAGGCTCAGAAAGGTTCTTGGATATCAAACAGCTCTTATAAAAATAACATTTTTATGACTTAAAATGTAAATGAATCAGAAACATATGGATTAAATTTCCTTTGAGATACCCAAGGGTTTAAAAACTGAAGGGAAGAGCACTTGCAAAATGAGTTAAATCAAGTTGTGCCAAAAATAAAACAGTTGAAAAATTGCCGGGGATGTTTTGCTCATCCCCTAGGTGTGCGTGGGTTCCCCATTCTTTGAGAAGTACTTAGATTTTTTAAATTTTGGTCACTCCGTGAAGTGCACTGAGGACTAGTTCAAATGGGCATTTGGCTCTCCGATTAAAGAACTGATAAGCAGAAAGTCAATATTTGATCAACTGCACTTGAAATATGCCTTCCTTCTTCAGCGTCTAGTAGGGTCCCCCTCTGGCTGCGATCCTGCCCATCCGGGGTGAAGAGAGCTCCAAGAGGACTCAGACTGTGTTGGCAAAGGTTAATAGGATCTATGAAACAAGTCCAAATTAATTCTCTTTCATTCCCTTCTCCATCAGTTGCCCCAGGATCCCCTACTCCCCTGTCTTAGGTCAGTAAGCACAGAAGCAGAGCCTTACGACTGGAGTTCTGATGTAAGTGTTTTGCTCAGAAAGTGCTCTCAGGAGACATCTGTAAGGAAGTGAAGGGAACAGATAAGTCAGGGGCAGAAGCTGAGCAAAGACGTGGTTTCAGCTGATGTCCAGCCTCAGCCTGACTCTACAGGGAGCTCTGAAGCTTGAATGGCTCCTCTGTGTTGTCCCACCTTGAGATGCCATATTGGTCAGTCATGAGCCACCGGCTGCCCCTGGAGGGAGGAGGAGGTAACCTCCCGGGGTTTGGGAGTGGGGCAGCTCCAGCCTCTCTGCTGCAGACTATCCTTGAGAGCATTTCTCCAGACAGGAGGAGAACTGCGAGGCTTAGTGGACAGCACCCAGAGCTGTTAGGGAATAGATATAATTGTACGTGAAGGGGATCTGGGTGGGGTATCAACGGTGTCCCCTACATCCCTCTTCTCAGAGCTTTGAAGACATCTTTCAATCCACTCTCCTGCTTTCCCCACATTCAATCAAATTCTTTTTCTTTTTCTTTTTATTATTTTATTACTAAAGGCAGTTTGTCTGCCCTTTATCTTCTTTGCCTGTTTCTTACTGCAGTGGTTCTAGTCTAGGCTTCATGGTCCTCATATCCAGACTACCCTCCCCGTTTCCCAGCTGAATCTCCACTTTGGAATATCCCCTAATCCAGATGATCCCAGACAGGGCTGGATTACTATTCTCCTCCAAACAGCAGTTTCAAATACTTAAGAATAACTTGTAGTTCTCAAGTATCTATGGGAGCAGTTCTCATTTTTTTTTAAAGATGTAAAATATTTTAAAATCATAATGTACTCTTTGGAACCCCATTAAATGCTAACCTAATAACCTTAAAGTAAATTTTGCTGTATCTGATTTTATGCTAAAGTGGATTATAACATGGAAAAGTAAAACTTAAGAAAACTAATTGGATAAAATAGAATCTATCATTCAAGCTAAAATTTTACTTACATAAAATAATATCTAAAGCACTTAGACCAGGGCGGGAAAAGAGTAAATGCTCAAGTAAATATTGGCTAATATTATCACTGTTGTTGCAGTAGGCTCCTTGCTGTTCTCTCTGGTTACGTTTTTGTCTTCCTCCAATAGAGATGTTTGACACAGAAGCAAGACCGTTTAAGACGGTATTGAAACCCAGATCAGATTGTTATATTACCATCTTATGTATATCTCTTCCCAGTGTATTTACAAGGAAGCCCAATCTGTACCTTCACTGGTAAACACAGCACAACCCTGCCCTGCCCCCGTCTCCAGCCTCAGCTGCAGCCACTGCCCAACACGTGCTTCCGACACGTGGGCTTCCTCAATTTCCTTATATGTCAATCTCGTTCCTACCTCAGGGTCTTTGCATCTGCTGTTTCCTCTACCTGGAAAGGTCTCCTCCTGCTGCGCCCCCATCCCTCACCCTCACTTTGCACGATTGGGCCCATATTTAGGTCTCAGTTTAAATATTTCTTTCTCAGAAAGTCTTTTCCTGACTATGTCATTCCTTCCTTCCTTCCTTCATTCATTCAACAAGTGTTTATTGAGCACCTCCTCTGTGCCAGGCACTGTTCTAGTCCCAGAAGAAAAAATAAGGCAACAATCCCTGACCTCATAGAGCTTACCTAAAAGCAGAGAGAGAGAGTTAAAAACAAAATAAGTAAGCAAGTTATATGGGTGAGTGTGTGCGTGTGTGAGAGAATAAAGATGAGAGGGAGATGAGATGTGCTGGAGTAGAGTGACTGCTGTTTTCAACAGAGAGGTCAGAAAAAAACCTGTTTTAAAAAAGTGATCTTTGTTTGAGCAAAGACCTGAAACAGACCCAGCAGCCCGACACCACTATTTATTCTGCATTTCAGTCTTCTGTGTTTTTCCCCCTCAGAGCTACTTACTAAAATTGATAATTTTTTTCTCTCTTTTTCTTGATCTTTTTTCCCCACTAGACTGTAAATTTAACGAGGACAGAATCAGTCTGTCTTGTTTACTATTATAGTCCCAGCCTTTAACACTCTACCTGATGCACAAAAAGTATTCAGTATATATATTTATTCAGTTAATAGGTGAAGTTATTACTGAACCAAGTATTAGAAATCAGAATTACTCTTGAATGCAACCTGTCGTGCTGGAATGAAGCGAAATGCCGTGTGTGAAATGACAGAGGCTAAGAAGGGCATAGGGAATGGAAACAACTTGAACCATCATGGTATCTTGTACCTTTAGGATAGAGATGGAGCATAAATACAAGAGAAATACCTTGGCTCCCACCTTAGCAGTGCTGTCCCTTCCATCAGACTGTAGCAGACAGGAAAAGCAGAGCCGTGGTCCACCTCCGAACCTCTGATCTCTGTATCCACCCCCAACCTCACCCTCTTTCCAAACATGAAAGAAGGAAGCAGCGCCCGCCAAGTCTCCCAGGTCTATCTCACTTTCCCCAGTGAATTCCTAAGGTACTGAGAAGACAAAGGCTGAATGTTTTTCTTAGGAAAAAAATAAAAACCAGGAAGCACTTTCAAAATTAGGAAATGTAAGAGGTAAGGTACCCTGTCTTTGTACATACTGGCCTGAGGCTGGAGAGCACCCACCACCAGAAGGCTCCTGAGAGAGTCACGCCGCGTGCGGGCAGGGGTGTGGGACGTGCCCCGTAGAGGCGGCATTTCTCGAGCCTTTTCCTAGACTGCATTGTTCTGCCCAGGTGGAGAGACTTAGGAATCAGAAAATATCCAACTAATATCCTAGTGTTATTCTAAGGAAGACCAAGAAGACAAATTAGGAAGTTCTAGGCCAAGAAGTCAAGGGAGGTACAGTGTCTTGTAAATTATTCTAATGGATGTATTCAGAGAGAATAGTTATGGATTCGCTTAGATTACCTGAGGAAAAATGACCTAGCAAATTGGATTCCAGGTGGAGTAGGAAGGTTCACAGTTTGGTCAGTGGTCTGCTAGACACTTAAGATATGTGAAATACTGTCTGATTTCATGTTCCTTTGATAACTAAGGATATTCAACGTCATGTAATGTTTGTTTACAGACCGTGTGTATTTCCCTTTCGTAAACTGTCCATATTTTTGCCCATTGACATATTAGGCAGTTTAGAGTGTTTGTTATTTATTTGGATGCACGTTTTGTAATTTTTGCTTATCTTTTAATTTGGTGTATTTTTTAATACATAGCAGTTTGACACTGTACCAATTTATGATATAAATTTTAGGGGATTGTGATTTATCTTGTACAAAGTCTGCACATTAATTAGAATAAAAATAATCCTTAGCAAATTTAGTCTTTTATCTAGACGTGTGCTATGTAGCTACACTTCTCTCTCTTTTTTTTTTGAAATAAACTTTTTTATTTTGAGATATTTATCGATGCACATTGAGTTGTAGGAATGATACAGAGAGATCACGGGCACCATTTACCCAGTTTTTGCTGATGGTAACATCTTGCAAAACTTGTAAAACTATAGTACAGTATCACAAGCAGAGTATCCACATTGTTACTGTCAAGGTGCAGAGTATTTCCATCACCACAAAGATTCCTCTGGTGGCCCTTTTGCATCCACAACCCCTCTCTCCCGCTCATCCCCCTGCCCTCATCCTCCCAAACCACCAACCTGTTGTTCATTTCTGCACTTTTGTCATTTCAAGAAGGTTATATCCATGGAATTACATAGTATGGAACCTTCTGGAATTGGCTTTTTTCGTGCAGCATAATTTTCTAAAGATTTATTCAAATTATTCTGTGCATGAATGGCTTTTCCTTTTTCAGGTTTCTAGGTAGACAGGCATGCATTTTCCTCTCTTACCTGTGTGACGTTAGGTCCCTTTCTTGCCTTGCTGTGCTGGGTAGTTCCCAGCACTGTGCTGGGTTAGAGTGGTGGGGGCTGATCCTGCATTTTTTCCTGAGCTCAGGAGGAAAGCATCGATTCCACCATTAAGGACGATGTTAGGTAGAAGTGTTTCGTAGGTGTTCTTTATCCACTTGAGGAAGTTTGCCTCTATTCCTGTGTTTCTGAGTTTTTGTCATGAGCAAGTGTTGAATTTTGTCGAGTGATGAAGGTGATTATGTGACATTTCTTCTTTACCTGTTGATATTGCAGATTACCTTGATTCGTTTCTGAATATTGAACCAGTCTTGCATCCTGGGATAAGTCTCACTGAGACATGGTATGTATTTCTTACATATTGCTGGATTCTACATGCAAATGTGTCATTGAAGATTTGTTTGTGTATATATTCATGAGAGATACTGGACTCTAGTTTGCTCTTTGTATACTGTTATTTATCCCAAGTGTTTTTGTAATCTTTAAGTTTTTTTCCTGTTTAATATATAGAGTTTTACATCTTACCAATTTATAATATAAATTTTGGTAGCAGGGTAATACTAGCTTCATAAAATGAATTGGAAAGTATTCTTTTCTCTATTTTTTTCATTATATAATGGCAAAACTATACAATCTCTTTGAAAAAAGGGAAAAGTTCAGGTTCCCATTCAACCCTGTTGCACCTAAGTTGGGGGGCGGTAGGGTCCTTGTTACTGCTGAGCAGTGTCTACTCTTTGCAGTGTCTCCACTGACACCGTGGCGGGGGCGGTCTCATTGCTGAAGGATGATGGGAAAAGTCCTGACTCTCCAACTAATCTACAACGGAGGCAAGACTATACAGTGGGGGAAAGACAGTGTCTCAAATAAGTGGTGCTGGGAAAACAGGGCAGCTACGTGTGAAAGAAGGAAATTAGAACACTTTCTCATACCATATGCAATAACAAACTCAAAGTGGATTCAAGACCTAAATGTAAGACCTGAAACCATAAAACCATTTCCTAGAAGAAAACACAGGCAATACACCTTTGACATAGGCTTCAGCAATATCTCTTTGGGTCTCTCTCCTCAGGTAAGAGAAACAAAACCAAAAATAAACAAATGAGACCTAATCAAACTGAAATCCTTTTGCACAGCAAAGGAAACCATCAACCAAACAAAAAGGCAACCTACTGAATGGGAGAAGGTATTTGCAAATGATGTATCTGATAAGGGGTTAATATCCAAAATATGCAACAAAAATCTTATACAATTCAACATGTGTGATCTCCGGAGGGTGGCTTCTTTCCAAAGAGGACAGTGTGGAATGGAAGAGGTGGAAAGCAACTTTGCAGGAGAGAAACCAGGCGAAGCTGCCTCAGCCAGGGGACCAAGGTCGACATCAGCAGTGGTAAGTCATGTGTTCATCTGTGCCCTTGAGACGAGGTGACGAGAATAGCACTTAACCTCTGTGCTCTTCTTCCCCAGACACTTAGCTCCAGTCCCCATTATAAGACAAACCTCAGGCAAATCTCAATAGAAGAAAATTCTACAAAATACCTGATTAGTACTCCTCAAAACTCTCAGGATCATCAAACACAAGACAAGTATGAGAAATTGTCACAGCCAAGAGGGGTCTAAGGAGACATGACAGTGAAATGTACTGTAGCATCTTGGATGAGATCCTGGAGCAGAAAAGGATGTAAGGGGGAAACTGAGGAAGTATGAATGAAGTATGGAATTTAGTTAATAGTAATGAATCCGTATTAGTTCATTAACTGGAACTAACAATGTACCATACTAAAGAATAGAGAAATAATACTAAATAATAAAGAAAACTGGCTGTGGCCGATATGGGAATTCTCGGCATCATCTTTGCAATTTTTTTTTTTTTTTTTGGTAAAGCTAAATCTATTCTGGACCAAAAAGTTCACTTTAAAAAATGCCTGCAGGATAAATGAGTGAATGGAAGGAACAATAAAGAATAGGAAACAAGGATAGAGATTTTTTTTTAAAAATTGTGTAATGGAGGAAACTTTGTGGAAAATTATATATTTAGTTAGCTTAAAAATACAAACTCGAATCATTTATTCTTTTCTTTTGCCTTGTAAAAGTAGATGCAAATAGAAGACAAAAAAAACTTTGGACACCGTATAACTAAGCCAGCATGTGGCCAATAACATTGATTTCAGTTAATAGCTTATAATCACAATAATCAGGCCAGGGCCAGTGAGCCAAGCCATTGGAACTACTTTTCCAATAGACTAATTGCTTTAATTCAGACCAGGGAACTATTTGGTGGGGAGGTGTGTGGTGAGAGCAGTACACAGACCCACTGAAATTATTAATTAGTTTACCCAGCTTTGGCCAAAAGGCACAGAAAAAACTGGCTCCTATGAGAGAAACAAAGCGATAAAGTGTATGAACGATTTTTCACGATTGTGCTGATTGCATTGCCGGACGACATATTTTGGATTCTTTTTGCCATAGAGTCATTATAAAGCAATGTGTGTGTCATCTGACTGTGAATTGCTTTTCATAATGGAGATCAATGATAATCAGCTTTTTGCATTTGCAAACATTTCCCGTCAATCTGATGCTGATACGCTATTTTGAATTGTTTCTTTTTTTAATCAGCAAGGGCATTTTTATGTGCTTAATGAGTTATTTTCTGCCAGTTGAAATAAAAGTATGTTTTCCTTCCTAACATATATTTATTATCAAAATTTAAAAATATGTTGAAAAAGAAAAAGAAGAAAGCGAACCCTAATCCCATCATGTTAACTTTTAAAATGTATGTCCCATGAGGCTTATTTATTTCTAATTTTTGAACTACAACTTTGACAATAGGCATATTCAGTTTGTGTCTTACTTAACAGTTTAGCGTAAGCATTTTCTCATGCTATTTAACATTTTTAATACTCACTGTTTTGAGTACTGTAAAATATTAACTCAGTTGTGACAACATGATTAAGTAATTTGTTAACCCACTGGGTATTTAGGAGGTTTTCCCCAATGATATTTTATTCACCCATATATGTTCCAAGTCCAGAAGAAAAGTCCAAACTGCCTGATTTTTTTTGTGTCTCCGTGCTGTGACTATAGTGGTCCTATTTTTGAAACTCCCAAAAGAAACAACTGGGGTCCAAATAGCAAGTAAAATATTAAGGTAGTTTTTAAATTGTCACATTCATTTCAAGTTGCATTCATCTCATTTAGCATCCCAGAGATGAAGCATATACCCAGTTAGCTGTGTCACAAAGTAGCAAACATACTGCGTCCTGGACATCACAAGGCAGTGGCCTCTAAGACGAGACCTCAGACTTCAGCTTCGTTTTCTCACAGGGTATCGGGCTCTCTGGGAGAATGGTTGTCTGAGCAGCCTCTAAGCCGTGCTCATGTTGAACTTCCAAAACCGAGTCCATGACTCTAACGGCTGGGATGAGAGCACGCATAGCAACAGACTCCAAGTCAGGATGGCCAGTTGGTTCCCCAGCAAGCCAACAGACAGGCTTCTCAAAGTTGTAGTTACTTCTGGTGGAAGTCTTATATTACTAAAGATTCGTCTTTCATTGGAAGACAATGGATTTTTTCCTTAATTTCCCAGCCCTTAATTTCCACTCTGTTGCCAAGCAATAAGACAGGGGTGTTTCCACACACTCCCACTATATCTCTGTGCTCTTAGGTGCACATCTGTAACTCTCGACGTCCCATCAAACATTATGTCACACTGGGCTTGGCTGTAATAGCCATTTCTCAGGCCACCAAACGTATGTCTAATGCATTGAATTTAAAAAGTGTATTGCTGGTATGAAACACAGGGTGATCGACCTCAACAATCAAAATGACCACATACTTATTTCTCAAACTCACTAGTCAAAGAACACTTTGAAAAGACGGTTTTACTAGCATTGTCGTCGCCAACCGATACATATTTAAATAGGACTTGGGAGTCTTTGGGGGCAGCCATCAGGATGGTTCTTCCAGAAATGTCTCTGTTCCTCACCTGGCTGAGCCCAAATCCATTGTTTGCAGTGATTGTTGGTTGGTTTTTATATAATCTCAGTTAGTGATGAGAACACTTTAAATGCTTACAATGTCATCTATGGCAGCATGAAGATGGCTTTTGACCTAAAATCGCTAAGCTTTCTTTTGAACTAAAAACAATTCTCCTAAATGGATGCCTAATTCATGGATATCTCATTCATTCATTCACAGAACCCTTATTGAAAACCTGGGCTATACCAGGCACTGTTCCGAGTGCTGCGAACAAAGCAGACGGAATCCCTGGAGTGTTCTTCTCCTCAGCCCAGAATTGATGCACTGCTGCCTTCTGAGATGAAGCTGGAAATACCTGGAAGATCACTATTGCTGGAGAAGGAACCTTGGCCAGACACTGGAAACTCCTTATGTTCCCCTCCGGGTTTCACCTCCACTTACGAAGAGTGAGCAGTTACTGAGGTAACAGAGGATGCGTCAAGAGCTTCTGAAAGGAGAGAGAGAACCCAGGGGACAGTCTGCTGAGGCAGCGTCCAGTGAGCAATTTCTCCACTTCAGGTATGTTGGGAGCAGGGGAGCTGGTGGGCCAGAGGGAGCAAGGAAATTATTTTTCAAAAACAAAACAAAACAAAACAAAAACCCTAAAACCCAAAAAACAAAAAACCCCCACTAATCTGTAAGAAAGTGAAAAACAGAGCTTAATTTTCACTAAGAATTGGATGCAAACCAGAGTTTTAAATCAGAACAAGAGCCAATAATGCCAGAGTAGTAACAGAAGTCAGAAAGCTGGGTTTTACGGCTGATTTAGAACTATGAAGGGGCTCAGGATCTGGGGATTTTTTTGGGGGGGGGGGAGTGTATGAGAATAAAGAGTAGCTTAAAAAGAGTGACTGAGGCAGACTTACGGAAAGCTGAGGATCCGATACTGTCAAGCGGGAGCTTTTCATCCAGCAAGCACACTCACGGAATGTACAGGGTCCTTCCTGTGCTTCACAGCACACTTGGGGGCTTAGAAAGACACTAGGGCCACAGCTTTGGAGTGATTCCGTACCTTGTCTGCATGGGAAGAGGACAGCCATTAGGGAGCCTGCCAGACATGGTATGGGATTCAAGGGAGAGCCTAGAAGAAAGACAAATAGATTGAATTTGTCCAAGGAAGACAAATAAGAAGGAAAAAAAATGAAGTAAGGTAAAGGATGGAGACAATATATTAACTTGTACTCCTTGAGAACTTAGTCTCTCCTCACATCCTTGAAGATATTACTTGCACAATTTAACGCAGTTGTGTTGGAAGAAGACAAAGAAGAGGACAGGTTATGAAAAGGGTCTTGGGAGAAGTTAGGAAAATATGGAACTTCATCTATTCTCCTGTCATTAAATGCCAGCTTCAGCGAGATGAATTGTGAACTTGGCTAAATGAAAGGAAATGAATTAAAGGGTGGTTTGCTACTTGGTTGCAAGGTTGCCTGTGAATTTTTGCCAAACTGTACGCACGAATTCCCAACATAAGGCTCCTCTACCAAATCACTGAAAGAATCTACGAAATTGAGCTCACTGAACATGGTTTGTCTTTCTCCCTCTATTCTTTATGTTTTAACACATCAAGAACAGTTTTTATTATACGCTAAGGTTTTTTTTACCCTTTTAGTTGAAGGTAGCTCCAATCATTTTCCCTTAAAATTTGAAGTAAGAAAATTTCAAGGCATAAATAAATAATTTCTTCTGAGTTATTTCAACTGATGATCTAAATATACATCCTGAACATGGCAAAGAGTATTTGGGGAAGATCTATGCCTGTAAAATATTGAAGTGTAAACAGAAATTTCTCTGGTTTCCCCCAGTAGGGCGCGGCTTTGGGATGGTGATCTCAAGAGAAAGATAGTAATTGTTTTCTGGTTCACCAGTATCACGTAGACCCAAATATTAGCTGGGCATAAAGAGTGTGGTAGTCACTAGATCTTAAATGAGTCTTTTTCTGGATCCTTAAGGCCTCACTGTGACCTAAATTACACACAGACGTACACACGTACAATTGCCAGTGACATCAGTTGAAACTTCCTGTGAGCAACTGGGAAAGGGTCTTGGCCCAGAATTCCAAGAAACCCAACCTGAGGTTTTAAACCATAGTCCTTCCCCGTGCTTTGCAACTGATTCAGTTTCCAACGAAATTATCATTGTCCCTGGTTCCAATAGCAAACGAAGGGGAGAATTGGATTAGAAAGGAGAAACATTTTGTTGAAAAAAAAAACAAGACATTACTCTGTGAGAACATTTCAGAAGGGCCCAAAAGAGACAGAATTCTGAGATGCTATTCCCAAGATCTGTCAGGCTACCTGGAAACAGATGTTTCATGTAACTAGGGTAGTGACCAAAAGTGAGCGGGGTGGGGAAACGAGGTGAAAAAACACTAACACCTCCTCTTTCTTTCAGTCTTATTATTTTTTCCTCCCCCTGAAACCAAAGCTTGATTTGCTATTTGGCTCAAAGAGCAGAAGAGGACAGAGGAAGTCACAGTGCGTTTCCACTTCTTGTCCAGTTTCCAGTCCCATGTCAGGAGAGCTAAACCTTGGACGGCCCGGCAGTGTCCCTAGGGAGGTCTGCTTGGCGGAGAAAGGGAAGGAGCTTGCGTTGGAGGACAGCCGTCTGCAGCGCTCAGCCCACAAGCTGTCTGTCCCCTCTGACCCCTGTCAGTACTACAGCGGGGAGAGCAAGATACAGAATACTACCTTTCTCATCAAAAAGACAAGAGTTTTGTGTCCAGCAGGCACCAGCCAGTGCCTCCTTGGCCAATAGCCAATCTGGCTACAGGAATTTGTCTGCAACAAAACAAATCAAAGCTGCCCTGTGACTCGAACGGTAGGTGGTCTGAGACCACATACACAGTGGCCTCTCCAGGGCTGACAAACGTCACAATTAGCTGATTATTGGGCCAGTTATATGGCAATATTTTTCTAAAGATAACATGGCTTAGCGTCACCATCACTGACATCCCACAATGCTTGTCTCTACTAGACTGGATTGCAGTATAATGTGAAATCATTGAATTGTCAACATTTTTCTACTTTTTGAAAATAGGGTTCTGAATCCCAGAGAGCTGAAGGGAATTGCCTGCGGTTTAGTCAGCTGTTCTTAAAAGTAGCCAAGAATTCACATCTCCTGGCTCTTCCAGGCTTAGTGATTCCCCTTAGGTGGACACAGGGCTTGCACTGGGTTGCGCACAAGTTGGCACGCAGTCCAGAAAAGTTTTGAACAGATTGTCCCGGGCCAGTTATGTCCTCGAGAATCCACTGTCTTTTGCTCCCAAGTAAAAGATGCGTGTGAGAGGAGTTAACTTCCTCAAGGTTCTAGAGAAATCAATGGATATACCAAGGCCTGCCACTATGTTCCAAACAGATTTGTCTAAAGGCTCCATTTCCTACTGAGCTAGTCTGGATGTCTTATCTGGAGGAGCACCTAAGAAAACTCACCATTCTGGAGAATTCTGGAGGATTCTGGGGCTTGCAGAAAATATCCACCGTGGTGTGGAAACTCTGGTTTCTCTGAACTCCCACAGAACTTCCTGGAGTTCTGAGCCTTGTTGTAAAATAGCACCAGGCAAAGAGAAAAGTGTAGAAAAGTCTCTTTTCTTTAAAGGGCCAAGTAATAGAAGAAATAAAATAAGGGAAAGAAGCTATAGAGTTTTGAAAATGAAATATTAAATCCCGATGCAATGGAAATATTCAGAGCAAAGGACACATAGAATGTAGTTTAAATGGGACCTGGGGTAGGAAATGAGTAAGGCTAAATAAAAAATTAACTAAATCCACATGAATGAGATAGCATCACTTAGTGGTTACAACTGCAGATTCTGAAGTCAGACTGACCTGACTTTCGGTCTCAGTTTGGTCATTCATTAGATATGTAGCTTTAGGAATATTACTCAAGACCCTTTCTCCCAAATTTTTCATTTGTTAAAGGGATTAACAAACCTATCTCAGAGATGTTCATGAGCCTTTACACTGACATGAAGTGTGTACAAACCAAGTATGAAGTCTGGCACAGATTAAGTGCTCAATAAATGTCGGTTAAAGTTATCTTGAGATAAAGTAATCTGGAGTCTATGAATAAATATATATTATAAATGAAGTGAGTCTATATATATAAATAAAGTGAATCTGAAGGAAAATGAAGAGAAAGGGCAATTTACTTGGTGGACAGTAGCAGGAAGCAATTTAGATATAAGAAATATGGAAAAATGCCAAAAAGTATGGTGGCCATATTATCTGAAAAAAACAAATTAGCACACATGTCTTGAAAGTAGGAGAGATTGTTGCTTTGGGGATTGCTATAGGAAATCCAGGAAAGGTCATCACTGCATGACAGTGTGAATTATATTTTCAAAGGAGGAAATTCTTTCACTGAAAGCTATGAGAAATTAACATCTTTTCTTGGGTTATACTTTTGAGCTACAGCCAACTGTAAGTTACTTAAACTTTCATAAATGAACTTGACTCTTCACTTTGCATTTCTAGACGCACTGATTTGGTCATCTGACTATTTGTTCACATTCCACCAGAAGTACTTAAATGGAGAAGAGATTGAAAGTCAACTAATCTTGATTTGCTAGGTGAGTGTAATGGCTACCGAAGGACAGACTAGTCACAGCAACTTCCTCATCAGCCTGATCCTAGATCCTGGTGATGTCCTTAGAGACTCTGCCTGTAACTTGGTTCTGCCCCAAGTGCATAGGCCCAATGTTATGAAATGAAGGCTTTTGGGATTATAAAGTCCCCCTTTAACCATAGTTTCCCTTTCCTCAGTTTTGCTTATCTGTGGTCAATTATGGTCTGAAAATATTAAATGGAAAATTCCAGAAATAAACAAGTCATAACTTTAAAATTGTATGCCATTCAGAGCAGTGTGATGAAGTCTCCTGACATCCAGCTCCATCTCCCTAGGGCGTGAATCATCTCTTTGTCCGGCGTATCCGGCCCGTTAGTCTCTAAGTAGCCATCTTGGTTATCAGATTGACTGTGGACTGTTGGCATCAGCAGTGCTGGCATTCAGGTAATTCATATTTTATTACCAATGTTTATTCTATTTCATAGGTCTATTTGTCTATATATATGCCAGTATCACACCATTTTGATTACTGTAGCTTTGTCATATGTTTTGATATCAAGTGTGATTCTGCCAACATTATTCTTTTTCGAAATTGTTTTGGCTATTTGCAGTCTCTTGAGATGCAATATTAGTTTCTGGGTAAATTTATTTATTTCTGCAAAAAATGCCATTGGGATTTTGATAGGAATTGAGTTGACTCCATAGATTGCTTTGGGTAGTAGGGGCACCTTTATCAATACTGAGTCTTCCAATCCATGAACATGGAATGCCTTTCCATTCATTTGTGTCTTTTAAAATTTCTCTCAGGATTGTTTTCATTGGGCGTCTTCATGCTCTTTACAGTTATTTTAAATCTGTGTCAGGCAGCTCATAGATCTGTGTTTCTTCAGAGTTAGTTTTTAGAATTTTATTTTGTTCCTTGATTGACTCAGTGTTTCCCTAGCCCTAGTCAGGCAAGACAGAAACTAGGTGTCTGGGAAGCCCCCAGAGAAGACAGAATGTTAGACTGACAGCCTAACATTCTCAATCCTGAGACTGAAGCCCTGATAGAGAAGGTTTCCTCCCGCTTGCTCCAGGCAATGCTGCATAAAGGGGAGGGGAATGAATAGCCATGCCAGATGCCACCAAGTTTCCCCTTTGTGCTGGAATCCATTCTTGGTTTACAATAGCCTGCATGCTGTAGCTTCTCAATGGTCTCCAGAACTCTCATAGAGGTATTATGGTTCATATGTTGTTGTTAACTTTGTAACTTTCTCTGTGGGGGAAGGAGGGCCTGAAGCTTACTAGTCCTCTACATTACTAGTGTCCCTCGATTAATTAATTTTTGACCGAGTGGGAAGGCAATTTAATGGAGAAAGGGTAGTCTTTTGAACATATGATGCAACAATAATTAATCACCCATAAGGAAAAAAGAAAAAGAAAAGAGAAACTTTGATCCTTACTTTGCACCATATTTAAGGTTAATTCAAAACAATCGTAGACCGAAATGTGAAATTGAGAGACTATAAATGCAATTAACTTGTGTATGCTACTTCTTGATAATACCATTTATATGGAAATTTAAAGGTCTTAGAATAGCCAAATCTTGAAAAAGTGAAACAGTGTTTGAATACTCACATTACCTTATTTTGTGATTAATATAAGGGGACTATAAATGAGATAGTGTGGTCCTGGTTTAAGGACAGATAAATAGACCAAAGGGACCTAAAGGAAAGCCCAGTAATAGCTTCACACTATTTGTCAATTTTTTGACAAAGGTTTTATTGTTATTTAGTGTGGAAAGAAAAATCTTATCATCAATCTTATTGTTCCAACTGGATATCTTTATGGAAAAAAAAAAAAACATTGAACCTTGACCTATATTTCACAGCGTACAGAAATCTCAACTGAAGATGGATTATAGACCTAAATAGAAAAGCTTAAAATAAAAGCTCTTTGCTACCTGGAGATTACCTTTGCTACACTGAAGTAGACAGATTACTTAGATATAAACATCACTAACAATAAATGAAATACTTGAGAGACCAGATTTAATAAAAATTTTAAAAAAATTTGTTCATTAAAAGATACTGTTAAGATGAAAAGGCAAGGCACAGATGGAGAGAAAATATTCAAAATAGACAGATGACACAAAGAATTTGTATCAAAGGTTTTTATATTAAAACCTTTTTATATTAAAAACCTTTTTATATTAAAACCTTTTTATATTAAAAACCTTTCACAAATCGGTAACAAAAAGCAAGCAACTCATTAAAAATGAGAAAAATATTAAAATAGACCCTTCACAAAAAGAGGGTGTACAAATGGCGATGAACCCATAAAACACACTCAACATCCTTAGTCATGGAAATGCAAATTAAAACTACAGTGATTACCAGTACATACCCATTAAAATGTCTAAATTTAAATTGAACTACAAATTTCAGTTGCTGAAGAGGATGCAAAGCAACACGTGCTCTCATGCAGTATGAGTGGGGATATAAAACAGTACAGCCACTTGAGAAAATTATTAGCATTTACTTTTATTGAATTGAACATACATCTATCTTATGAACCAGCAATTTTCACTTCTAGCGATTTATCCTAAAGTAATGAAAACATGTACCCATCCAAAGACTTGCACAAAAATATGCATTGCATTTTTATTCATAATAGCAACGAAATTGGAAACGATCCAAATGTCCATTGACAGGAGAATGAATAACTAAATTGTGATATATTCACACAGTGGTACTGCTGGTATTCAGCAATAAAAAGGAACAGATCACTGATATATGTGACAATATAGATAAATCTCAAAGTAGCATGCTGAGCAAGAAAGCCAGACACAGAAGAGTACATACTGTTATTCCATTTTTGAATGGTATCTGTGGTTATAGAAATCCAAGTGGTAGTTTCTCTGGGCTATGGAGGTGGGCAAGAGAGACGGGGAAGAGCCCTGAAGACACTTTGCAGTGTGATGTCCGTGCTGTAGATCCTAACTGGGAGGTTGGCTACGTGGGTGTACACATTTGTGAAAACTTATCAGGCTGTTCACTAAAGACCTATATATTTTAAAGTGTGTGTGTAAGTTTACCCTCAGACAATTTTTTAAAAAGGAAATGAAATAAAAACATTTTTAGTTAAACAAAAACAAGGTAATTCATTATTAGCAGATGAGCATTAATGGAAATACCAAAGGTTATTTTTCAGGCAGATACAATGGGGGTTGATGAAGATGTAGTTGAAGCTCTCATAAGCTTCATAAGCTCTCATAAGTGGTACAACTTTTTAAAAACTGTTTGTGGAGGAAAGGGTATAGCTCAGTGGTAGAGTGCATGCTTAGCATGCACGATGTCCTGGGTTCAGTCCCCAGTATCTCCATTAAAGCAAACAAACAAACAAACAAACAAACAAACCTAATTACCTCCTGTCCCCCCAACATAATTAAAAAATAAAAATAAAAACTGTTTAGACTTATATATAAACCCAATGACCCAGCAATTCCACATCTCTTTACCTAGGACTATATATTAGTAACTAGGATTTTGCAACAGGTGATATTTCATGTGTATCTGCAATTTTCATAGAAGGTGGGAAATTCAGTAGCAAGGTCAGAATTTAGGAAGTAAAATTTCTATTTAGATGGTGAGACTGATAGACATTAACCAGTGATGGATCCTGAGCTCCTGAACAGAGCTGGGAATCAAGGAGGGTGAGCCAAGGGTAGTGCATTGGGAGAACTGCAGACCCATCCCAGCGCCACGAGACCTCGCCAGTGTGCCCGAACGACCCCCGCAGCACAGCATCCCACCCGCCCTTAGCTCCCACCCGGTCACAGCTCTGCACTTTCCCAGTAACTGAATAACACCTGCCAGTCCAAGGCTCTAGAAATACCTCCAGGTAGTCTGACTGTTTCTTTTTAATTAAAACTCAATCTGTTCTCTGATAAAACAGAACAGTCATAACACCGATTACAAGTGGCACCTTTCTTCATGCAGGTTTTCTCCCTGAATCCTTGTCTTGTATTTCCAGAGCATTCCCCTCAGAATTTACTCTGTTCCTTACACTTCCCTGGCACAGCAGGCTCGACAGCAGGTTGAGACGGAAGGGCACTTAAAGCAAAGAGAACAGCAAAGTCAAAGGCACCAAGTGAACGAGAAAACAACACAATGTTTGTGGAATTAAAAATAATTGATTCTCACTGGGCTGTAGGTAGTAAAGGCACCTGGGGTGGGAGATGAAGCTGACGCTTAGCCAACCTCAAACTGGAGGGATTTTGCACATAAGCTTGGATTTTCAACTTTTTCTCTAGTTGACATGAGTTTTTAACCACTTCACTCAGTTACAAAGATTCAAGACTCTAATCACTTTTTTATCTACCTAAGATTTTTTTGAAAGGCGAAGGCTCTTGAAAGTTTAAGGATTGTCTCTCTATAAATATATTCATGTGAGGAATATAAAGCTATAGTTTGGAAAACAGTGTGGGTTTGTGTGTGTGTGTGTGTGTGTGTGTGTGTGTGTGTGTGTGTGTTTAATCTGTGCTTGACATAGAGTAGTAAGAAAGGGTCCGGTTTCCTCCCGTTGGTCCTGGCTCTCCTACCATAAGCACTGACCCAGTTACCGCCAAGACCACTCTCCGCAGACTTCATTATCTACTTCCTTTGCAGGTTTGTGTTGGAATGTTTTAAAAACTCTATCTAGGGATGCTTTAGTGAAAGGCGGAATTCAGTCTATCTAAAAAGTGAAAGGAAAGGACTCATTAGTTCCTCTCCTGACCAGCTCATTCACTCTCCTGCTGGTTCCTCAGCTTCAGGATCTCCAGTGCGGTGACCTTCTCTGTTCTTCCATTACATCTTTGACTTTTTGTTTCCATTCCTTTTGCAATTTAGACAAGACCTATGGATCAGCATTTAAAACTCTCTAGGTATCCTTTAGTTTTTTACCCTCTCGTAATTTCTGCCCAGTAAAACCCAAAAGAACATCTTCAAGTACAGGGGAAGAGGGATAGGAAATGAGGAGTGTGGAAAAACAATTAGATAGGAGCCAAACTGGAAGTAGGAAGTCCGCCATGATGCTCTATCTGCAATCTAGGCAAGAAATGAGAAGAGCCTACGCTGTGACAGTGGGACATGAAGCACCCGGATCAATTCTAGGGATATCGAGGAAGTGGAATTATAAGACTCCATTTCCGGCTTTTGCGGCTAGATGCTGGCCAGCTGTTCACTAAGACTGGTAGCAATGAAAGAGTTGACTTTGGTAAAGAGGACAGAATCCACTTTAGCTAAGAATTTGAAGTCCTTTTGAGGTCTCCAAATCGAGCTTTTCTGGAGGTCAGGAGAGAGTTGTGGGATGTACTGGTGACTTGGGAGCCATCAGCAGGTAAGCAATAATTGGAGCCAGGAGGTTTAATTGACCTACAAAAGGAAACTGTGTTGAGAGAGAAAACGAGAGACCCAAGACCAGAAGAGTCCATTAAGGAAATACGTCAGGAAGCCAAGTGAAAAGAAAGTAAAAAAATTGAGTACTGAGCAGAACCAAATGCTAAGAGGTCAAGAAAGATAAGGCTAGAAAATGTCTTTTGGATTTAACAAGAGTTAATTACTGACTTGGAGAATATGTAGTCATATTTAAGGCTGGAAACCAAGTTTGCAATAGGTTTAGAAGTGAACATAGCATGATGAAATGGGGAAAACTTAGAAACTGTCATTCAATAAGTTTGGCTGAAGAAGAAAAGAGGACAGTAAGAGGACAATGAATGGATGAGGCAGTATTATAAAGGTGGCAAAAATCTGACTATGTTTAGATGTTGATGGGAAAAAAACTCAACGATAAGGAGAGAGGGATGATTTAGAAGAAGATGGAAAAAATAGATGGAGTAAGGATGCTGAGAGGTGTGTGGGGATGGGAGCCAGGGCACAGGCAGGGAGATTATGTAAGACTGAAAAAGATTTCCCTGTTTTCTTTGATTTGAAAGGTAAGGACCAGGGATGAAAACAGATGTAGGCAAGTAGACTGGCGGGGTCTGGATTGGGACAAGGGAGTAGCTGGAATTTCTTCCCAAAGGCATTTATTTCTAATATCAGTTATTTTAAGGAAGTGAAGGGAGAAAACTGAAGTCAAAAGATTTAGATTTAGGGCAGAGGAGAAGGCAAACTAAGATGAATACCCAGCTGAGACTGCAACTGTAGATGTATAATTTCAGGTTCTCAGCCTTGCCTTCTAACAGAATCACCTGGGGAAATTTAATAAATACTTAATCCCAGTTTCCAACCCAAGGGATGCTGATTTAATTGTTTTGGGCAGAGCTTTTTTTTGAACGCTCCCTAGGTGATTCTAACGTACAGAGTTCAGAAAGTTCTGCTCTGATCCCTTTGTTTTGTGACTTGGCACCAGCCAGGTTCAGTAGTCCAGGCAGAAGTCAGGGAAGGCAGATGGTGGGACTGACCAGAGTTGGAGTTTTGCTGGGCGGGTTCAGAGGAAAGACAATGGAAAGATTTTGAAGGGCAGGTCTACAGAGTCCAGATTGAGATGAGAAAATGGAGACATGAGGGGATTAAAAAGACTGAAAGAAAATAGAGTAGCCAAGGAATGGGGAACATGTCGAAAGAGGAAGAAGGTGACTGACCTGGACACAGTGAAGAAAGTAACGTCCCCTTTCAGCTTTCTGATGATCTATCTAAATCCACTTCTTCAGCCATGTGCTCTTAAAAATATTTTTAAAAACATTTTTAGACAAAAACTATAAAAGAAATAGAAAGTAGAGTTTATAGAGAATTAGTGATTATGTCAGTGCTTTTAAAGTATGGAGGAACAGAAAGCCTGGATACTGGGGGAAAATTCTCCATTAAAAAAATAGACATATATAAAATATATAACTTACTTTTAATGAGTCAGTCTAAGCTTACTTGTAACTAAGAATATTTAGCACCCAAGAAAGTAATGGAATCTTCAATTTATGAGGCGCTGGATAGTAGCAGTAAGATTTTGGATAATCCCTCTTCTGGGAGTAAAGATATGAATGATTCTTTTCTCTAAAGAAAGGATGTCATTAATAGAATTTAGGGATCCTGGCTATATTATTATTAAGTTATTAGAATGATCTTTTAATTTGCATATAACATAAAGTTTTAAATAATAGAAGCCCCAGAATGAGATGAATGATAAACAAGGCACAAATAGACCTCAAGACAAGACTCATTTACTCTAGTTCTCTGTAAGCTTTTAAGGGGAAAAAATGTGAACTGTTCTTAAGAGATGAAGTGGCAATAAGATGGGGGGAAAGCAGCAGAGGGCTTCAGATCCTACAATAACACAAAAGGAAGTCTCAGTGGGTTGAGAAAAGAGAAAGACACATCCTGAGAATACTCACATTATTTCACAAGGAGCCTTAGAAAAAAGACGGAGCATTATTCATTGGAATTTTTTCCCCCATTGTTCTCTCTCATTAAAACTGGCCCTGTTTTATCTTCCTCTGAGACTGTTTGAATTGTAGATTCTGATGTCCTTTGAACTTTGTTCTTTGATAAAGTTGGGCAAAAAAACACATGCCACATACAACTGTGGACCTGAGATTTGAGACTCATGATAGTCCGGGGGAGAACTTCCTGCCCTGGGCCGAAGAAAGGAAGACGAGTGTTCAGACTGACCAGGAGGAAAAATATTTCCATAGTCAGTCATTAATATTTACTAAGAGGCATCAATGAACTGCAAGTTTTTTAGATTCAAGGGATTTAAAAAAAAAAAATCCTGTTTACCATCCCCATCAGGATGACAGGGCAGAAGGAAACATGTCCCAGGAAGGGCGTGTGTCCATCAACACATTTCCACCAAAATGGTTTCTGGAAAAAAAGCACATTTCTGTATGTTCCTCCTCAAAAGATGGTGCCTTTTGAATAGCCTGAAAGTAAACATGTGACAAATAAGGGCGATTATGGTGGAATTCTGCTTTCAACTGCTTTTCCTACTCTATGACTTTTTTCTTCCTTCTTGGAATAGAAACTATAAATGTAGGCATTTATGAATTAGGGTTCTCTTTGATTTGAATATTTTTATAATGGCAATAATTTAAAATGATCGAGGTCTGTATTCCTTTTTTTTTCCCTTCTCAACAGGCTGTTTCTCTGTGTCATAGTAAATTTACCATGATGTCTATTCCAACTGGCTGGGTTGTGTTGCATTCATGTTACCTGGATCATTCTTCCTCATAATTGAAATACATAAAAGCTGAAATATGGCTCTAGGGAATTCAGTTGGATCCCATGTGTTTGAAGGGAATTTTTGAGCACAGAATGCAAAGCCCATCATATTCTCATAATGTAATAGAAAAGCAGATCCCAGAGCAACGGTGCTTCTTACTTCCAGCGCTAGACATCTAGGGAAGCTGACCCACCGGCCTCCATTCTGAGGAAGACAGAGGTTAGGATCCAGACTTACCAACTTCACCGCACCCCTGACCCAGGAAGTGGAGTAATAGTGAAGCAATATGTACCAATAGGAAGTCAGGGACTGTAATCTGCATAACTAGTTCTCCATGGGGAAGTGGACAGAATTCTCCCTTCTGTATTTACTGTGGTCAAACATACAGAAAAAAGGAAGGTTGGACTGATGAAATGTTAATACGCCCAAGGGGGAAACATAGAAGTAAGAGGATAGTATGTTTCATTTCTAGGTAGCGGCCAGAAACATTTTGCAGTGTAATCAACTCAACACAATTAATTGAGAAATTGTCAAGGTTTCTGACTTTGCCAGAGAAAGATGGTTTTAAAAAGGAACCCAACCAGTCTGGTCAAAGGTTGCTGTATTTTGAAAGTCCATCTCATCCTTGAACTTTTATCGTCATAGGATTTAGCGGAGTTGTTGAGTCACGTGGAAACAAAGACATAAACCACACAACTGTGTGTGTTTTGTTCATAAAGTTGTGCAGGCTTTTCTCTTGGGGAAGCTGTTTTGATGGCAAGAACTAAATGGTACTTTATGTCATTTAAAAGCAGGGACAATGGCACATCTATTATAGCAGCTAAATTGAAAACTAGTGACAATACCAAATGCTGGCAAGGATGTGAAGGAAATAGATCCTGTCCATTCCTGGTGGGAGTGTAAAATTATACAGCCACTGGGGAAGGTAGTTTGGCAGTTTGTGAAAAAATTAAACTTATGTGAACCATATAATTCAGCAGTCACACTCCTGGGTATTTATCTCAGAGAAATGAAAACTTACATCCAAGCAAAGACCTATATGCAAATGTTCATAGCAGCTTTATTGGTAATAGGCAAGAAATGGAAATAGCCCAGATGTCCTTCAAAGGGTGAATGGTTTAAACAAACCGTGGACCATCCATACTGTGGAATACTACTCAGCAATGAAAAGGAACGGGCTATTAACACACACTGCAGCTCGGAGAGATCTCAAGGGAATTGTGCTAAGTGAAAAAATGACAATCTCAAAAGGTCACATAATGTACGATTCCATTTCTATGATATTCTCAAAATGACAAAATTATAGAGATTGAGAACACGTCAGTGATTGCCACGGGATAGGGGTGGGGTGTGGTGGGGGAGAGTGGATATGATTTTAAAAGGGTAACATGAGAGAGATCTTTTGTAATGATGGAAACAGTTTCTGTCTTGACTGTGGGAGGTGGCTATGTGAATCCACACATGTGATAAAATTTCATAAAACCACACACACACACACACACACACACATGTAAAACTGGCAAGATCTGAATAAAGTATGTGAATTGTAGCAGTATCAACTTCCTAGTTTTGATTTGTGCTGTGGTTAATGTGGGATGTTACTGTAGGGAAATATTAGATAAAAAGTACCTGGGACCTCTCAAATAGTTTTGCAACTTTTTTGTGAATCTGTAGTCCTTTCAAAATAAAAAAGTTGGAAAAAATGGAGTATAACATGAAAATGGGGTCACCCCGTGAAACAGTGTCTGAAAAATGTGACCAACTTTGTCTTGTGGAGATAAGAAAGCCAGAGTGACAACTTGTGAGTATGTAATTGGGAAAATTATTCCCAAACAGAAACTGATTTTTTCAGACAAACAGTCTGTTTTTGTGTTTCTGGAATCTAAAAACCTGATTCAATGTGTTTATCGACACTTTCTTCTAATTGTGATATGTCATTTTTTCCCTTGATGAAAAATGTTCCAGAAAACTGAGCAACAACATATATTTCTGTACAACTTCAAGATGCTGTTGTTTGCTTTGAACTCTTGCCACCTCTCCTTTTGGAAGACACGCAGCATTTGATAACAGCCACTGGAGGTCAGACTTCCCCATGGCACCTACTCAGACATTTCAGACCCAGCACAACTGCAGACGCCCAGACCTACAGATTAATAGGATGTGGACCTTCCTTTCCACTTGTGAGAGCTCACCAAAGCAGACAGAGATATTGATGTTCAAGGTAATTACCTGGCTCGGAACACAAACAGATCTAGGGATTGTGGAAGAGATACCGAGTAGTTTTATATAAATCCTCATTGAACACATCATAGTTAATGAGGAATTCAGCAGAGGGCTAGTGTTTTCCTGGCGTCTGGATGAGACACCATCTTCCTTCCCGCAGTCTGGGCAAGAGGAGCCCCAAATTGGTCCCCATCCAGCTATGCCCCTCGCCATGGAACAATGGCTAAAAAAAAATCCTAGATTTCTTCCCAATAGTTAGATACCACAGTGTGCAGTTTTGAACAATGATGAGCAGAAGATAGTTCTGAAAAAGACCTTAACAAAGAGGAGATCTTAGCCTCCTAGGGCTATGGACGATGGAGCGAATTTTAAAGGGGGGACTATTGTGAACCACAGAAGAAGACAATAAACCAGGATTGGTATTGCCAAGTTCTAGAGGTTGGTTGTGAATTCTTTGAAAAGCAAATCACTGAATCTGATTGCCGGGGCATGGCACGAAAACACCAGTAGCTGAGCTGCTGTGTTGCAGTGTCATGATGACAAGGGACAGGCACCAAACACCAGCACCACGCCCACTGACCCAGAGAAGATGCTAGTAACTGCCAGTGTTGCCATCACTGCGTCCCGTTGGTTCTCTGAAGATGGGGGTGGGCGAGTCATGAGGGAACCTCCTGTGTTTACACTTTTGCAGCACCACCTACTCAGACCCCCTCACAGAGGGAGAAGACAGTTTATCTTCCCAGGGACTGGAAAGGAGTTTCCAAGTGGTCAACGTCACAGATCAGGCATCACTTGGTTTAGAGGCTTCAATGATCACATCTCTTCTCTCTCTATATATTTATAAGTGGTTTTCAGCTTTGGGGACATACATGTAACTGAAATGGTTCCAGAGACTGACGACACCTGTTCTCACACTTTGAGAGTCTAATTTAGCTTGTACCAAGGATTTCCCAGGGTACCTAATGTCCCCTTTGCATACCTTCATACTCTTGCTGTGCAAAGGTGAATTGTGATGTTGTCACTTAGGGTTCAAGTGCACTAAGCTAAGAGTCTAGCCCAGATGAAAAGACATTTCCTGAGGTCACTGGCTTGGAAACTTGAGTTTGGAAACAAGATACACAGCTTGTATCAAATGGTGGTAAATACGGTCGTGGACTGACTGAAGCCATAACAATTAAACCTATCAACTTTAACTGAGGGTGAGAAAACAAAAGATATTCCAGTTTACAGTGGCCCCAAGCCAGGAGGCTGCTGAGACGGGAGAAAAATCAGACTGCAGACTGAAGAATGCTATCTTCTAAGAGGAATGTGCTCGTGAAAATTTTCAGGAACAGCAGTTTTGTCAAGTTTCTGCCAGAATGTTAATCAGCCAGGACTTCAAAGTATTACCGGTCAGGTAGGTAGTCCCTGGCAGGTGCAAGGAAGAGAAAGACGCAGACTCTTCCCTGAGCAAATTTAGAGAGGAGAAGACCCAATGTTGTATGCTGGCTCTTAACTTTTTTCAGCGACTATAAATTAAGCTAGGTATTGATGAAAGACTGAACTATCACCTAGGCCTTTGAGGATATAGGGGGTAGATTATGGAGGAGGCAGGGGCAAAAAGAAAAAAAAAATGCTGCCCTGAGAACGAACTTGGGGTTTTCTGGCTTACTCTAAGATTAAATGAACGTTCCTTGCCATTGGCAAAAAGTTGATTTTTAAAGTCTCAGCTTTTATAAGCTCGCATCAGTCTCCTCTAAGGTCACTTCTTTTGATCAAAGTTCCAGCTCTAAATTTTCTTTTGAGAGGGCAGGGAAAAGCTTGTGATTTGCAAACACATATTTATCCACCTGTGACTCCAAAAGTTCTGAGCTGCTTAAGCGAGTAGGACAAAATCCAAGTCACGAAAACCCCGCATTGTCAAAACCTACCGTATCTGAAGCCCGACCCTCAGTTCGTTCTAAGGCTGTGTAACATCCCACTGCCTTCAGAGAGGTAATCACCTCAACTTCGGACACAAGGTTTCCTACCCTATGTTAACAGTTGTTCAGTGTCTCTGAGGTCAGCAGAGAGTTGCTGGGTTGTGACAAAAGCGTGCGGTGTAGCAGATGCTAACAGGGCTCTGCTTCTGGAACCACCCATCTTGTTCCTGCTATAGTCACTTCACAACGTGCACAGGGCTGCTCAGACTTGCTGACACTCAGTCCCAAATCTGCAAATGAAAAGAATACGCCTCTCCCCATAGGGTTGCTATGAGAACTGGGGAAAACATAACAGTCTGCATGTAGTAGTAGGCCTTTTGTGTATGGTAGCACATTAAATGCACACTCTTGAAAAGTGATTCAGTTTGAACATTTATTCTGGGGACTGTCTCAGGTCCTAAACCAGATTTTCTGCCTTCGCTCTGAGAAGCATTTCTAAGACCTCAGAAGTCCTTGCAATCTCATTTTCCCCCTAGTTTTATTGAGATATAATTAGTGCACAGCACTGTGTAAGTTGAAGGTGTGCAGCGTCATGATTTGACATCCATGCATCATGAAACGATGACCACAAGAAGTTTAGTGAACATCCATCATCTCATATAGACACAAAATTAAAGAAATAGAAAAAATTATTTTTTGCTTGTGATGAGAACTCTGGATTTACGTGCTTAATCATTTTCATCTGTAACATACAGCAGTGTTAGTTATATTTCTCATGTTGTCCATTACATCCCTCGTACTTACTTATCTTATAACTGGGAGTCTGTACCTTTTGATTGCTTTTGTCCAATAGCCCTCTCCCCATCCCCAGTCTGCGGTAACCAGAAATCTGATCTCTTTTTCTATGAATTTGTTTGTTTTTGAAGTACAGCTAACCTTCAACACCAGGTTAGTTCCTAGTACACAACACAGTGATTCAGTAGTTCCATACATTTCAAAATGATCACCATGGTAAGTCTGGCTACCATCTGTCACCATACAAAGACGCTACATAATTTCTGACCATATTCCCCACACTATACATTTCATACCCGTGACTCATTTATTTTGTAACTGGAGATTTGTACCTCTTCATCTCCCTCACCTATTTCTCTCTTCCCCCCATCCTCCTTTCCTCTGCCCTTGTTTCCCTTGATAATGTTTTCACTGGACTCTCCAGGCTTGGAGTACAGGTTTCCTTTTAAGAGGTGCTGTGTGACTAGTTTAGAAGCTTCGGAAAGCAGGCAGCGTAGTAGTGGAAGCTGAAAGTGAAGTCAGTAGAGTGTGAGTGTGTGTGTGTGTGTGTGTTTACGCTAAAAGCTTGCAATATTCGTTTATTTTTAAACTACATGTACCTGCTTATCTCGATTGTAGTTTGTCTTCCTGTTACCTGCCACTTCCTAGCATGACCCTTTTCTTCTCTCAAATGTGATCATGAGCCGCTTCTGTGCCATTTCTCTTCTGGTTCGGTGTCACACAGTCTCTCCGGAGAAGTGGAGGTGACTCCAGTTCATCTTCCCTTTCCTTACTTTTTGTCCTCCAAGCTTGATAGCTATTTCCTTCCCGGAAAAGATAAAATTCCAGGGTTTCTCCTCCCACTGAACCCCATTCTCCTTACACTCTGAGCTACGAACCATCTCATAATTACTGTTCTTCACATGAAACTCTCTGCTTAGACTTCCTGTTCTTTTATTGGTGCTGGTGGATAAGAAGATGAAATGTGAGCTAGAAGATATTATAAAGTCCATTTTTATCTGAGTGAATAAGGCTCCAGAAGAGTTCCAATTAAGGCTTCGGGGTAAGGCTGGAGCAAAGAGAAAAGAATATAGAGAGAGAGGTCCTCAGTAGAAGGCCACAGAGCTCTGGCCGTAATCTTGTCTTCAGTTTTTGAATGAACATAAAAAAGACATCAGATTTACTGAGGAACCAAAATGTGGGGAGATAATTAAAATGAAAATTGAAAGAAGAAAAGCCAAATTATTGCAGTATATTAGAATTGTGGACTAATGCCAAGAGAACAGAATTTAACAGGAGTGAATGCAATAACTTATATTTGTATTTGGTGCTCAAAAGGAGTTGACTGTAGAGTGGAAAATTAATAAAGTGTTTAAAAAGAAAGAAACCATAATGATGGAGACATGTCTAAAGGACACAGAAGCTAACCAAAAGAACTCCCAATGGCCAAAGCTGGAACAATTTAAACAAGATAAATAGTATCAGATTGTAATCTGGAGTGTAAAATAAACATCCACGAATCCATGCTGATATAAATAAATGATTGACTAAATAACTGGGAGAGAAGGGAAATCTCCTATTAGAAGAATTCCAAATAATGTTTGCAGATAATCTGCCCTCATGGAGGAGGAATATCTCTCTCTACACTTTTGTGTGGTTTGGACATAGTGTCTTCCTTCTAAAAAGTGCAGTGTGGAAAGGAGGAAGGAGAAAGGTAACTTCGTGGAGGAGAAGCTCACAACACTCTGTCTCAGCCAGGTAGGTGATCCAGGTTGACATCAGCAGTGATGAATCATCTTGATAGTATGCCCTCTTGGTATGTGTAACGAAGATGGCACTTCACCTCTGTGGTCTTCCTCCCCAAGACACGTACCCCCAATCTAATCATGTGAAAACATCAGAAAAATCCCAGTAGAAGAGCATTCTACAAAATATCTGATCAGTACCTCTCAAAACTCAAGATCATCAAAAGGAAGGAGAATCTGAGAAACGGTTGTTGTCAAGAGGAGTCTTAAGGAGACACGATGATTAAATGTAATGTAGTACTTTGGATGGGCTCTTGGAACAGAAAAAGGACATTTGGTGAAAACTAAAGAAATTTGAAGAAAGTAAAAACTTTACTTAATAGCAATGTATCAATGCTAATTTGTTCATTGTGACAAATGTACTCCACTAATGGAAGAACAGTTTTCTGTATTACACATGTGTGCAACTGGCTACTACAGCAATAGACGGAGGAAAAGGTGGGCCAGTATGACCTGGCAAGGCAAGAGGAGGGGACCTGTACTTAAGGAGAAAAGGAAATGGGTACCTCAACAAGAGGGAGAAGATATGTCACTTTTTGCTACAGACACAGCTTTTACCTCAGTCAACTTCTCCATCCAGATTAGCAATGGGAGACAGTAAAAGAGGAGGTAAGAAGGGAAGAGGGTATAGCTCAGTGGTGGAGTGTGTGTTTAGCATGCATGAGGTCCTGGGTTCAATCCCCAGTACCTCCACCAAAAAAATTTTTTTAAATAAATAAACCTAATTACCGCCCCCACCAAAGTAGGTAAAAAGTAGAAAAATCAGAGTAAATAGAATACACTAGATATGATGTTTAAAAAATACAAATGCAACAGTTAACTACAATAAATGTGAACATCTAAACTTAGTTAAAAGACAGAGATTAGCGTAATGGATTTTGAAAACTCTAGCTATAAGCTATTCAAAAAAGCATATAGTGTTTTCATACCTACGCATTAAAATTTTTTAAATGGAATAAGGTATCCTAGGAAAATACTAAGAACAACAAAACAATATCAGATGTTGAAGTATCTATTAATAGCAAGCAAAACAGATTCACACTAAAAAAAGAAAAAGAAAAACTCACCATGAATTTAGTGAGTATTAGGTTTGACTTATTATAACTGAAAATCCTCAAGTAACAGTAGCTTAAAGTTAAGAAAAGGGTATCTCTCATGCCCATAAAATGAAAAGAAAAGTAGGAGAACAGTCTTGGGCTCCAAACTTTACCAGCACAAGTCAGGTTGAGAGCCAGTGTTCTCAAGAAAGCCATGCTCCCCTGACCACTTTCTGTGTGGCTGTGGAGGACGCCTGCCCTAGGAGGAACCTGCAGAACGTCCGGAGAGGGAAGGCTGAGATCAAAGAGAAAAATGCCTGGCAGGGAGCAGAATCAGGATCAAATCAAGGAGTTTTCTGTACTCCACAGCGTGGAAGGCTCTCCGTATGCCTGTCCAGCAGGATTTCAGAACTGCTATTGACTGACTGCTGTGTCTTTCCTATTCTTCCATTTTCCAAACAGGAGCTTTTATTGAGGGCCCCTATTCCTGCTTCTTTGTTGTACATTGAGCACATGTGTCTGAGACGTATCTATCTGTTTAATTCATAAGTGATGATGTCACAGAGTCACAGTCAAATCTGAAGGAAAGGACTGTGCATGAATTAAAGATCTTGGACTTTGAGCTTAAAATAGTCAACAGATGGAACTTTGGTTTATATCCCTTGGGGAGAGGGTGGTTCTCTTCCGTGTTTGGAAAGAAGAGTAAAATAGGTATTTAGAGAGCAAAAGGGGTAGACTCTATCAGAGACTGATTATTTGTGCACCAAATCCATTTCCTCTTCTTCCTGGACATGCAGCTAAACTTCATTTCCCATTTGTCCTTACGATTCTAGTCAATGGAATGTGCATGGCGGTGATATGTACACTTTTTGTCCTGAACCATGAAACTGTCCTGAGCCTCCATCCTGTTTCACCTTCAAGCAGCTTGATGGAGACAGACATGGGGACTTTGGAAAGCCAACTATTAAAAATGGTGGACCCACAGGATTGAAAGAGCCTGGATCCCTAAATCACCGTGGAAATGAGCTGATCTTTTGTTTAAGGCTGTATTTTAGACTTTATGCAAGCTAGAGATAACCTTCTATTCTGTTTGAGCAATTATACATTTTTTAAGACTATTATTTTTTAGAGAAGTTTTAGGTTCACAGCAAAATCCATATACCTCCTGCCCCTACACATGCATAGTTCCCCCCACCCCCACCATTATCAACATCCCCCACCAGAGTGTTTCATTTATTACAGTTGATGAATCTATGTTGATACATCATGATCACTCAAAGTCCATAGTTTACCTTATGGTCCACCATTGATGTCATTCATTCTATGGGTTTGGACAAATGTACAACAGCATATATCCATCATTATAGTACCATACAGAATATTTTCACTGCCCTAAAATCCTCCATCTGTGCATCCCTCCCCCATACCCCAACCCCTGGCAACCACTGATCTTACTGTCTCCATTGTTTTGCTTTTTCCAGAATGTCATATAGTTGGAATCATACATTATGTAGCCTTTCATGTTGGCTTCTTTCCCTTAGTGGTAATATGCATTTAAGTTTCTGCCTTGTCTTTTTATGGCTTAGTAGCTCATTTCTTTTACCATTATACATTTTGTTTTGTTACAGCAGCTAGCATTACCTTAACTATTACAACACAACCAAATTAAAAATTCCTTTTTATTTATATTTTCATCTTTCCCAAAGCACATAACATTCTCTTTTAGAATTGATACAGACATCTAATAAAGTATTCCTGACATTTACAGTAAAAATAGTACTGCTTGCTTTTGTGAACTCTCTAAACCATGAGCTGTTATGCTTTTATTCCCATATATTTCTCTACTAGAGTCCCTCTCTTATTTTTATTGTCCATTCCTCTCCATCTCAACCCTGATATATGCTAGCTTTTGCTGATATTCTCTTTCCCCCCAAATTTCCATTTCACTGTGTAGGAGAGAGTGTTTATTGTTCCTCCAATGTCCATGGTCCGCTTGAATCATAGTAGCAGAACCCTTGATTTTTTACTGTATATGTGACCAACCAAAGTAAATATTGCATTTTCCAGTGTCCTTCGTAGCTACATACTGTATTCAGTTCTCACCAACTGAATACAAGCAGAAGTTTGTGCATCTTCCAGGAAGTATCTTCTTTTCTGCTTTCTGGGATGTGGAAGCAATTATTAGAGTTCCAGCAGGCATCTTGGACCTTGACATGACCTTGGGGATGGAAGTCATGCCTGGCAGAAATATGAGATAAAAACAGACTGAGTTCTTGTCACTAAGGAATAGCATATCAGCTCTGGACAACAGCCTACAATTTTCCCCCCAAGGGATATCATATTATTTATTTTTCTATAATTTATGTCTAGCATCCACATTCTTCCCAGCAGTGGAAAATTTAGTTAATTCAGAGAAAACTCAGAGTAACACATATATTAGACTGCTTGAGATGTAACACAGGTCATTGAGGCTCTCTCTGTTCTTTCAGTATTTTTTCTATCATTTTAAGTAGTTTTCATCGCATGTCTTTTTGCTCATTAATCTTCACTTTTGCAGTGTAGAATTCACTGTTAATTCCATTCAGATGATTTTTTAAAATTCTAGATACTGTATATTTTCACTTCTGTAAGTTTTATTTAGGTCTTTTATATTTTCCATGTCTTTACTTAACATGTTCAAACATTACACTGCTTTCTTGAACATACAGAATATAGTAATAATAACAGTTTTAATGTTCTCATCTATTATTATATCACCTATATAGTTATCCATCTGTTTCTTTTGATATTTCTCCTTATTATGGATCGTATTGTTCTGCCTTTTGTATGCCTTGTAATTTTTTATTTGATGCTAGGCATTGTGAATTTTACATTGTGCTGGATATTTTTGTATTCTTGTAAATATTTTCTAGCTTTTTTCCCTTAAATGTAGTTAAGTTACTTGGAAATAGTTTGATCCTTTTGAGGCTTGCTTTTAATATTTGTAAAGTGGGACCAAAGCAGCCTATAGTGTAGGGCTGATTTTGCCTACTGAGATAATCCCTTCTGAGTACTCAGTACTCCATGAACTTGCAACTTTTCCTTGTTTTCTGGAGGGGACATAAACTATTCCTGGCTCTGTGTAAGTTCCAGAGATTGTTCCCTCTTCTCTTTTCAGGTGGTTCTTTCTTCCCTCTCGGGTAGTTAGTTTCCTCACACACATGCCCTGAGCAATGCTCAGCAGATCTGAGGGACGGATCTTCAAAACTCTGCCTCCACGTCTGTCTCTCCTCTCTGATGTTTGGCTCTATGAATTCTTACTGGCTTTGCCTCTCTGGATTCCTAACTCTGTCTTCCGAACTCAGCCAGGCTGTTGGGTTCCTCCTGGTTTTCCTTCCTGCGCTACAGCCTGGAAACTCTATCCAGGCAGTAAGCTGAGACGTCTTGTTTGTTTCCCCCTCTCTCAGGAATTACTGTCCTGTGTTGTCTGGTGTTGTTATCTAAAAACCGTTGTTTCAAATACATGTCTAATTGTTTAGTTGTTTCAGACAGGAAGGTAAATCTGGTCTCTGTTACTTTATTTAGTTGTTTTGTAAATAAGAGAAATAAATTTTTCTCTTGGATGGCTGCTCTTGACATAATTCTAACATTATACTTATAGTGTTATACTTAAACATACTCCTAACTAAACATGCCTGCTAGGTTTCAGTTGGATGTCTATTGTTCTGAATAATTATTCATGAATCAATATATCTGATGGATATATTTTTCCTGGGTGGAGGAAAATAGTCCATTGTACATTACTCGTGATGTTATAAGGTTATGTAATATTCAGCCACTGAGGAAACATTATATTTGAGGACTAATTAACAAAGGATCAGCTTCTCTCCCAGAGCTATAATTGGACTCTTCAGTAGTTAATAGGTTTAATTAGTGAGCTGGTTCTCAGATGTTGATGTTAACTCTTACACTCTAGGTATACACAAACACACACACACAGCGTTAAAAAAAAAAAAAGGCATTGTTTCTCCAACCGGATGGAGAACTTTCTGAGCATATAAACAAAGAAAGCATGCATACCATCCAAGCGATATGGTTTTATTATTTTGCTCTAAGTTCCATCTTTACCTTCCCATGGACAGTTACACGGATGCTTCTTTTTGTGTCTGTCATTAACATTTTCTATTTTCACATCTTTTTACTCCGTTTAGTCTAAGCTTCAAAGATGATGTACTAAAAGGAGAATTGAAATCAGACAGATTTGAATTTACCAGCCGTGTAGTCACTGCATATTATTTCTTTTTTTTCACTGTATATTACTTCATCACTTAGTTTCATTCATTATTCATCACCTAGTCTTAGTTTATTTCATCTATAAAGGGAATATTACCTACATCACAGAGTTGGTGAAAGAACTAAATGAGATAATTTGGTGCATGTAAAACTGTGCACTCAAGTGTATTACAGAATATATGTGTTAAATAAACGTTGATGGATTTCCTTCTTTAAATTCAACATTCCTTTTTCTCTCATTTACCCTCTGTTTACCCTCTTTTTTTTGAAGAGAACCTTCCTAATAAAATATTCAAAATGAAAAAAATTTGAGAATCATCCTAGTACTTAAAGGGGCTACAGAGGAAGGTGTTATTTATAAGATTGCTCTAAATGCATTTTATCACTATCCACCTTTGATCTTAGATGCAAATTATCACTCAAATGCAAATATCAGATAAAATAATCTTTAGAAAATGCCAACTCAGGAAGTAAGAATTGCAGCCTCTGAAATAAGCATGTCCATGTCCAAGAAGTCACTTTAGAGGTACTCTGGGCTTCTATTAAATCTCTGTCCAGTACTAACATTGGCTTGCATTTAATGCAGGAGGTAATGAGAGGCCATTTGAGTTGTCTCTTAAAGCAGCCAAGAACTTTTATTGCTGTTCTCTGAGTAGAGCCAAGGACTTAATCCTCATCTGTAAAATGAAGACATTTGATTAGATAACTTCCAGCTGTAAAAATCGTATGATTAGCTAATTATTCATTTTCAAGGTCTAGCCCTTATCTCACATGAATCAACTTATGTCAGTTCAAGCTTGGTGGACCTAAGCCACAAAGAAAAAGGTTTGCTTTGCATTTTATCTTGGCTTTACACCCACTGCACTACAAAATAATAATATTAATAATAATAATAATTTAAGAAAGATAACTTATCCTGAAGGTAATTTTTAAATGTGTAGAGCAGTTGAGAGCTTCTCCGGTAGGAACTGTGGTTATGAAGTGTGGCGAGAGAGAGGAAGAAGGAAAAAGAAGGGACAGGACTTAGAGTCTTCTTTCACCATTACTTAGCACTGTCTTGGTTCTGGTGGCAATGACAAAGGTAGAACTTTCTTTTCCTCTCATGTTAGCCCCTTTTGTAGACAAGAACAGACCTCTTATCTTTGGGCTGAATTTTTACAAAGACTGAGCATTTCCATCCAGTACGTTCCATGAAGGGGAGGAAGAAGGAAGACTACATAATCTCTCTCCCAACTTTCTAACACCATCTGCAGCATTTCTTTGGCGGCACACTGGATGTTGGCTCTGTCCCGAGTACCTCCTCAATCTTAAGCATCCATGAAAAAAACCACTTCCCACCTGGGGCATCTGAAAGAAATCAGAGGGAAAATATTAGGGAAAATGTTTCTTCAGCCGCCACTACCTTTCCTTTTTTTTCCCCATTACCTTCCTAGAACAAACCAACAGCGTTGCCATTTCTTCTGTTAGATTAGTAGGGCTATTTTTTATGACATTCTAGGCAGGTTTTTGCCCCTGGTACCAGTGCAGCCATGCTACACTGAACAGCCAGCAGCGTTCAGTCTAACATTTACAAACTCTTAGAAGACAAATGGAAGATGACCCTGATTAAAAATCTGCATAATCCTTTCCTATGGGGGAAGACTCTCATGATTTTATCTAAACATATAAAGACCATCACATGACAATTGATCTAATTATGAGCACAGAGGTGATATACATTGTGTCTATATCACAGGACCTTCTTGTTAACCAGCATACTTTTCAATGACACAGGAAGGATCTTGTTAAAAGAAGTTTGCACAGGAGGAGTCCAAAGATTTCTCAAATATTTGGGGGACACAATTGAATGTGACCACTTTAACATTAAGATCAATCTTATAGTTAAAACTACTACTTTTGGAAAGTTTTATGACAGTAAACATGCTTGCTGGGATTCACCACCAGTCAGTCAATAGCTTGCATTTTATCTTGAAGCAAAGGACTACACTGAACAGAACTGTGCTCTACTCTTGGATAGGTTTGTTAGTTAAAATGTGGGGATTAAAATATATGGTGAAGCTGAAGGCAGGAGGCTTGAGTGCACACTTCCTTCTTTCATCCCGCAAGCACTTACCGAGTAACTATGTGTCAGAACTGTTCTTAGCATTTTTCACACTGTGGTGAAAAAACCAAAAAACAAAAACGAAAGCAGACAAAATTCTGCCCTCATGGAGAGTCCTTGTAGAGTCTAGTGGGAAGGACAGATACTAGATATTTAACAACCCAAATAAACACATAATTATAAAAGAACAGGTTGCTGTGAGAGAGAACAAATGTGGTTCTCTGTTTGAATTACTTTGCGGAGGAAGTTCCTATAAGTTCTATCTGAGAAGGAAACATTTCGGTTGAAACCTCAAGGATGAGTAGGGTTTAACCAAGAGGAATGTTCAAGGAATGAGGTCCAGGCAGAGTGAGCACCCGCACCATCCAGTAGTGCTCAGAGATTCACGTTTCACCAACAGACTCAACCGTCAGGGGAGAGAGTTACTGTGTTGTGTTTCTAAAAATTGGAAATTTCCTGGGTGGCATCACAGAATTGGATCATTATTGTGTATGGAATCCATAACGAAACACTCCAGGGATTCTCTTGCCTGGATAAAATTTGACATTTGTAATGGCTAAAAATAAACTCTGGCTAGTAAGACTTGTCCACCGATTTTCACAGAAATTAAAGCCCAGCTTCTATTTAAGATGATATTGTCAGACATACAGATCTTCCCAAGAGGGTCAGAAAATCTCAGGAAATACAGAATTAATACCTGTAGATATTTTCTGATGCAAGGGAAGACCTGGAGACTGATACACTTTTTTTTTTTCAACAGAAGGATTACTTTGCCACTCAAAATCTATTTTAAAAATGCTCAGAGGCTGTAACATTAATATTTTGTTTTACTTCTTATTCTCAGAAAGCATGGTAAGGGTGCCTTGTTCACAAGTTACACAGGATTCAGAAACACTGCAATATTTACAGAAGAATGCATATGTAGTCCAAGTTCTGTGGATCTTCATCTCAAATCTCTGCAAAAGTCATAGAGTTCTAGGCTATATTATATGAAAAATAGTAGACCTGCCTGTCTCTTAATTAACTTAAAGAGTTTGTAGACATAATCTTAACTTCATTACCCTCTTAGAACACATTTCCCAGGGTGTATTCCATAGAACACCCGATTCAAAGACTATTAATAGATGTTACTGGCTCTATATTTAAGGTTTCTCTAGATTTTGGTCTTTCATTTCTGTTCTGCACTTAGCTGTTAAAGTTATGATGGTTTCTCTTTCCTCTCGAAGAATTGATCTAATTTGGCAAGGTATTTTTCTGTTTATACCCAAATATGGCACCTTCAGTTCCCCCCGAGGGAGGAAGGACAGGGGTGGGGAGAACTGACCAATTGGCCGCAAAATACATATTCCATTTTAAGCTACCATAGCATTCTTTTTATTGGAGAGTCTACATTTCTGGATGTAGTCTTGTACCATTTAAACACTTCCAAAATCTCAAACAAAAAATCTCTCATGTTCAGCAACAGTAAACACAATTGTGTGTCTTTAGAGTGGCCAGAAGTTCAGATCTTCGAAAAAATATGTTGGAAAATCAAAACTTATAGAAAAATTCCAAAATGAAAAATGGCTTGACATACCTAAAGTTCCAATTTCTATACTTTGCACTCTATTTTATTCCAGACTACATGGCACAAAGAACAAAGTTAATAACCCGTATATTTGCAACTGTGAGACTGAACCTAATGTCACACTTGGAGATGTTACTGAATGGTTAAAGATCAGAAATTTCACTTTTGACTTTATTCATTTGAGATTATCTGATTTTGATTTGATTTGATTTGATTTCCAAAAAAAGCATGTTGAAATCCACGACAGACATGTTATTTATGGAGAATTTAATATCTTGAAGAAGCAAGATAATCTGGGTCTATGGAAATTGTTCGGTGAATACTTCATTTGACCTCTCATGTACTTCCACCCACCCCCAAAGCTATACTCCACCAGTTCTTTCTCCAACATTGTGACACCTGATCCTGAAATAATGTAGCTTGTAATTCAAATACAGCCATAGAACGCAAAAATTAGTCCGGTACTAAGGTTATTGCAATTTGTAATACATTTGCTAACATTTTCCTTCTGTTGCATGCTTGTTTTTTCTTCTTTCACATCCTCTTGTTTCAATTTTGAGAGAGCCTGCATTTTCTTTTCTCTCTTTCAAGATTACTAGCAAGGGCAGGATGTGTTTTGAAGTTCTAGGCAGAGCACTAAATGAGTGTGACTACATATTTGCTGAAAATATGACATGTGCTTAAACATGATTAATACTTGCTTTTCTCAGGCTTCCAGAGCTCCTCAGTTCACGCCTTTAATTCCAAGTAGTTAAATAATAACATGGATGTGAAAAGGTGAGAAAACATTCAGATAATTTCCTTAGAGAGAATAATCCTTTTGCTAATAATGGAGCTGTCGCCAAGATGACTGTCTTTCTTAGCATTCCCAGAATTAAAGTAGCTTCATAACATTTTAACTGTGTGATAATTTCCAACTTACAAGAATCTCCTTAGACTTCAAATCAGCCCTTAATAATTAATAAGATTTTATTGAACCCTCACTCTGTGCCTCGTACCACGCTGGCCACTGTTAGAACACAAAGATGTCATAAGATGTGTTCCTTCTTTATGGGGATTATAGCCTAGTTAGGAAGACTGAGAAGACTAATGCCTAAAAATAATTAGGGGACATTTTCAGATGACTTGTAATGTGTTAACAAAGAATCATGGTGAAAGCTACCATTTATTGAGTGCCTGTTGTGTGCCAGATCCTTCCTTAAACACTTTAATATATTAAATATGATTCCATTTACAAGGGCTCTGGGCACTCAGAGAGGGTGAGATCAGTATGGGCAAGAATAATTTGGAAAAGCAGAAACAGCCTCGCAGACGTAGTGAACAAACTGGTGGTTACTAGTAGGAAGAGGGAGTGGGGAGGGGCGATTAGGGGTAAGGGATTGAGAGGTGCAAACTACTATGTATAAAATAGATCAGCTGCAAGGACAGTTTGTACAGCACAGGGGAATACAACCATTATTTTGCAATAACTCTAAATGGCATATAAGCTATAAAAATATTGAATTATCATGCTGTACACCCAATACTAATATAATACTGTAAATCAACTGTGCTTCCATTTTTAACAAAAATCCTTCATAAGATGTGGGGAAAAAAAAAAAGAGGGTGAGCTGCATTTTTGAGAAAGGCTCAGGTCTGGAAAGCATGGAGGATGGGGACGGTCGTCTGGACAGGGAGACCCTTGCAGTCACAGGTACAGGTCCTGGAATTTTGAGGGGAGCTTCCTGGTAGAACCTGGGGCTTCAAAGCAGTAAGGACCAGAGTAGAGAGTGATTGCAAAACACCCCCAAATTTTCACCCTTCTCTATATCCACGCCCCTTGCAATGTGATCCGCAGTTCATCTCATCAAGAGATACATGCTACTTTCTACACCTTGAATATGGCTTAGCCTTGTGACTGGCCTATGTAGCTATGTGACAGTGGGACAGTACTAAGTCTGCATTTCAAGATGCCTGTCATCTCCTCCCTCCCTTTATTTCACTCTCACTCCCTCTTGGACCCCCACCTCTGGGTCCCAGAACAAGCGTGGCTGGCCCCAGGGACCATGAGAGTCCATGTGGAGCAGAGCTGAACCAGCCAGCTCGATCGGGCTGATTGTTTGAAGAAATGAGTCAGATCAGGCTCTAGGGGAGCAAAATTTGCCAACCCCCAAATGTCTCTTTGGCATGCTGATTATTTCAGGCTGGAAACAATCAAGGCACGGAAGACTGAGGAAGAAAGTCTGTCCTTCACCCTAACTGCCTGAAAGAATGCCAGTAGAGGACCTGTCCAGGAGGGGAGCCATCATCACAGGGCACTGTAGGACGGACTCGGTGTGTGGAGTGTGTAGAACTAGCGGTCTGTTGAAATTCCACTCTGGGTCCCATTGTCTCCATATTTGTTTATCAGACATTTGCTTTTCCATCTCCATGTCAACTGCTTCAATCCCCTCTGAAGTCTCAAACCAGTACCCCCAACATCCTCATCTGTCTTGAGGTGAAGATGGTATTTAAGGTGAGGGCTTCAGCCATTTTGGTGACTTACGCAGTTCTCCTGGGTCTCTCCCATGTGTACCAGTCATTAAACTTTGGTTAGATCTTTTTTTCCTGTTAATCCGTCTCATATCAACTTAACTCTTAGAGTAGCCAGCAGAACCTAGAAAGGTGGACGAATCTGTCTTCCTCCCTGACAAAGGCATTTTTCAGTTGAAAATCTTGCGGTGGCCTCCTATTTTATCGAGCATGAAAACCGACGTGCTTGCTGGCTTCATTTGAACAAGCCCCCATGACACCCTGACCTCCTGGTTCTCTGCACCAGCCGCTTGTCCTCCGTGCTTTAACACAAACATCCCGAACATGATCCGACCTTAGAGCCTTAGTCAGGCTGTTTCTTCCTGGCATTTTCTTTCTGAAGCACGTGCTTTTCTGCCTTAGGACTTTGATGAACTTCGCCTCCACCTGACCATGCTTTCCCTGGATTTTTTTTTTTTTTTTTTTTTTTTTGCTTTCCCTGGATTTCTATGTGACCGACACCCCCAAGACATTCAAGTCTTTGCTCATATGGGGTTTAAGAAGACCTAGCTAGAAGGAACACTCCACAAACACAGAGAATCTTGGTCACTCTTAGAGCAATGGGTGCCCTTCAACAAATAGCAGTTACATAAATGAAAGGCATGAAGATGTAGTAAAAGTCAATGCTTTGGAAAAGGGGGGAAAAAAACCAACCACCACAGGTATATGAGGGCTCAAACCCTGTCTCTTCTTCTACCTGCTGTTGTGATTCTTTGGATGTTAGTTAACATCTCTGTGCTTCATTTCTTCTTCTATAAAGTGCGGTTACACTGCTGCCTACTTCAGAGGGCTGATGTGAGGAGCGCATTTATACAAAGTAATTAGAGTACTGCCCAGCAGATTATAAATGCTAAGTCAATCGTGCATTTTATTATTAATAGTACCTATTTCAGAGGTTTGGTGTAAGGATGGGATGACGTCATCTGTGTAAAGTTCTTAACTTAATAAATGCTCAGGAGATGTGAGCTGATGAGCCACTTGCTGAATTTGCAAGATACTTACTTTTCCTCTCCCAGGAACTGTTGAGGATAGCACTCCACGTTGAGTATACAGTATCTTTATAAATAGCCTTTCCTTTATGAATCCACAATACTCCTTGCTCCACACTATTTATGGTTTAGCTAAGGTCTTCCTCCCAGGAATCTCCCTGGAAAATGGTCGTTGGCCAGTTTTCCTCTCTCCCTAGTGGGCTATCCCATGAATGTCAGTTTTCTCCTCACAAGTCACCATTTGTTTTTTTAGTGAAAGGGTTGTGTGCATTGAATTATCAAAGTTAACACCGACCAGCAGAGACCTTGCACTTAAACCAGATCTTTAAGAAGAGATCATTAGCATTCTTTCATTTTGGACCAGTCTTTTGAATCCTGGAAATTAGCTCAGATCAATAAAGGCAGAAGAATCGACATTTTCTTAGTGACTTACACTGTTTAGTAAGCACAACGCCTTAGAATACATATTTGCGATCGGATTTTCTCCTAAGAGAGAAGGAAGGACCTTATTATGCTGCTCACATTCATTATTTTAGACATTATGTTGAGAGAAAACAGAGGAGGCACTGGGGGGGAATTGCTTTTCTATAGGTCATTGGATCATCTGATTATTGCACTCTGTTTCATTGATCAGTATGGACTCTAACTTCGCAGATATGAACAATTACTAAATTCAATGAAAATAAGATTAAAAACCCCACCAAGAACTAGAGAGATGATAACAGAAGATCTCATTTTGCTGGTCCTGGGAAGTTTCCCACTAACCGACTTGTCGGCTCATTCATTCATCCCCCTCCCCAAGCCTACTGTGTGGTCTTTCTTCCCAGAAGAACTGAGTCTACGATATTTCAATTCCTGGAAACAGTTCACCGTGCCAGCATAACATTTACTACCAACGCATGACGTGTAAGACTCATTTCCCCAATTCCCTCCTCAGAGTGGACAGTGCTGATAACCTTTCTAGAGGGCTTACATCGCTGTGCACTGAACTGAATTCACCAAAAGATCCCAATTTTAAAGTCAAAGCGAATGTGAGAAGTCTGTTATGTGGACATGAGGACGAGTTTGCTGAGTGTATCATTACATGAATAGACTACAATTCATAGAATTGCGTAGCTGAAGGGAGTTTGAGAGTTTTCCTCCTGTCAGCATGATCACCTTTGTTGATGCCTGTATTGAAATCACCACTTCAACCAGATGATTGTGTGTATGTGTGAGTGAGTGAGTGTGTGTGCGTGTTGTGGAATATCCCAAGAAAAAAGTCAAACCTCTTCATAATATGTGACAGTGGGTTTGGCAATTCTTGAATCCTCCAAAGATCAGTATATGAATATAGGCTTTAATCTTTTTCTTTTCGCAGGAGTGAAAACTCAATTCTATGAAAAAAAAAAACCAGATATATAATCCATTGTGTGATGAAAAGAGCATTGAGCTAATTGGAAGATAGGGGTTTATTATCTGTTTTTTTCACTTATCAGGTGTGTGACCTGAGGCAGGTAACAGTATCTCTCTGGGACTGATGTTAGCAGAATCTCCAAAAATCCTTCCAATAAAATTCTTAGGAACTGTGATTTTTCTCAGGCACTCAGGCTTTTTGGTTCAGGGACTTCTTCCAATGGCCACCATAGACAACCTACTTACTTATGCCAGAAAGATTTTGGGAAATTTTTTGTTAGATAATTGATCCTGGAATAAAAGTTTAATATGTTGGTATTAGAACACACACTATGTTGGTATTAAGTGGTAATACATATAGAATATATATTTACATGGAATATCCAGACTTGTTCAGCATTCAACTTTTAGTAGAAAGGTAAGATATGGCAAGTGGTTCAGATCAATGTACTTTTCCTAAAACAGCCGTGGCTTGGAGTCAGTGAGTGCACATTAGACTGGCTATAATCTGCCTTCCACTGCCCCCTCTATTTTGCTTTCTGCAGAGCAATTATAAATGTTCAGAATGATGACTTCAAGTTACTTCAAGATCTTCAGGCATCAAAAAAGTCAATTAAATAAACTATGCTAAAAATACTCCACCTACTATGGGAGGAAAGTCACTCAGTTTCTTAACAAACACATTGTTTTTAAGAGAAAAAAAAGATTCTTTGGTGAAGCAATCAGTCCACACATATTTATTGAGCATGGGTTTTTCTAGGTATTACAAAGCATTTAGAGCTTTGAGACATTCTTATTTGCAAAAAAAATTAAATGAATGTGAGTGAAGGAAACCCAACAGTAATTAATAGTAACATAGGTGTTTATGGTTGCTATGGTGAATTCACAAGTATCTCTCCTAAATTACTTGTAGTGTGCTTTTCTGTGCTCTAGAGCATACACATCCAGCCTCTTTGAAAAGTAGATTTCTGAATGCAAATTAGATTCTTTGAGTTTGAGACATTACAGGAGATTTGGAAGGCAGAGGTGGGACGCTTGCTTTTGCTTGAAGCCACTTTGTGAAGATGGATTTTTCTGTAGCCACAGTGCAGTGTCTAGTCACTAACTTTGTGGGTATGGAGGGACATTAAAGACATGGTAGTAACGCTTTCCAAAAATCTGAATTCCAGCTCTACAGATAGGGAGAGAGCCCAGCAATCCCCTGGTAGGTCCTGTGCTGTGAACGTGGCGGTGGTAAATTTCCCCTCTGATGGAGCAGTTAGGAAACCTTGTTGGAGATACTCCTAGGTCATCAGCCTGTAGCTCATTCTGCTATAATTATCATTTCTGCGAGCACCCAAATCTCTGTGTTAAACCCCATTCTACTTAAACTGACTGGCATGATTCCCGTTTCCATCCCCAAATATTTATAGACCAGTGAGTGATGCAGGCGTACACAGAGGACAAGGGCAAGCATTGCAGAGTTTTATGGGCTAGATGATCAAGCTGCATCTTGAAGAAAAAAAAGAATAAATGGACATCGGATAATTCTTTGAAATTTTGGCATTAGCTTTATTCAGAAATTCATACTTGCTCTTTGTTTCTGTAATGAATATTTGGATTGTGCCCCAGTCTGCAGATGGTCAGACTGCAGAAGATCCTGAAAGCCACAGCTCATGGGCACTTTTGTCTTTTACTAACTTCAGTGTAAAGAGATTCTTAATTTTCCAGGCTCCAGTGAGTGAAACGATCCCCCAGCGAGCAGTTTCTGTTGGTTTAGTCCTAGACCTTTACAGTAAAATTATGAACAATCCAAAATGTGTTTAGATATTTTACAGATAATGCTAAGCCAACAAAAGCTGTAGAAAACTTGGACTTGGGATAAAAATTCTCCTGAGTCAGCCCTCCAGTGCCAAAGTATTACAGGGGTTTTTAGTTTAGTTTTTTTTAGCTTTAAGGCCCCAAATCATAAAAGGTCAAAGTAGAAAGTGGTACCAGGGGATTTTAGGAATGCTGCTTAAATGGACAGAAACCTCAGCCATGTTAAGAACCTCCTGTGCACTGCTTTCATCGTTCCTTGGACTGTTATAGAATTTTCTTCCTTCTTGACATGAACAGCTCCAAAGCAACCTGGTCTTTTACTGGACCTCATTCTCTTAGTTACAGAAAGCACGTGTCCTTGGCTTCTTCTCCACGAGGGATAAAATGATGAGCGTCCTTTCCTTCCACGTATTCCCCCAAGTGACCACCCACCCCTGGCCTGACTTCTTTAATGCAAGTCTCCTCCTGATGTACAGACACAAGGGACAGCATCTTGGTCATCTACTTCTAAGATCAGGGTTTCTGAGGCAGCTCTACCTCTAAACATTTAGCAACCACAGAGCACATCAAATTAGCTGAGGCCAGCACAGGGCTAAAATATCTTATTTTTCCATTTGCTTGGGACTTGACAACTGGTTGAAGTACGGAAAATAATTTCCTCCAAGAACCACCAAAGAATCAAAGGATTTTCCTGCTCTACCTTTCTAGAAAATACAACAGGCTTCCATTCTTTGTCACTGGTTGGCCATGCATATTGTATCCCTCAGTTACTAGAACCACTGGGAGATTGTAAATGGCAGAGAAGACAGAAAGCAACAGTTGCCAACCCTGTGAAGTTGCTAATACGAGTCCTCACATTTCAGATGGACCACTCTGGGGACTTCCAGCTCTACACGGAACAGGACGGCGAGAAGTAGACAAATGGAGCAGTCATCTTCTTTCAAAATTAACTTTAGGGTAACTTTTACAGACCACAAAAGGATCACACTCCAGGAATTCAGAAGCTGCTCTGTAGGATGGTAGTTAGCAACCTAAACTAGGTGTCTTTACTGTACTGGCTGGAAAGGTCTTTGAATCCTTCCATACCAAGGGGACTTCTCCTTGTCTGCTCAAAGGCTCTAGTTTTCTCAACTTCACTCTCCCTCCATCCTTGATGAAATCAACACATTAGAGCAAATAAATGGTCGGACCTTGAACCTTGTCTCTGTGGTGAAAAGAAATCTGGCTCTGGACTGACTTCATGCGTAGGTAGCTTGTATGGTTGGCAGAGAGAGGAATGAAAAGGCTTGGTTCTCTGGCAGATCACCCCACCCATGGCTGCACTGGATACTCTCAGAAGAAGTCATGCCTGTAGCACAAGGCCCCTCCCCCATTAAATATCAATGGCCTTTCAGACAGTAAATGCTTTCTGTTGTTATCATTTACACCCCAAGATGAATCCAAAATATAATTTTAGGTTTTTATTGAGGCTTAAGGAAGAGCATAGGGTACTAGGTGCTTGACGATTGAGAGACTGAAGATGTGTTTGGAGGGTGAGTCAGCAGATTGGAGAGGCTAGGACTTATTAAAACAAAACAAAATCAAACAAAAACTTTCTAAGCTTGTGGGACTTAGATTGGCTCACTCAGCATTAGGTTTTCGTGTTTGTTTTGTTTTGTTTTCTCATGACCTCTAAGAGGAATCTTCCATTACTGAAGAATAAACCACAGTTTAATCTCTCCAGAAATGCAGGGAACATTCTCTTTGCCTCCTCCTTGCTAGAGATCCATCTTTAGTGGATGAAATTTCTCCTGTTTCCTGATGACGAGGGGAGTGAGAGTGTCCATAGGAAGAGAAGATGCAAATAAGAACATCTCCACTGCTACCCACGGAAGACAGAAAAAAAGAACAGAGGGCATCTTTTTTTTTTTTTAACATTTTTTATTGATTTATAATCATTTTACAATGTTGTGTCAAATTCCAGTGTAGAGCGCAATTTTTCAGTTATTCATGAACATACATATATTCATTGTCACATTTTTTTCTCTGTGAGCTACCATAAGATCTTGTGTATATTCAAAGGGCATCTTTAAAGAGGAATATATATAGTGAGGCCAAAAAGCTAAATAAAGAAAAATAAAAGGATTTTGAACTGTGTTATCTCTTCTAAGCTTAAAGTATGGTAGCAAACACAGCTTTTCAAGAATGAAATTAAGTTGTTTGAAAGAGTTGGCCTGCAGTATCTGTTCTCATAAACGTATTGCAGATGACAAATAGTATGTATTTGTTGCTTAGTGCTTTACAAGTCTTTTCCTATTCCTGCAAGGATGAATATGTCAGAAGACATTGAGATTTCTAAAGCTAACTTGATTTGCCAGGGAGGTTTATCATACTGGAAATATTAAAAGGTAATGCTTATTTTTGTGTGGGGTATGGGAATTCTTTGAGGTGAAATGTAAGTACCAGGAAATCCCAGCAATCACCACCACAGGGGAGAAACATTTCATGTTCGTTAAATTACGAAATGTCATTTGACATTGAGTTTTTCCCCCTTAACTCACAAACTGCTGAGTTAACTCAAATCTGTACTAATTGGGGATTTTATTTGGCTCAAAATTACAGGCTCTTACAAAAAAAAGACACAAATGTCCATATATTATACGCCACTCCTAATTATAAAATAAAAATGACAGGACCGAATTGGCTCGATTTCCCATTTCATATATCACGTGTGGTATTAAGTTCAATAATGACAAAATGTATTGAGCGTACTGGAAATACAAAACTTTCATTTGTCATACACGCTTCATACGTTTCGTCTTTGAGTTTCTTATCATAGGTTTTAATGATATGAAATAAAACCAATTTCACATTTACCCTGTGTGAGCAGAATGTGACCCTTCCTGAACTGTGACGACTTCTGGGATTTTGTGACGTTGAAAATTGCAGCATTGGCAGAAGCATTTTGCTCAGTTTCTTTCTAGAGAGGCAATTAAACTCGATGAGTGTGCCCTGGCTAGGACTAGGAACTCGAAACTCAGAATCAATCCTTTGCTCTTTGGAGAAAAGTATGAAAGATACTTTTATCCTCTGAAGGAGAGTGGATCGCCTACATACACCACCAGGTTTCCTGACCCTACTTAACTGGATCAACAGTTCTCTTCTCTTGCGTTGGATAGTGGACTCTGAAGACACTGAGGAGTGAATGTCAGAATCAGTCGCTGGGAAATCTGTTCTCATGTCCTGATCTGTTCGGTGTTACCCAGGCTAAAATAAAGATGAGAAGAGCTTCACCAACTGACCTTTGTTCACTTAGGTATCTATACCTCATCCATCTCCAGAAATAGTAACTTGCTGTCAAGAACACAAAGGAAGAGAGAATACAAGAAGACAGAACCAACTGGCACTTAACCATTTCCTTCTGTCCGGAGAAGTCCAAATCAAAAAAGTCAAAGTTTTGGAGTTATCACCATATTTTTCCTTTTTTTGAGGAAAAACTGATCACTTCAATTATCATTTATCTCTACCTCAAACCTTCTTGAGTTGAGGCTTGTCTTCAGGAACTAGTAATGCTGAATTTCTCTTCGTGACACGGGCTCTGTAGCTCTGTCAAGGATGGGAGTCCTGGATTCCAAGAGCAAGGAAGGGTATTTGAAAACATGTAGACCAGTCTCCTCATTTTACACAACATGAGGCAACAGAGGCTTGAGTGTTCAGAGAACGAGTCCAAGGTCACTCAGACACCTGGGAACAAAGACGAAGCCAGATTCCACAAAACCTCTGTTCCGTGTAACCTGCTTTTCCACCTACCCCGTGCTACTTCGTTAGCTCTCTGAATTTCCCGTGTGTTCTGTTTATCCCTTCTAGTGTTGGCCTGCATGAATGGATATTACCATCAGTCATGAATCCTAATAGATGCAACTCCAAGCTTTGCAGGGAATCTAGATACAATCTCAGTGTCATCCGGGACCTTCCTCAGTTCAGTCGGTTTTGGCTTCTTGTTCTTTTGCTTCTACTGTTGTTTTGTTTTGTTGCCTGTGTTATCTTTGCTTGTTAGACATCTATCCTCTGCTTGAATTACTACGTTGTTAGAGGATGCCTGAATTTCCGAGAGAGGCCACTCCATTTCTGAGCAACACTACTTGTGTGAGGAATTCTGTATCATTTTGAGCAAAATATGCCAACCTATAAATTCTACCAGCTGACCAAGGTTCGTTTCCCTGGTGAGGGGAAAATGGCTCCCTTCCCCACCCCAGTACAATAGAAGAGCAGACCTTCCCCCTTGAGTCTCAGTACCTGAATCTTTGAAATTTAATAAGGCAGTTCTATCCCAGGAGGCATTCAGAGGGAAATCTCAAACCCAAGACCTCTCTTCTGTTCCTGTGTGGTTGACAGTTGCCATGGGAATGGGGAGGGGGTGCTGTCCTCAGGCGCTCTGTGACCTCATCCCAGCTCCGTTCCTGGGAGGACCTAAGTGCCTGCTAAGGTTTTTATAGAAGTCGATCATCTGAGCCTAGCAGAGGAAGTGCTGGGTCCCTCTGCACCAGAGCAAGGGAACATGATTTATTTAGTGCTTACCGAGTGGCTCTAACGTCTTTGCCTTGCCTCCTTCCCTGACAAACACAGAAATTCTAATTTTAACTCCGGTATCCTGTTTTCAGTCATAATTCTTGGGTGGATTTCAATGGTTTCTAATTAAAAGGAGAGACCACTGCAATAAACCCTCAGCTGATCAAAGACCCAGAGGTCCCGTGGACACCTCTCAAGCACGGGTGAGATTCCACACGTTCAGTCTTTCATTTTCCTGTGGCTGCAAACATGAGAAAGCAGCTCAGACTGGCTTCAACAGGATCTTCAGTGTGACTCAGCCAGGGCTGGGAATTTCAGCTGAGAATACACTTAGGCGATTTTGCAAACTAATGAGAAGCCTGATTCTGTCCTTGGAGGGAGACACCACCCAGAAGACAACATGGCCACGTGGTACATAAAGGGGAGCCTGGGAGCCTGGAAAGGGCCGCCAGGAGCCACCTAATGTGAAATCCAAGGCTGGATTTCGTATTGATCTTGGAGTGGGGCAGCCAAGAGCGTGCTTTGATGGTAAAAACGCCATCTCTAGAGACTCTGGGGCACTCTAGGGAAGCCTCAGATCCATCCATCTCATTATTTTGTCAGGAAATAGAATAATAAGACCTGTGTTAAGTTCCTAAACAGCTTTAACGATACCTTTGCCAGTTTATAGGCAGAACATCAGCGTGCATCGTCACAGTCAACATCTTGCCTAGGTGCTCCTGGTTATAGATGTGGTCAAGAAGTAGCCCGTCTCTAAGACACTTCTTAAATACATTCTTGCATGAAAAAGCATCATTCTAGTTTCAGAGGGGCCATTCTTGGAAATTCTAGTAACCCCCTGGAAATTTCAGAATATCCAGTAAAAAGCCATCTTTTTCTTGAATCATAAAGATATTTCTCATGTAGAGTGGGACTTCCCTGAAAAAATGGTGTATTACCAGCCAGTCCCTCACTATTCGACTGTTGCAGGGGGTCTGTGATGTGCATGTCATATTATGACTAAAGATTTAAAAATTTATTAAAGATTAAAGACACATAGAAAGATATAAAAGTAATATAGTGAATTCTCACGATCCATTATGCAGCATAAGAAATAAAAAATGTTCTATAAATTTGAAGCCCTTCTATATTACCCCCAATATCATCTCCCCAGGCCCCTGAAAGTAGTCCCTATCCTAAATCACATACATTTTATTCTCAAGTATTTCTTTGTAAAATTAGTGCACGGAAGTGACTTACATGTTTATAAGCTTTATATAAAGCATATTTTTGCATGTCTTTTTCTGTAATTTGCTTGGTCCACTCAACATTATGTTTGGAAGAGTTGTTCACGTTGATAAATTTCTAGTCCATTGATTTACACTCTGGTTAGTATTTTATTTTTTTTCATTTTCCTGTTGATATATATCTTTATTTTGGTTACAGACATATACTCTTAATTTCAATAGAAATTGTCAAATTGTAGTTATACTAATATGTACTCAAGATACACAATGTATTAGAGTTTTTATTTTTTCACATCCTTGCTAACATCTGCTATTGTCAACCCATTAACATTTTTGCCAGTCTAATTGTATCCCATTATGGTTTTAATATTCATTTCTCTAATTTCTAGTGAGGTTAAGCATATTGTTGGTAAGGTTTATATCTTTATACTAAATTGGTTTCCCAATTTCCTTCTTCATTTCTTACACTAAATATTGCCCTCTCTCTGTGTATGTCTCTCTGTCTCTCTCTGTCTCTATCTCTGTCTCTGTCTCTGTCTCTCTCTCTTTCTCTCTCTCACACACACACACACACACACACACACACACACACACCCTGCAATACTTTGTGCTGGTAGGTAGTTCTGGAAGGCAGAAACAGATGATTTCTCAATTCTTGACATAAGTTCTGACTAAAAGAAGGTTCTTTTTACCCTTTCCTGAAGAACTACTTTAATTCTGTCACTTTTCTCTTTAACAGTCTCCCATGTCTCCCTGTTGCTGGGCAGAACAGGTTCAAACGTCTCATCAAATGGCACCCCATTTGCCTATTCCATTTTATTTCTTGCCCCAGTGTTAGCCCACTGCTCCAGGCAGCTTTGTCCTCTTGCTCTTCCCCTCATGAGACAGCTTAGTGACTATGGAGGCTGCCCTTAGAACTTCCAGAATTTTGTGCGTGTGGAAAATGCCACACAATTTTTACTAGCCTGTAGAAACATTGAAGGGCGGAATCTTAATCTTTCCTACCTGGTGCACAGAGGAATTGTTCGTTTTTGGATGAATGGATTGTTTCAAAGTGGAGCAGTTGGGTTTTCCCACATGCCTGTGCTTTAAAACCAAGAATTTTCAGCAGATGGCTGTCTGCAAGGTGAAGTCCAAGGGGAAAATAAACATCCCCCCAACCACCACCATAAAAATATCTGTCCAGTGAGTCACATTATGTTCAACCCTGAACCCTACTAAAGGGACTGCGTATGCATTGAAATGCTGAGCGTCCTTGAGAAATACTGTAGGGAAGGGGAAATATTAATTGTCAGACATTGTTGAAAATATTGCTAGGTTATCTCGAAAGGCCTGAGACTCTGAAAGAATGAAATAGAGAGGTAATAAGTTTGTATTTATAATGGGTGTAAGGAAAAAGTTCAGTTGTTTTCTGAAAAACACAAGCAGAGATAAGGCATAGGGCATGTGTGGAGATCACAAGTGGCTTCCACATGCAAAAGTTTACTTTCCTAAATAACAGAGGGCTGGTAGGGAGTCCTCGAGAAGTCATCTGAAACCAAAGTACCTTCTGTGTCTGTTCTGTCCCTGTAGGCTTCAACTATCGACTCCACACCCCAGACCTCCCAAAGGAGATAAAATAATTCTGCTTTTATCTCACTGGCCAGAACTCAGCAACGTGGTCACTCCTAATAGCAAAGGAGGCTGTGAAATGTAGTGTTTGAGCTGAGCATCTTATGTTCTAGAATAAATTTAGATTTCAGTTATTAAAGAAGAGGGGGTACTTGATACTGGATAGACAACTAGCAGGCTGCGTTCATAACCAAAAGGGGGAAATAAGCAAATGGAGCATCAGGAAGAAGTAGTGCCTGAAACTGGGCAATAACTTTTCATACACTTTGAGTTTATGTGGTATAAACACTATTGCTGGTGGGTTGTGGAGGCTTCTAGACTGATCTATAGTACTACGTTGAGTAGCCAAATGATAATTAAAATTCATTTTCACCTCTCTTGGTCTCAATTTCTTTACCTAAAGAAATGAGGGAATTTATTGTATCAATAGTTTTCAGTTTTCTTAGCAGCAGAATTCTTTCTTCTAACACAATTTTTTATGGATTCCCAGATAAGAGTGATGAAAAGGAAGATTTTTGCAGTTGAAGTGGGAGTAGTGAGCTGGCAGCTTCCTACCATGGTCTTTTCCTTGTTCTACAATGTGGCCTCAGAGAGATCCTGGGGCTCCAAGTAAGGGAATGTGAAATCCACTGGTCTTGATGCTTTTCAGACTTGAACTTCTTAGAGTTTTATGACTCAGACTAAAACGGGGATTCTGCAAACCTTTGTCTGTGAGCTTTTGTCTTTCTCTTCTTAGTTAGGATTTGGGGAGAAATTTTCTACTTTATTTCTTACTCAGGGAGAAAATAAGATTCTTAATTTTTATTTTTATTTGGCGAGAAAATAAATAAAGTTCTGGCTTTTAAAATGTTTGTTTTTATTGAAGTATAGTTGATTTACAATGTTGTGTTAGTTTTAGGGGTATAGCAAAGTGATTCAGTTTTACAGATACATATATATTCTTTTTTCAGATTTTTTATTATAAGTTATTACAGAATATTGACTACAGTTTCCTGTGCTATACAGTAGGTCCTTGTTGTTTATCTATTTTATATATAGTAGTGTGTATCTGTTCATCTCAAACTCCTAACTTCTCCCGCCCCCATCCCTTTCCCTTTCCCCTTTGATAACCACAGTTTGTTTTCTATTTCTGTGAGTTTATTTCTGGTTTGTAAATAAGTTTATTTGTATCACTTTTTTAGATTCCACATATAAGTGATATCATATATTTGCCTTTGACTTACTTCACTTAGTATGATAATCTCTAGGTCCATCCATGTTGTGGCAAAAGGCATTAAAAATTCTGATTTTTAAAATTTCTATTTGGGAAGAAAGTTTGGGAAGCCTTCTGATATCTGACCCCTTTTTGCATAAAATGAAACATAAAAGTCTGTCCCTGTTCACAGGGCTTCTTTGGAATTCTTTACAAGCATAGATGGACACCTTGCACATACCTTAATATTTACTAGAATTAGATAAGTAGCTAAATTAGATGTGTTGTTGTTAGGATTTCCCCCGCAATGATATGTTTCCTTCCTTGAAGTGCGGCTTCTGAAGGCCACAAAAAGCATATTGTAGATAATCAGTGTCTGATCACACTTGATTTTCTACATGTTTCTTAGTTAATGCTTGGATTCTATCCCAAGGTGAATATTGAAGGGAAAACTTTGACTCTAATCCATGTAGTCAATTTAGTATAGTCATGGAGAGGGGGAAGATGTTTTCCTACAGGATCTGTAGCCAAAGTGTTGGAGTTTAAATTTCATGTGTGGCTTTCCTTTATGAGGATTAGCTGCTGTGCAAGTCTGAAAAAAAATGCTACGGAGAAGTGAAATTATAGATGGAGACAGTGTAAAACCAAGGGTGGCTTTTGAGTCACACTTAATAGGAACCTAGAACTCTTTGCACTTTCCAAGTTTTTGCCATCCTACTGGGACTCTTAAACTTAAATAATAATCTCTTTTCCCCTTTAAATAATTCTTGTCCTACTTTTAAGACTACTAGGGGAATAAAATAAAACACATGCAAAACTTAACCATCAGCATTACTAAAACATATGTAACGGCGCGCAGAAACACTGCAGACCTTGTAAAAATGCATGTAAGACCTCAGAGAAAATCACCTCAAGTACAGGCCCAAATGTATTTGAATGGAGAGCATAGGTTTGGTGGGCAGGAAACTCAGGGTTTACTTTCAGCTTTGTCATTGCCCACATCTGTGCCTTCTGTGTAATCATTCTGGTCTACCTGAACTTTAGCCTCACCCTTCACATAGTTGAGTGATATTTTTCTCTTGTCTTCCAGAGATTCTGGGACCATTATGGTCATTTTCAAAAAATTCTTAGGTCAAATGAGAAAAGATGATGGCTCAATAATTCAAGAGGTATGACTGCTGTGTCAAACACTAATGAAACCAAGACGGTGTGGCTCTCATAGAGTCATGGAACTGGCATTAACTCTACGATCATTTGCAAAAGATAGAAGTTCATGATTATCTACCATTTTCCCTAGATCCTTAGTTCTATTGGCCGGATTTCCTTTAGTAGGTCTAGATCACTTAATCTTCCCTTTACTCCCGACTTCCTGGCTTTATCTCCTTCATATTTAACCCCAGGTTAAAAAGACCAACTTCTGTATTCAGTGGGTTTCCTTCCATCTTAAAATTGAATGGATTCCCCTTGTGAAAGCTCAAAGTGGTAGGAAACGAGTTGCTACAAATCAACGGCCTTTAAGATTTCTCTGTTCAGTGTTGAGGTCACTGGGGCCCTCTCTCAACTCTAACAGTTCTGAGCAGCCAAACAGTCCCTAGTCCTTGACCTTGAAATTTGGGCTTGGGTCCACAATCTTCAGAGCTGGGAGTCAGCCCAAGTATAGCTCTTGTCTGGCTGCTGCCCAAAAGTATGGTAAAACTCCTAGAAACAAAATATCTATAAACAAACAAAATGAACTAATACATTACCTTCATGGCGTTTGAATTGAAATCAGAGCAACTCCTTTTAAAAAGTCACATAAAAGTAGCTAAAGAGTTTTCTATTTGCTAAAAGATGTTCTTTAGCAACATGAAGGGTTTTAGGAACCCAATGGGTTAGGTTTTAGAGAAAGTTTTGTATGACCTCCCATTAAACTTGGTTCTGTAACTACCCTTGACAACTATGCTGTGTAAGGCTGTGGTCAGGGACAGAATCATGGCCAGGCAGCCTCTGTGGTCACAGGGCCCCGTGTTCAGAAGCTTGGTTGAATACTCTGTTGCAGCCTTCTTGAAATTCTGAATAATTTCATCTTTGAGCTTGGGTTTTGTATGTGAAGTTTGATGGGACAATGGAATATGGGCAGGAGTAGAAGAGATAGACACCAGCATTGTTTGTCTCCCTATGTGTGTGCAGTGTTCATCATGACACGATTCCAGGGGACCCGCGATGTACGAGAAGTCACAAAGATGCCAAGTGAGCGCAGGGTAAGCTTCTTAAGTCTATGACTGAGTAAGCAAGGATGCTGACAGCCCCACGAAGCAACACCTTCCAACAACTTGGAACTCAAAAAGAAGGCAGTTCCCTCTGAGAAACACTGAAAACCAAAGAACCCTATTATATCAATTTTTATTTGCATTGTTTCTCTGTGTCAGCCAACAGCTTTTATTGACAATGATGACCCAGAAGGAATGGCAGGACAACCCAGAGTTCCTTCACTTTTCAGTGTTTTCTTACTTATTAGTAAAACAATTGTAGAGAGCGTTACATGTAGCAAGAAGTGAAACTGAAAAATTTGTGTTAATTTTGAGAAAAGTTTTCACTGTTCCAGTAACAACAAAATACAGACATGTGTACAAGCTATAAAATGCAAATTGTGTAAAGTTGGTGATTCCCCGTTATAAGTAAATGCTCTTATATTTGCACTGAAAGACAGACAGTATCTTGACTAGAACAACGAGGAAGGACTGGGCTAGAACCACCCCGCTAAGCTACACCAAGATTCCTGACCCTCAAAACTGTGTGAGATAATGGATGTTTGTTGCATTAAGACACTAGATTTTGGGGTAATTTGTCACGCAGCAGTAGATTACTAATACAGATTTTGGTACCTGGGAATAGCGTTCGGTTGTAACACAAGCCCAAAATGTGGGGGTAGGTTTAGAATCAGGTAGTGAGTAGAACCTGGAAGGGTTTTTAGGAGGGTGTTATTCAAAGCTTAAAGGAGCCATGGAGAAACGGTAGAAGCATTACGTCTTTTGAGATGACTCCAGGTGAAGGCTTAAAAGCTGGTGAGGGAAATGTTATTGGCAAAGTTTATTCTCGTTACGTGGTGGCATAAAGTTTAGCATAGCTTCACCGCAGTAACGTGGAAAATAGCCCATGTGCCTGTGAACCGGGAGAACCAGCTGAGGAGACGTGTGAGCAAAACGTTGGTGTCTTCTTTTTCCTTCACCTTCTTTTTCCAGATTAAAATGTGAGAGGAGAGAGATAAACTAAAGAGAAAAAAAAAAGAGGTTAAACCAAAATAGGCTGAGACATCCTGGTCTTGAAATTTCTAGCTTCTCCAGATGACAAGTGATGGTAAAGTCAAGAAACAACCTCTGAGCAAAGATCAAATTCAGGAAGCTGTTTTCATTCTCCAAGGATAAGCTGCAAAACATACACACAGCCCTGTCCCAGGATTTTGCTAATGTTTCTCTCGCTGTCACAACAGAATCATAAGGGACCTTGATAATCTTGACACTCTGCAGAGCATCACGCTAGTCTCTTGTAGTGATGACATCATGTAAATTAAACCTGCTGAGTAGGACTTGGTAAGTATTCTGGATCAGATCTGATAAAATACAAATGTGAGACAGGATGGGAGGTATTCTCTGCACAATTCAGGGACTTTCCTTTTTTTTTTTTTTAATTTATTCAATTGTCTAGAGTATTCTGGGATATCCCCTCCAAGGGAAAAGACAAGTTATTTTACTTTGTACCTCTTACTACTAAGAAGGAAGAACATTTCTTGGTAAATCTCTTAATATTTTAGAGAAAGCATTTACCACAGTGGGGAACAGTGCTCCTTGCATTTATTGAGTGATTTGAAAGACGGCCAGTTTTGAGTGGTGGCCAGAAAAAGAGAGGCCTGTGCGTCATGTCCTGGTTCTGAAACTACTGGCCCTGCCACTCAGAGGGGTATGCAGTGTTTCCACACGTCTCCACAGTAGATTAGGGTGAGTTGCAGAATCTTCCCGGGCACCAGGACTTGAGTCTCAATGCAGACTCTTAAGGCTCCAGAGCAAGGCCGTGCCATCTCTGGCATAGAATTATTCCCTGTTTAAAAGCAGCTCCTGGGGGAATTGAATGAGCAAGGTGGTCGAATAGGAAGCCCCAAATCCTGTTCCTTTACGGAGACAACTGAGTTAACAGTAACAGTCCAGAAAGCCTTCATCAAAACAGTGAAATAAATGAAGAAGTAGCAGTATTGAACACAGGTACAAAACTAAGGACAGTGGCATTGAAAAGAGAAGGAAAGCCATACTATTTCACTGTGTTTCCTGGTAGCGCTAACCCCAAGCCAGCACCACGTGGCACAGATGGGAGAAAACCCCCAGCTTGCGGCTTCTCCTTGGGAGGCAAAGACAGGAGTGGACTTCCTCTCTGCCGTTGGGCTCTTCGGAGGGCTGGCTCTAAATAATTTTCTACATCGTTATTTCCTGACGTGTGTCTCTGTGTCCCTTATGCTATATGCTTATGGTTACGGGTACATTTCAGTATTCATAGCAGGTCAAGAGTCTTCAACCCGCTAAAATAAGAAAATTTTCTGAAACCAAAATCCAAGAAGCAGAGAAAGTGGCTTGGAGCTAAGGGGTGTGATCCTTTATTCTGTCTCCCAGCAATGTCCCAAGAGGCCTTGAAGAGGCCAGTTAACCTCTTAATGTCTGTGCTTCCTTTTGTGTGAAATGGGACTCATAACCTTTATGATGTAAGGACACTAAGCAGATGAATTATTTAATGTTAGATGATCTACGATCTGCCACACTGGATTATTTTGAAGATGCCCATACATTATTCATCGCCAAATGCACTTCTTTTAACATTATTAGAGTATGCAGTCTCTCACAGATTCCAGATACGACATACACTTTCTAATAGGTGGCAACAGGGTACATGCTGTGGGCTATTTTTAGCTAAAGTGAGTTCATCCTAGGTGACCCAGAGTGCGATGTTTCAGGGCTCTGTGAAAACAATGAACCCAGCTGCACGGTGGATGGTAACTATCACTGTCTTTATTTAGAGCTCAGTAGACTGTCGGCATTCAGGGATTTCATAGCACACTTTGCATTCTTTGTAAGCATCATCAGAGGTTCATGTCACAGAGTGACCTGCGGGTTTGTGGTGGCAGGAGTTTGAACTGTGTGCACCAAGAGCCTGATGCATAGGGACCAGTCACAACAGCTCTGAGGGGAGCAAGCTGGATTCTCCTTGTGTGGGACCCACCTGAGCCCTCGTCTCCTCTCTCAGATGCGGTAGACGTTCTTAAGTGGTAAAACCTCAGTATATTTGCGAAAATGGCTCTTCTGGGAGAAATAAACCATGGCTAGTGCTGGTGATGAAACTGAAGAAGTCTAAGAAGTGCTTATTCTCAGCCAGAAAAGAGAAATTCTTTTAATGAATAAAGAGTGGGATGTTGAACTTGGCAGATTTAAATCCATGATACGATGCAGCCCACCAAACGGGTATATGGGAACCAGAAAAATCACTTCATGAAATCATTTTAGCAAGAGTACTTATGAAATCAGGATTTTATTCATTTATTTTGGCATTTTTACTCTTTTTAAAATATGGCTAATCTGAGGGTCAGAAAAGGAGCTATTTTACTTTTCAATTTTACCTTGTCATATTTTCTAGGAGAGGTTATAGGATACGGCAGTGGTCTACCTCATTCTTTTTTTTTTTTTTTTTTTTTTTGCATTTTGTAAGACGGAATCATATAATCTCCAGATGAAACTCTTACCCTTCCGTTTTGACATTTGAACCATTAAATTCCTTATTTTGATGTATTGTAGCAGTATTCAGAAATAACGTTAAAGTAGAGATACCTGAGGTTTCTATAGTTCTTAACTTTAACTGGAATATTTCTGGGGTTCCTCAAAGTGTATTTTATAGAGCAGGTGCCCTCCTTGAAGAAACGATTCTGTGATAAATTAACCTTTAAAAATCTGCCACGCCCGGTTTCCATGTTAGAGCGTCAAAGAGCATATTCACCTATTTATTAAATTATTCACCTATTTATGAAATGTGCTGGGCACATCTAAAGCTTAATCTTCTGTGGTTTAATTTTGTTTAATCCTGGGATAAACAATCTTCCAGAGATTTTTTTAAAAAGAGAATAATTTTGAGTGTCTTATGAAGCCAACATAAACTTGACATCACATTAAAGGAACAAATTTGTATTTATATCAGCTTTTAAATCTCATTCTTAAGCGAGGTGGCAGATACGTCATCATTCATTGTGAGAGCAGCAGTAGGAAGGAAGACCCCTGCCACGATGTCCCCAAGGGTCACTATGGGATGGACGTCAAGTCCTCTCCTGAAATGGAGTCACAAACAAAAGCTTTCCGAAGTGACCGATTTTCACATGAAGGATGTGGACAATTACTGTGCTAGAGACTGTTGGCCACAAAGTTGTGTTGACTTCTGAGACAAAATGTGCTTACATTTCCTCTTGCAGACCTCTGGATTAGTTTAATCTCAACAATGTAGAGCACAGCGTTTAAAACTTTGATCCACTGACAATTAGTGTCCCCGTTGGAACCACAGTGTTCTCTGCCACGTGACTGCATTTACGTCCCGTCATCCTCCACTTCAGGTTGTCTTGTTCATCAAAGCGACCTTGTTGTCCATAAAGAATTGACTACATAATAACCTTTGCAGAATCAAACTTACAAAATAAATTTATAAAAATAAAAATACTTTTTATCTGTTATAACTTGGGTGTCTGTATAAAAGTCAGTTTGAAATGTTTATAAGTTCTACGTTGCTGTTGGGTTTGATGAGGTGCCATCTGTGCTTTTCAGGGAACTTTGCTTAAAGTTCTCTTTTGTTTGTTACTTGGTCACATTTGGACATCATGCATCCATTTTCCTCCCTGAATTTTAAGACATTCTGTATGTTTTGTTAATTATCTATCCTCCAAAGATTTGAAGACTTCATCTGTAAATCCACACTGCAGTAGTTTTGGGTAACCTTTAAAAATATTTTTCTATTTCTGTCATGTTTATTGCTATATTTAGACTTTCTGTAGTCTCTTTAATCAATATTGGTAATGTTAATTTTCCTTACCAGTATCATGTTTTTCCAGATTTAGGAAATCCAAGAAATATCTGTTATTCATGGCTAGAATAAAATATACCCTATACCACTTTATCTCTCAACTTTTTCTCAGGTTGGAAAGGAAAAAGGGAGAAAGAAGAGAAAGACAGTGATTGTAGTAAGAGCAAAGGTGGACTGCAGGAGACCCAGAGTGGGGAGTGGAATGTAAAACGCTGCTTCATTGCTCCTTTCTACAGACCTTTCGTCTTAAAAGAGGAGTGAGAAAGGCGAAGGCGGATAAACAAGGATGGGCTTTCAGAGGTTTAGGGAGTCCACTACCAACCAAGTTTCTTCAGCTATTGAAAAAATGATTTCTACCATCTATACCCAGCTTTGGGTATGAAGATTAGGTAAAATAGTCTATGGTTCCCTGAAATACAACCCTACGTAAATATAAACTAATAGCATTATTTTATAAATTTCATATGGTCAATCCTTACTTCTTCTCTTCTGGCAAACTTCCATTTTTAAATTATGTCCTTTGTTTTAGGTTGAGAGAGGTGAGCAATGTATGAGTTATTGATGGATGACAGTTTTCGGCTGACCACAGGACTGTCCAAGAAAAAAAGGCCTTGTAAGCTTAGTTAATATATTCATTATTACTGATAAGGAGTTGTAACCACCCATATGGCCTGCTAGACTACATTTTTAAGAAAGTTTCAGCAAATAATGATCACTTTGGCACTGTGACTGCCCTCCTTAAAAGAATCGGTACTTAGTGAGAGAAGAGAAGTAAGTATTTGAGGGATGTGATACCTTGACAAGAATCTTGTTCAAAACAGAGAAGGATATTGGCCAGTAGCCCAACCACGTATCTTCTGTCCATTAACCTCCTTCTCACTCTTCTAGTTTCTAACCTCTCTCTCCGCGTTCCCTTCTGTCTAATTCCCCACCCATGACCTGGACAATTTGTGGTTGATTCTATGGTAACGACTGTTGGAAAGCTATTTGACTTCTTTCGTATCTATTTTTGACAGCCTTTCCCTATTGTTTTGCTTTTCATCTATTGTTCTGTGACCAGGGGCAATGTCCTGCTGGTAAAAAGAGCTTATTCTTCCTGAAAGCCATCATGTTAGATATTCCACAAATGTCCCTAACTTCCTCTTGCTGATACAGTCACTTCTGTGGGTGGCAAATAGTGTTTTGGTCATTAAGAGCGTGAACTGAGAACCAGAGAGAGAGAGAAAAAAAGATGCACTTAATTGAAGCCCAAGGTGTTAAGCCCACCTTGTTATTCTGCAGCTCATTCAAACATCTACAGAAGTGTATTTCTCTGGAGGGAGGCACCCAGATGAAATGCCCGTTCTCCAACGCTATCTGTAGGCATCAATTTGCCCAGCTAGGGAGAGTGTCGATGGAGGGGAAATGCCGATGGTTCTGTAGAATTTTGTAAATTAATCTGCATATCAGATGCCCCAGTCTGGGCACATTACCTTAAAAAGAAACTTCATGAATTTGATGAGTTTATTTTGGAGCATGTATATGAAGAGAAGAACCATCCCATGAATATAAAATATTTAGATAAGCCGAGGCCACAGAAGCACAGTCGTGACTGGGCGACAGAGGTGCAAATCTAATTTTCTCATATCCTCCTTCTTCCCCACGGGCTAACCCGATTTCTTAATGACCGAGATGGTTTAGCAAAGCCCGAGAAAATCAGGTGAACAACTGTAAATAATTGACCTACACCATGAGCCACACGGAGCTACGTGTCACTCGGGAAACTAATATCTGTATAATACTTGATTGACAAATCACCTTGAACACTGGACCCTTATATTCGTCCTATGCTGGAGGCATTGTTTTGATTTTATTCTACTCTTCACGTGGAATGAACAAGCTAAGATGCAGATATATTAAACGACTGTTCCTTTGCTTTATCACTGCCAAGCACAGTGCTGGGACCCACCCCCTGGTGGCCTAGCTCCAAGCCCCTTGCTTCCCCTGCCCTCAGCAGTTACCGATGTGTGGTGGGGGGTTATGACCCACCCATAAGAAATAACAGAGAATTAAGCAGGGCATGTAAAAGGGAACACTGGGTGAAGAGCCTCACTCTGCTGTCGAAGTGCAGCCGGTGGGTCCTGATGGCGTGTTTGACTATTGGTAGCTGATGCCGAAGCAGCTCTGAGATTAGACCAACGGGCTAGCTAGACTTTATATAATGATACACCCATAGGAAAAATACTGTTTCATACTTCTTTCAAATGCATATTGATTCAATCTGCAAGCAGTGCTTGGATTCCCGCTCCGTTTTTTGCCAACATATCCACCCCAGCGAATTCTTTAGGCTCCTTTGGTCCTGGCTGTCCTCCACCTCAAAGGATGAACAAAACCTTGCAAACTTCTCTTTCTTGTTTAGTCATCCCCTGTATTTTAAGATTCATTATTAAAATCCTTCAAAGTTAGAGCATTCAAAGCAACCCCTCTGTGTTTGAAGAACTTTGGGTAGTCTCCAAACTTGGGATTTAGACTTTTGGACTCTTAGATCATTTCTTATAATGAACGTTGTTCTTTCCTGAAATTTCCTGAAAGATGTAGAAATTCGTTCTTTAACATTCAGATTATTAATTATTCAGAAAAGGATGAGCAGGCTTTCTAGGTAACTCCTTCAGCCTGTTCCACATTACTTGTTAGAGGAGGACACACGGGTCTTCGCTCCCTTATAATAAATGCCAGCAATTGAATCATTGTTTCTAAACCATGATTAGAGCTGTCCTGAGAGCTTCATGCCAGGGTCCGTCGGTTTCCTACATTAGCATATAGTTACATGGTTTCTTTGCTCCAAGAAAAAGCCCCGAGACAACTTTGCTGTCAAAAATATGTTTTTCCGTAAGTGGGAGGTCAATAGGATCTCCATGTCCCCGGTTGGGAAGAAGAAATGAGATGCCAAGTGTGACTCCCAGTAATCATCTACCTTTCAGAGCTTGATTGGGTAATTTTCTCCGAGGATGAAGAAGCTGACAGAAATGCTTTCAAGATGGAAAGGGAGCTTATAAAACCCGCCTGACTTATTATTTTCTGCCTGAAAGCAATAAACATCTGTTTCCTTGATAAAGTAACCAGGTTGATATTTGAGGGGAATAAGGCTATTTAGCTGGCTTCCAATTATTGATTCTTCTTGAGAACATTACCCTGAGGGCTCTGTGCAGTGAAACATTGAACATTACCCCAAAGCCTCTAGGTTCCCTTACGCAGTGTGTCAATAGCCCAAATTCCATGCCGTGAGACATTTTTTTTTTCATACTAGAAAATGCTGGCAAATCTGTTGAGCACAGAAAGTAGGTGATGGCTGTTCACTTTGATTGAGATATTGGAGGAGGACAAAATTTAGGGAAGATCATCTTTTTCACATACCAATGTGTCCCACTCTTGAAAAGCTGGAAGTAATTTCTTTGGACTTAGATGTGAAATAGATCTAGAAAGAGATGGTTCTTCTGTCGTGTGTGTGTGTGTGTGTGTGTGTGTGTGTGTGTGTGTGTGTGTGTGTTATATCTGAGTCTTATTATCATACTTAGAACACCCAGACTCTTGGCTCTTGGTTAACGAAAGTTTATTCTATTATATAGAAATAGTTGTTTATGCCCTTGATACTCAAAGAGAGGTCCTTGGACCAGCAGCCCTGGCATCACCTGGGACTGTCAGAAATGCAGAATCTCAGGCCTGAGAACTACATTTTAACCACAAACTGCATTTTAACAGGATCCCCAAGGGTTTCACACGCACATTCAAGTTTGAGAAACTCTGCTTAGCGCTTCATAGTGGAAAGAGCAGAAGGAACATGAGCTTTTGAGCCAAATAAATTGAATTCCAACTCTACTGTTTTGAAATCATGTGATGTTTCAGGACATTACTTAACCCCTGTGTGAAAGGTTTCTTATCTGTAAATTGAGGACAAGTGTTGATATTAGCATAGTAGAAATACAGGTGGTGGGTGAGAGCAGTTGCATTAACAATAGGTAACGTTCACTGAGTGCTGTGTTAGTCGGCATCTTGGCAGGAAACAGAATCCACTCAGATGTTTTCAATAAATGGTTCTCAACTCTGGCTCCATTACCTGCAGAGCTCTTAAACAACACGAGTGCCTAGACCCCACCCCAGGCCTGTTACATCAGTCTCTGGGGATAAAGGCCCAGGCATTGGTAGTTTTCAAAAGCTCCCTTGGTGGTGATAATGTACAGGGAGAGTTGAAAGTCACTGATTTAAGTGAATAGATTTTAATGAAGGGACTACTTACAGAGATTTGGGAAGAGTTAAGGAAACAAAAATGGGATGTTGGAGCACTCAGGGACCAGCCACAGAGGGAAGGCATTAACCTTCCTGGGCTTCAGGGACCATGGGAGCAAACAGTGACCCTGTACAGTGGAGGAAGGGCCACCCGGTGGAGTTTAGTAATGGAGGGACTGGATTGCTGCCAGAGAAGTAAGCAGAAGGGGGCAGGAAGGAATTCCCTGTCCTCTCTCTCCTCCAACCTTCTGGTTCCCTGACACTTCCTCCCATTGGCTGACCCCATACTGAAGCTGGCTGGCAAGGGAACGTGGGTGATGTAGTCCTCCAGAGAGGTCCCCTTTCCTGGGGAGGAAGCAGCAGAGAAAAGATGGGAGAATGAGTGGTGGGAGGAGGAAGGGTGGCCACAGGGTCAAATGAAGAGTAATCAGCACAAGCACTTACTGAGGACCAGGCTCCCTTCCAAGTGCTTTACATGTATTAACATTTCAGTAAATGGCTTCATTCTTCTTCATTAAAATCCAGTACTATTTTTATTGAACAAGGATATGTTCCGGGTCAATTAATTATTGGAGATAGTTCAGTATTTCAAAGGTTTCAGATGCACCATCACCAGAAGAGAGCTTCTAGTGCTCAGAGCACAGGAGATACATTCTCTAGACCAGCTGGGTACACCGAGTAGATTCTTTATAATCGGTTGGTTGTAGGAGTAACAATCTGGGTAATGAAACACCTCACCTTGGTCCCTATGACCCAGCTTTCTAATTTATCTTAGGAAACAGAAAGACATAGTGGACACCCCCTCAACAAGTGGCAGGTCCTGCCAGAATTTTAAGACCAATTACCTGAAGAAGTCTACAAGACCAACTCTATAAGTTCTTTTGTTCTCTGTTGAAAGATGCATTTTGATATAATTAACAACAGTCTGGGAAGATAGGTAGCAGAGGATAACTGGATGGAAGGGCAGAGGAAGAGTCCCGTTCGGTAGAGACAACACAAAAGATAGTCTGGGTCACATGTTAAAGCTATTGGATTAAGACATACAAGCTACTATGTATAAAATAAGTAAGCAACAAGGATATGTTGTACTGCACAGGGAAATATAGCCATTCTGTTGTAATAGCTTTAAATGAAGTATAATCTATAAAAATATTGAATCACTATGTTGTATACCTGAGACTAACATATTATTGAAAATCAACTACACTTCAGTTTAAAAAACGTGAAAACTCAAGCTGTTGGTGAAAACTTAACCAATAACATTTCAAAAGATTTTCTGCTCCAGAGGGGGGACTTTTACTTATTTTGATCCAGACTGAGGAGACGAAATCAAACTTCAGCAGATTCTCAGTGGACTCTCTTGGAATGTAGTAGATGCAACACTGGAGCAGGGAATGCATCAGGCAGGGCTCATCTCTGCAGGGTTCCCGTTCCGCTTATGCGTCATAAAGATGGAGCCAGAGAAAATGAGGAGGGGGATTGAGCCCTCGGGCTGGGGGCAGAGCTGAGCCATTGATCAGACGGAGCACAGGCAGAGTTCATAGAGGGCGTTGCTCCGGGCCCCACTCCCCAGCATTTTACTTCCTCCGACTCCATTCATCCGTGCCTGCCAGGGCTTCTATCAACCTATTGCCTTTACAATGTATTACGAAGCTTCACTTTGGGAGAATGTGCTCAGAGAGAGAGAGCCTGCTTCTTTCAGACAACCTCCTTGCACGTCTGTCTGTCCAGTGCAGGTTGCCCAGATGCCTAATTAGAACTTCATTCCAAGTCCTAACCTTCAGAGTGCACTGAGAAAACCTTCTTAAAGGTGTCAGTCGACATATCATTTTAGAAGTTTCCAGAGAAAAGAAAAGTCTCGGCCCAGAGACACTCTTTCCTAATATTGTCATCCAAGCCCTGCAGCAAGTCAGTGGGAAAGAGAAATTGCTCTCAAAGTCCGTCAGCATGTAAACCTGCTTCGACTGCTTTCCCATGCAGACGCTGTGCTAAAGCGTTAAGGACGCTGGTGGTGTTTATTTAACGTGCACTATGATCCCAGCTGACACTTCCTAGTGAGTTTATTGCTGCTGTGGAGTGAACGCTCCCCCACTCACAAGAAGCATAAAGCTGCGTGTCAAAAATGAAACATGGTCAGTCCCGATGCTTAAATGGCCTGTATCGATTCCCCGGCGGTCTAACTGCTGTAGTCTGGTGCCAGTCCTCTAATTTGTGCCCTGAAGTGTACAGCCTCACTTGATTTAGATGTCAGAATAAAGCAGCACATCAGTTTGAGAAATCAGCTGAAACATTCTGGAGAATTGGTCTGGATATCGTCACCTTGCATAGGAAAAAAATCATGGCTCTCACATAAACAAGGGGCTAAATAATATTATTCCCATAGACCCTTGGTGTGCGTTTTATCAGAGGAAATGTCCTCAGAGTCCAAGCTTGCTGTGTTTTGTGCTTTATCTGTACAGCAAATTCCATTTAGAGAAATTTAATGCCAAAGCTGTAAGATCTGCATTCCTGGAGAATGACTATTTAGGGCATTGTCTTCGAATTTGAAGTAAACACACACTCAGAATGTTTGTATGAAGCTCTTTCAATGGCCAAGATAGGCTCACTATTCCTAGGAGCTGAAATGACTGAGACGCCTTGAAGAACTGACCACAGCATCTACGAGACACTACTGGTTTCATAGCCATTTTCTCTGCCTCAGAGAAATCATCTGCCATTTCCAATGGCGTCAGAGATGGTAGTTGAAGAACTAACAGCATGGAGATTGGCCAAACTTCTACTTAGTGTTGGCAAAATGCAAGAAAAGTGAATTATCTCCTCCAAACTTAGAGCGAGAAATTCAAATACTGAGAATTCTAATCTAGACTTAGACACTTTTAAAGCAAGAGGGGTCTTAAAGATCAACTACTCTTTACAGCAAAAGAGACAAAAATTCAAAAAGCGTAAAGTGACCTCGCCAAGTTAAAGTGCTTGCCAAGAGGTCTGGAAAGGACTAGAATTCAAGCCCTTCTCCCCCAAACTATTTATCTAGTTGGTCAACTTTTTGCTAGAAATGTGTGGGTTTGCTTTACTCTTGCAATTCCGGGGAAAGCGTCTTCACTTCCTTTCTATTGACATTTGACGTTGTTACAAAGACAGCATTGATGTCCTAAAAAAGTCGGTAGCAAATAGTTCAGATTGCCTGTCTTTAGAGAGCCCTCTTTCCCAAGTTTCTCAGTCTATGGGTTTCTTTCAGTTTTCTTGAGGCATGAGGCATTTTGACAACTGCTCTTTACTCGGAAATATTTGATCATATATGGTGTCGTATAAACGCACAGTGTTCGTTTAATCCACACTCTTGGTGGTCAGCAAACATGTAACCGGTAACCCAGTGGCTGCTACAGCTCCTCTGCTGGTCAGCAGTTGAGGCTTTTCAAAGTAGAACAATGGCTATTAGAAATGGGGTTTCTTTGTTTAAAGTAATGGCTAATCACCTAATGTAACAGATGCCAGAAATGAGTTCTCCAGGATGAAATGAATGGTCCTCCTAATGTATGAATAGGCTAAACTATTTTAGAGACATGAAAAGGGTACAGGAATCCAACAGATTCTTCAAATTTACTCTTAATAATGGCACCCGGGGCTGCACTCCCGTGTCATTGTGCAGACGGTTGTGCCCACAAAATGTCAGCTATAGGCTTGACTGCCTCTTGCTTCAGAATTCTTTCATCGGCCTCATGTAAATCTTTCCATCAGAGTGTGGCTACGGCATCTGAAAGAAGAGACGCCCAAAGGTCCTGGGTTGCTCAAGACCGAGGAGTTTTCTGGACTTGGGACATCAGTGCTAAGATTGGGACAGCTGTGAGCAGACTGGGACAGCTGGTCACCCTACTCACCGCACGGTCTATGCATTGTTATGTGCCTGCTTGCTAATAAATGATGATCCGTGTGTCAGAATTTGGTCTGACACTTGTTTTAATTTTGCAGATTTTCTGCTAACGAGTTTGTTGTGGAAAAACCTATAGTGCTCAACTGTTCCTAACTGTTGGTGCAATCAGTGTTTATTTTTAAAAACCTAATCATGGTTCTGTGGCCAAATCGATATAAGTGCCTATATGACACATAGAGAGGGGTGGGAAACACGTTTTTCATGTCACACTCGTCTGGGTATTTGTGTACCTCGATGGTTATACAGATATAAACCCACACGCTCAAACACAAACACCAACAAAGACAAATGCGATAGAACCCTCCATAAAGAGTAAATGAAGAGGGTTAATCAGATGACTCACACTTACCGACCATAAATTATCTTATCATCTTGTGGTTCCAACTAACAAAAGCTTACTTAATTCTTTCATTTACATTATAAAAGTTTGCAAAAGGAGGAAAACATCAAGGATCCTTCCAAACAAGGTCTTGAAAGTTGTTCAAAGTGACTCACAATAAATAGCAATGATTACAGCTTGACTTCTTGTAACACAAAGGGATTTCCCTCTTCTATTTAATGTAACAAAGAGATACAATTTGCTTTGCTTCTTTCCTGAAGCAGTGATTGTCTGCTGGATTTCTGTAACTTCCACAGGAATTATAGAAGGCAAAAACACGCCCCAAAAGAAGGGAGTGAATTTTCAAAAAAAGAATACTTTCTTATGAGGTTCTGTTGGCTGAACCTTAGAGAACTTGTCACTTTATACCCTGGACAATTTATGTTCTAACGCAACAGCATCACTTACCAGCAACTTAACAGAGCGTCTGCATTGTAATCCAGTGTGGTCTGCCATGATCACTCTGGATGGATCATGGTCTAGAGGGTCCTTTTGCTTGCCTGGCTTTCCACTGTTCTGCTGGCACAGTATTGAACATGGAACACTTAGCTCCACTGAAATTGCAAACATGTTGCTTCAACCCAGTGCTATTAAAATGATCACAAAGATACCATGCTACAGGTTTTATCGATGCCAAAAGGCAGAACAGCTGTAGCCTCTCTACTTGCAAATTGAAATCCTAGCTGTGAATTTCAACAAATTAGATAAATTTAGCTAATTGTCTCTACAGTTCATTACTGGTGAGTCACAAATTTCAGCATATTCCTGGCATTTTCAGACTTGAGGTTATCTTTTTCACAGATGCCTGCTGGGGCCAGACTATATTTTCAGATTCTCTTGCCAAGCTGGTCATGACAAATCCTAGGTGGCCTCCCATCTCTTCGTGGGGCTTTTTGTCCAGCTACACTCTGAAAAGCAAAGTTACCAGCTGAGTCACTAATCCAATCTTCTTTTTTTTAGGATGGTGAAATACATTCCACATCACCGTTCCCAGCCGAACCACAAGCTCAGTCTGCACCATGCACCCACTCATCTCATTTCTTTAATTCATTTAGGCTTTTGAGAGTGAAGGAAAAGAGGATCCTGGGAGGGTTTTATATTCAGCCTTTGAGGGCTTTATCACCTCAGAAAAAGCAAGTAGAATAAAAGGTGAAATCAAGAATTCTCGGTCAGCGATTGAGTTGGAAAATTTATTTCAAGATAGAGGAATTCAGGACTTTTGGATGTTTCTCACCCATGGAACAGGAGTTGGGCTGCATGGTTAATATAGGTTTTCAGGGGCAAATCAGGGAAATAACCCTGGATCCTGTGGAACCATCAGGTGGAGATTTGACTTGACGTGCATGGCAGTAGATGGGAGGAAAATGGCCCCACCGTAAGCTCTGTTCCACCCCCCCACCCCAATTCCCAGCATCAGGATGAAGCAAGGACTTTTGCTCCATTGCTGCTTGTTCTCATACACAAACCTCCTCTTCTCTCAAACACAAACACCCACAAAGGCAGATGCAATAGAACCCTCCATAAATAAAGAGTAAATGAAGAGGATAATCAGATGACTCACACTTACCAACCGTAAATTATCTTATCATCTTGTGGTTACAACCAACAAAACCTTACGTAATTAATAGAATTCAGAATTCAGGAAATACTTTACTTCCACTTTATTCTGATTGTCCTACCTCCTCTTCCATATACACGCCTCGAGAGATTTATTTTCTCATTATCAGGTGCCTGGGATGGTCACATTAATTAGATTTCATTGGGTCTGAACGTCAGGTGGGATGTTTTCACCCAACGTGACCTGCTTGGAGCAACTCTTACCAAAAAAGTGACCCCGTGTACATTTCAGAAAGATGACCTTGTTCTTTATGTTTGTAACTCACTAACACGTACCAGGCAGAAAAATAAATCCTCCACCCACCAGATAACTGCTTTTCATTAACTGGGTCACTCCCTAACTCTGGAGGGCTTAGCCAAATGGAGACCGTATATAAATACACTATCAGGTGGAACTTTTGAGATCTAATTTAATAACACTCAAGTATCTTTTTGAATGAGTGGAAGCTCAATAGTTCAGGAGTTACTCTACCTTCAAGAATACGTTCTTTTTTGAGTTTGGCAGGGAGTGCTTCTTCAGGCATGCTGTCCAAAATTTTAATAGCTCACCCGTTGTAATGGACTTAACCACACATCAGCAAGGCTGCCAGCTTTAAACACTTAGCACGCAGCACAACGTGCTGGCCTGCAGGTCAGACTGTCACTTCTGTGGGGACCTCCCTAGGCGTTGGATGCAGAGAACATGACACAGTTTTTACTCCATGGACTGACTCATCCTGACACATCTATTGTCCCATGCAGGACCTAGAGAACACAGTGTCCCATCTTCATCATAGAGGCCAGGTGGGGCTAGTTCCCACATTAGATGTTTCAGGGGCTGAACTTTTATCTGCAAACTGCTATGGATAGTCTAGCATCTTTTAGAGAGCCTGCAAAGGAAAAGGTTCACCACAGTTTTTTCAGAGGCCACCCAATCGGTTTTTACAGGCTCCTTCAAAGATGGGTATTATAATACATCAATTGGTTCTCCACAGTTGGAAGAATCATGAAATATGTAACCTATGTCCCAGCCACGTCTGAGCCCTGTACCAAATAGAAAAGCCTTCTTTTTCAGTGACTGCCTTTCTCTGCTAGTGGCGAGGGACAGGGGACAGGGTGCCTGCACTGGCTGTACTGAAACTTAAGCCACGTCTGTCATGCTGTTGATACTTTTTCTTCTCAGAAGCAGGCATGCCCCATGGAAGGTAAGTGACCAATCCATCTTATGTGCTATCCTGTATTCTTAAAAAAATCCCACCAGTTGGCATAACTTGTATTTGGACTTTCCTTTTCTTTACTTATATTAGAAATGAAAGCTGGAATGTCCCCAAGATTTCCATTTAAAGAAAATTCAATATGCAGAAATTTAACAGGTTAGCTTGGGAGGTCTTACTGATTGTTAAAAAGGTCTTCTTTACTTTCCAAAAAAAAGTCTCTAATAAGATTATTTTATGTATCCAGCTCCTTTGGTGTCATTTTTTAAAACTTTCCTTCCAAAATTCAATTTCTATAAAGTGTTTAAGAACAAGGTCTATTATTTATGTTGTAGTATAACTAGAATGAATTCAGTGACTCAAGCAAGCAATAGTACAATCCAAATAAAGCAGAAGTAAAGGATTTCCTCATTTCTGAATTCTGTGTGCTTAGGTTAAATGCGACTTTCCCAGTATTGGGGAAGAACATTGATAAATACTAAGGAATGAATGAATTGTCGGGCAATGCAACAGAGGCCAATGGAATGATGACCAAATGAAGAAAAAAAAGGGGAAAACATATTTTAAAGTGTCTTTGTTAGGTTTACTCTGGAATCCCGAATACAAATCTGGGTATACTGATGCCAGAACATTACAGATTAACTCAAGGGAGTTAAAAGAGCAGGACACGTATGATTAGAAAGTGGCAGAGTGATTTGTGGGCAAAGACCCGCAGAACTAAATGCTGTCCATGTCGGTTACTTCAGCAGGAGGCCAGCCGTGGAAGTGACAGCTGAGTAATTGAAGAATGCAGGAGGGAGAAGAGTCTTTGAAGGGGGTAGGAAAAAAGGTTAAGTAGGGGCAATGGAATGGAATAAAATGCCCTTGTTTATGTATTTAAAAGACCCTCAGAGACAACCTTCTGAATTCCAAATTAGCTGAGTCACCACAGTGGTCCCTTAGACTTAAAGAGATCAAAATACCGAATCATAAAGCCTTGAAATGATTGTGTTTGCAGCTCAGAGAGGGGAAAAGGTAGAGAATAAAAATTGTCCTTCGATGTCGGGAAAATCTTTCCACTTCCAGATGGCGAGAAGGATTAGGTCATGAAGGCAGTCCCGGAGGGAACTGACAGAAATCACTGTGAAGCTCTTAAAAATCAGGCTCCCAAAGCAATAGAAAATCCAGCAGGTAGAGAATGACTGTTAACAAAGAGATGAAACAGACAACATTTGTCCATCATCTCTCCCCTTCCTCGGAGCCACAGGTCTTCTCTGTTTCTGTTAGTGGCATCACCATTTCCCCAGACACCAGGTACTTTTATGTTCCTCTCTCTGTTCAGCCAGATGCCAGCTCCAGTGTCACAGAATGCTTTTTTTTTTTTTTTTGTCAGTTTCCTCTTTTGCATCATTACCTTTTTTTCAGGTCTCCCGTCCCCTCTCACTGAGACATCTCATGGGAATCCCAGATTCTGTCTTTGTCCCCAGTATCTCACCTTCCTACCCATGTTTCATAGCCCTATCAGATTTAGTCTCCTAAAGAACAACTTGGATTTTGTCACCTTCTTGTTCAAAAAACCTTTTTTTCTTAAAGGAAGCATTCCAGCTAATGAATCATGAAGGTATGACAGAGAAGCACCACTTTGCAATCCTTAATGAAATAACGTCTCTAGGCATTGATGATCATCTGAAAATCATTAGAGAGAGAGAGGAAAGGGAGCTACATGATGTCTGACCACATCTGATCCCACTCATCCATCTCAGCGTCACTGAAAGAGACTAACAGTACCTACTGACGGAAGGACACCATTTAACGTAGGAAGAATTCTTGCCAATAAGTCAAAGCTGAATCTAACCCAGTATCTAGTTATAACCTCTAGTTTAAAGAAAGTAGAGGGACAGAGAACTATGTTAAATAAAACCCTGGTGGTATAATCAGTAATATCCAGAATATGGAAAAATTTAAGGGATCAAGGACCTGGTTTCTTCAAAAAATAAAAATGTAAGTAAAAAGAGTAAGAAATAGAAGATGAATTCAAAGATTAAATGAGAATTCAGAGATACATCAACCAAGTGAATAAACTTTGATTCAAACAAAGTATCCATAGTCTACAGTTACAGGTCAGTGCATGACATTTAAAGCCTATCCATCATTCTACATGAAGTAAACCAGAAAGATAAAGAAAAATACCATATGATATCACTCATATGTGGAATCTAACAAAAGAAAAAAAGGACACTATGAACTCATCTACAAAACAGAAATGGACTTGCAGACACAGTAAACAATCTTATGGTACTGGGGAAAGGGGGTGGGAAGGGATAAATTTGGGAGTTTGAGATTTACAAATGTTAGCCACTATATATAAAAATAAATTACAAAAACAAATTTCTTCTGTATAGCACAGGGAACTATGTTCAATATCTTGTAATAACCTTTAATGAAAAAGAATATGAAAATGAATACATGTATGTATATGCATGACTGGGACATTGTGCTGTAAACCAGAAATTGACACATTGTAACTGACTGTACTTCAATTAAAAAAAATAATAATAATAATAAAAGAAAGAAAGCCTACCTAGATACTTGATGTAATGAAGGTATTCTGGTAAATTATAGGAGCACAGGTGGGATTCAGTGATATTATTATGGCTTTTTTTTTTTAAAGAATTCTTACTTTTTACAGATACACACTGAAGTATGACATATTAGGAAAAATGAAATATTGTGTACAAATTTGCTTCAAGATAATCAAGAGGGAAAAGGGAAGTGGGTGTGGATTTAGGGGAAAGAAAATTGGCACGTGTAACAGTTGTTAAAGCTCGGTGATGGGTACATGGATTTCATTACACTATCTTTTCTAACTTACATATGTTTGAAATAGCCCACAATAAAAAGCGTTTTAAAAAGTCAGTTGACAAAGACATTTAGCACACTGATTTTGTTGTATCAAGGTGACCAAGGGGACTCAGCGCCCTGAGCCAGATAAGATGCATTGCTTGAGAAGTGGGCACAGGGACTGGATTTTCTTTTTCTTTTTATTGCCTCCAGGTAGCAATAGATTTTTTTAATTTGCTGACTTACTAGGTACTCCCCTTTACCACGCAATTGCCACCCCCAGCCACCACTTTCAATTAATTTTTTAGTTTTGGTTTTTTTCCCTCGATCCCACACAACTCCTGAGTTACTCACTATTTGATGGCAGCCATAACTGAGCATATGATTTCATGGTCCAGTCATTTGGTGATTTGGTGATTTCTGTTGGGTGGGTGATACAGATCTTTTCTCTGTTAGATGAGAAACTGCATAGAGTCCAATCTGTTGCTTGTGTGTCTGTCTGTGAGCTCAAATCAATTAAGAATTTTGAGTCCACTGAGAAAGAGAATGATTCTGAGATCTGGACAGTGATTTTTGTGTTACTGTGTTTCCTTTGACCTACGGCTGACATGATAAGCTCTCTCTATGTGTGTGTCTGTAGTTCAGGAAGGTCTTTACTGCTTATTGTTGAGTTCTGCTACCTCCAAAGGGTTTAATAAATTAGAGTATAATGTATCTTAAGTTAAAGGAGTTCTGTTCTTATTGATCAGTAGAGATAATATTTCCAAAATACACAGAAAATGCGGAAATTGAGCTTGTAAAATTTAAAATGTGCTGGACATTTAAAAGAAATTCTTACAGAAGCCACCAGCTGAACAATATTTTTATGTATTTTGCTTGAACATAATTTCTGAGACTCTTAGGGAACAGAACTTTAGAGTAATATGAAATTGAGTTAATCAATGAGTCATCATTGGGCACCCAGATAATTTTTAAGTATGACTACATTCTAAAGCCTTGATAATTAAACATAATTTTAAATGTACATACCTTTGCTTCTGTATTTCCATGCTGTGGAATATCTGTGTCTTTGGGTCACATTAACAAACATGGTTAGTTTCCCATTGTGAGGATGTGTAGAAGGAAGTGAGGGAGGTAGAAAGCTGTGACGTGTATATTCACCAGCTTTGCTGGTCTGTTAAAATCTTGTATATGGCAGAAAGTTCTCCATTCTCCCCCTCCCAGTTTCCTCTGTGAAATGGAAGTCAGTTAGTTTGATAAAGTTATCATTGCGATGAGTTTTGAGGCCATACTGAACATAGTGGTGGCAGAGAAGGATGGCTATTCAGGCAGAGTAATGGGATGTGGTTCTGTTGATCAAGATTAAGAGAGTTTCATCTTAAGTGTCTGGTTGTTCTAGAAGGTAGAGCCTCAAGAGAATGATGAAAGACAAACCCTGCATGGATACAGAGAGGTGTTGAAGGTCTGCAGAATGGAAAGATACCCTTATTTCCCTTAGTTTGTAACACTTGAGTCTGAAAAGCAACAATAAAATGTGCTAAAATTTTTATCAAACCTGACTCAGCTTTGACGGGCTTACCCATTAGAAAAATTGTCTGTGTATTCTTTACTGCCAAATATTATGTTTATGAAAAACTAGAATGTGATTTTCTACTTCTTCCAATGATAAATTCATTTCAGAGTTCTTAACAAGAGGTTACGCTTTACTTTCTGTGTGATCTGTCCAGACAGCCTATATTCCATATCATTTAGTCTCCTTTGAATGTATTCTGATGCAACAATGATTAGATGAACTTCATCTAAGTTTTCTACTTTTATATTTGCATATCTTTGAATAGTGACCCAGTACCACCAATCCAAACACTCATGAAATAGAAAGGGAGAAATAAAAATAGGAGAAAATGATGAGCTAGGAAATACAAGACCAAAACAGCAACCGAAGTAGGAGGGGTCATTTTTTTCTTTCTCCCATTTACGTATCAAGCTGTAATTCGTAGCTTTGGGAAAGACATAAAATGCCTTTTTGGTGACATAAAGTGCCTTTTTGTTGCCATAACTTGAATAGACTTGCACCTTTCTTTCAACTCCACATTTCACGTGCCCAGGCCAAGCGGCTTCTTGGAGACCTTTGGGCTCTGTCCCTGACTGGTGTCCCCAGACGTGTCTGGCTCCTCGTGCTGTTCCCTGCACACTGGTCCACTGGCAGCCTGGTGCAGATTTGACTTCGATTCCTTCCGAGTAGTCACTCGATTTCTGATTCTGGTTTCCTTGTGTTTCATGGTCCGACCATTCAGTGATCTCTGTAAGTGAATGAATGGTTTCTAGAGACCTTTCTCTCGGGTGAGAGACAACAGATAATCGGGTTTGTTAGTCGTTTTTTGTTTGTCTGCCTGTCCATATGGAGCACAGATAAATTGGAAATTCATACCCACTGTGAAGAGAACAGCTTTTTGATATGGATCAGTGAGTTTTATAATTATGTGTTTACGCTTGACTCATGGCTGAAATTTTAGAATTGAAGCTCTTAGGTGTCCCTGTGCCCACATGATCATGTGTCTGTAATTTAGAAAGGCTTTTACCTCTCATTGTGTGTGATATTTCTCTACCTCAAGATGGTATTACTAAATTAGATTATTAGACTTCTTAAAGGATGGCTTAATGTCTGTTAGCACATGTATAAACGGAATATTCCTAAAATTCCCAGAAGTTAAGGAAATTGAATCTCGTATACTTTCAATGTGCTGGACTTAAAAATTATCTTTGCAAAAACCAACTTGGATATGTTTTGGGAATTCAAGTTTACATAATTTAGATAAAGTTTTGGCAAACAAGACTAGTTTAATATTTTGGGTTTAATAAAAATGACTATGTCTTCTCTGATTTATTAGGGTTAAGCATAATATATAGATAGATTTTTATTCTATGTGGGAATGCATAAGTTCTGTGCAGACTTATATAGGTTTATTGATTGATTAAGCTAGTATTACTAATGTTTAAGATTGTTAATATTTACAATTATGAAAAATGTAAATTCGTGTTTAGTTTAACCAAATAAAGCCATTATGATGACAAACTGTATTTCAGCAGCAATTGTGTTTTACAATACATGGGCAGGAAGATAATTTCCAAGATTTTTAGGAAACCTAAAACCTTAGATTTACACTAAGTTGAGTTAATAGGTATTCCTTTAATGGCTAGATCATTTCAAAGTAAGATGGAATACTGAAACATTAACACATAAGCATAATTTTGAGTTTATATACTTTTCTCCTGTTATATGTTACAGAGAAGCCATACAGTTGAGTCTGTCGAAGAATACGTTTATTTTTATTACTCTGAGAAGTTGTGCCGTATGTGTGTGTAAGACTGTGGATGTACATTCATGAGCTCAGGCTTGTCTGCTGAAGATTATTGGTGTGTGACCGGCAGTTTATGGTTATCTGCCTCCTAGTTTTCTCTGTGAAACAGATGTCGCTGTGGTTAAATAGCGTGTGTGAATGAGACTCTACCAGGAGCAAGAGTGGCAGGAGGTACGACTCTGTGTTTAAGGTGTGCAGGGTGTGTTTCTGTTAAAGAAAAAGAGAGTGGTTTTGTCCTAAGACGGAATGACTGGTAGGAGAAAGTCTTGCAGGACATAAACTGAACCAGGCTGCTGAAAATTCCTAGAAAAGGAATTTTATTTACTAAATAAATAAAGATGATAAAGCAAGCTAAGGTTTGGTGGTTTATTTATATCAAAAAGAGCTTGTGTTTACCTTTGCTGTACCCAGAGATTGTAAAATATTTCTTTCTTTTTCTTGAACCTTCTGAGTAATCTGATGGAATGACGAAGAATGACATCCTTGTTGAGCACAAGGAAGAACTGACGATATTGAACTTGAATCCTCCGGCCCTTGATGTTTTAGGCAGTGACTAGGCACAAAGGACCACCCTGCCCCTGCATTTGCCAAAAAAAGAAAAGCCTCTACTCTCTTCTCCAGTCCCGTAAGTCTCACAGTTCATCCTTCCTCACGACTCTTGTGTACCTGTCTCTATAAATCCCAGGTGTTCTCCCTCCTTTTTGAGACAATCTTCATTAATAGGTGGCCTCCCTTGTGCCATAGTCTGAATAAAATCTTCTCCTTAATCATCCAGGAGTACAATCCTTAAATGAAGTGACTTTGACAAATTAATAAATGTAGCAAGCCAGGTATATAAAAAATGGTATATTTTATGATGACTCTAGAAATGAACCTTGAAAAAGATATGAAGGTGAGGTGGGGGAGGGGAAGTTTAGCCCACTGGTAGCCCTCAAGAAAACCCACAGTCTTCCACATGCACCACCCCTACGGAAGGTTGAAAGGAGCCAGAAGCCAGGAAATTATTACTGAATTTCCAACATCTTATGGGACATTTAAAAAAAATAACCCATAATAGCCTTTAATGCAAGTTATTCCAAATTCTGAGCTGGAATTTTTGGTTAAGAAAAAAATTATTAAGCTCCAAAGGGTTGATAGCCATGGAGGACTCACAGCAGGGCATTTATGTCATGAACCATCCTTTCATGGGTGCAGGAAGAATTGGGAGAAAATCATTGGTGATGGACGGGTGAGACAGAAAGGAAAGATCAAAGGGCTATTTATTATGAGAAAATATACCCAAACCTACATATTCAAATATGGACTTAACATATGCATCTCTTGGAAGGCTATATTCTTTTCTCAATGATGTTGCTATGTTTAAAAAATTTTTGGAAATATAAAAATGTTCAGAAAGCCAAATTAAGAAGCATACATGAAAAGAAATCACTGTTTTATTTTTTTTACCCTAACCTCTGTCGGGCAGTGGGGTCGTCCACTGGACTTGGCCCTGGACGTCTTCTGGCTATTTCTAAAAAGCCAATGGAGGGATCAGGCACTTCCACCACTAAGGCTGTCAAAATCTCAGTTCTGAAAGTGGCAGCAGCATTCGAAGCAGCATTTTAGACTGATGTAGAATTTCTTGAATGTTTGTTAAGAAAAGGAACTACATTACTTTGCAGTCGTTTTCTCAGTCTTGGATAGTATTAAATCACTATACAATTGACCCTTGGACAACCCGGGGGGCTAGGGGCACCCTTGGTGTATATGCTGTTCTTCCATATCCACAGTTCCGCATCCGCGATTCAGTCAACCGCGGATCATGTACTCCTGTAGTGTTTACTACTGAAAAAAATCCTAGTTTAAGTGAACCTTCGAAGTTCCCACCCACGTTGTTCAAGGGTCAACTGTACTTTCTAGGTACATCCAACTCAATGGCTCATGATCCCACCTAGAAACATGAACAAAGTGCAATTAACCAGGTATTTATTTCACAACAGCAGTGTGTCTTTGAAAGGAAGTATTTGCAAAGCAATTCTGAGTTCTTCCTACTTACGTCCAAATCATCAGTATCAAAGCTGGCAAATAACACAGCTGCTGGTGATAGAGGCAGTCAAGGTAAATGTTTTAAGAAAAGTGTTCAAGGAGCTACTCTGTTCTCTCCCTCGTAGAGGCTAATTTATCCTTTGTACTCCCTTTCTTGACAGGAATGGAAGTGCACTGCTCTGGGAACGCTGACTGCACTACGGTTAAGTCGTTGGTGACTGCTAAATGACTTGCATCCTAGCAGGACTGAGAGGTATCAGAATTGCGTGCGCCGGCGTATTTGCACTGCAGAGAGGCTGCTCAACGGGCTCGTACGTGTTTGTCATTACAGTGTTCACCGCTGATGAGGCAGTGAGCCAGGGTTTGCCTTCAAATTCCGACTGGTATGAGTTTATAGAAACACAACAAGCAGGGCACATATACTGAGGCGGCAGACCTTCGGAAGGTTAACAGGAAAATTCACAGCTTCTCACGCCTGACACCTAGTCTAATAGCGCTGGAAAATGTCAAGAGCATGCATACACCTACAGGCTGCTGCACACGCATCTGGTTGACCTCTGGAATGGCTGAACACTAGCCAGAAAGTGGGAGCTGCTGCCCAAAACTGATACTTGGCTAATTTTAGACACTGGACATGAGATGCGCCATCAGTCAGTTTCACAAATAAATATCATGTGAGCTCTTTTTTAAAATTTTATTAAGAAAAACATTTCCAAAAGTCAGTTACCATCCAACACCATACACTCGACCCCCTTCACTCATTTCGCCCACCCTCCCGACCCCCCTCCTCTCTGGTGATCTCTTTGTAATGAACACAGATGTCAAATCATAATGTTGCACACCTGAAACTCACACAATGTTACTTACCAAATTTTACCTCAATTTTTTAAAAAGGCAGTTATTCCCCAACTTCTGCATTTAAGGATTATTTAATAAAATTTAGCAATAAGTGCAAAAAAAAAGGGGGCCTTACGTTTTGTAAGATTAGCAGTCCCAGTAAGTCTCTCCCTTGCTAGAAAACTGGGGAAATTATAACTGAGAATAGGAGAATGTTAGCCTTATTCAATTAACAACGTTACTGAGCGGTCATACGTACCTGACACTGTAACAGCGCTAGACAGTCAAAGGCGGCTTAAGTCGTGGGTACAGCCCTTGAAGGGCTTCCTGTTTCAAAAGAGGCTGATAAATCACAACCTCACACACAAGGAGGGCTATACCGACAGTAAGAATGTGCTCTAGCTTTGAGGATGGTAACCACCCACCGAGGGAGTTAGAGAAGCTTCACAAAAGGACTGACATTTGAGAGGACTTAAAAGGTTGAGAATTCACTATCAAAAAGTAGGGGAGGAACAGGATTGCTTTATTGTGAACCCATCACTAATCTCAGCAAGTGGACTGAGTTAAAATTCAGGATTAATACTAATGGTATCTCCAGTGGGGAGAAGCGACCGATACAATTACGTTCTGGTATATTGGGCCAAGTTGTTTGATTCTTCCGAGCTAAAGTGACTGACAAAAACCTGACTAGAAACAATCATGTCCGTGTATCTAAGTAAGTAAGGACTTGTGTGTGTGTGCTTGTGTGGTTCAACATTATCAGGTCAAGTTCATTGACCATTCAGATACAAGCCACTTGACAAATCTGTTTCAGGAGATTGGCCCGGGGAGGCTAAGATTCAAATTCACACTAACAGATTACAATGGATATTTGTGTGTCAATATTTTATCTCTAAACTCCCCACAATTTAAAAGTAACTGAGCTTTTAATTGGAAAGAAGGTTTGGCGTGAAGGGTGGGAGCCATGTTATATAATATTTTACTTCCATACTATAACCCCGATTGCCCCATGAATATCGGGGGGGGGTATCTGGTGGGGTAAAAATCCCCTCATTTCTTTAGAATGGAGGTCTTCTATATCTTACATTTCTGGAAGAGGGGGAAAAGCTACTGCTTCTTTTATTGAAGACCTGGCCCAAGACCGTATGCTGAAGCCAGGATTGGAGTTAAATTTAAGCCAGACTGACAGGAAGCCTTTTATCTGTCCATGACATCACACTGTCTTCCAACTATATCTTAATAACGTGAAGATATGAACAAACAGAAGGAGAATTAGTGTTTTTAGTATTTGTTGAGTACCTACTAGGTACTCCACATTTTTCATGGATTATCCTATTTAATTATCTTTTGTTACCTCTATTTTATAAGGTAGGAAATTGAAATGCAAAGAAGTCCATGTTCTAAGCTGACTCATCTAATATATGGTAGGACCAGGACTACAATCCAAGTTTTCTAACTCCAAGTTCCCTGTTCTTTCCAAAAGGAGACTGCCTCCTGTCCCCTCAAAGATATCCGAGTTTAGTTTTCTCTCTGCTGACACAATCTTGTAGGTTGTCCGTGACTGTCTTAAGTTGGGTCACCTCCCAGATGCAGACCTTGAATGAAGGATTTAAGTGCATGTTGTTTCTTTGGGAGGAAATTCTAGGCAGGATCCTTAGGGAAGTGGGGGAGTGAAACCAAGAAAGCAAGGAAACCAATAAAGGGCACTTTGATGAGTGGATTGGCCCTGGGAGTAGCGGTGGCTCCATCCGGGGGGCTTCTGGGAGACTGCACAGCGCACAGCTCAGAGCTGGGGTGAGCCAGCTGGGGTATCTGCCCACTGACTCCCATTCGTTATTTGTTGAAGGCTGTTCCTGGGAGCCTTAACCCTCTGTCTTGAATGAATGGCCACAGAAGGTCCTCAAGGCAGAGTTGAAAGTGCTTGCCTTCTAAAGTCCTGGGAATGGTGAGTTTCAAATGGGAAACGGGTGTGGACAGAGATGCACGTGGTTTGCTACAGTTAGTATCCTCATTTCCTAAATGTGGTAAATGAGGACCAGAGAAACGAAGTGTCTTGCCAGGTTTTACTCAGGGATTAGGAATATGCTGACGGTAGACTCTGCTAGACACTGTCACTTATCCCCCCAAAATGTGTTTCTAATGGTGAGAAAAGATGAGTCTATTAACTTCTCAAGGTGTTTCCCTATTAACACATTTACTTCTCCCGGTGAGGAGTTATTCTCGCCCCCTCTTTCTGCTTTCCTTTCCATTATCAGCCCTCATCGGTTCTCTTCAACTTGTAGAACAGTCAGTGTGGTCTTCAAAGTGCATTTCTCTCTGCCTTCTTACAGTATCACATCTGCCATTCTAACTTGTCACCTCTGTAAAGACCTATCTCCAAAATACAGTCTGATTCTCAGGCACTGGGGGTTAAGACATCAACATATCAATTTGGGGGTGACATAATTCAAGCCATAACACTGTCTATCTGAAGAAGGCAGTTAGACCCATGGAACTAATCATTTATGTTAAATTCAGGAATAAGCTTCATTTTTCTGGCATTTCTAGCGATTGTCATATTTAAAAGAATTTGGCATTTTGAAATTCTGAAAGATTAGCCTTATTATTAAAATGTAAACCATGTAGCTGAGTCATTGATTTTAGATTTGGAGTTTTAAAATGAAAAGGATGAGTCTTTGGCTAAGTTTGTAAATTATATTAGAATGTTTAAAGAACTTGAGATCCTCGTATAATTTAATAGATTTATATGCAACGTCAAAGTATCTGGGAAAGTTTTGCTTGTTGAACATTTATTTTAAAATATGTAAAAATACAATCTATTATGTTACATTTATAAATGAAATTTAAAACATTTTAGGAGAGTGTAGCCAAGTTTGTAAATGGGACAGAATATTTAGAACAATGTAAAAATATTAATCAAAGTTCCCTTGGACATGATTGTTGAATGTTACTAGATTTATAACTGTAATAATACATTTTTGGGGATTGAACTTAAGAGCTGAGGGTAAAACTGCATTTTCCAATTTTTCACTTTAATAAGTTGAATACTAATTTTAAAAATCAGCCACCAATAACATTTTTCGTGCATCAATCTGCCCTCAAGAATACAAAAATCTATTAGTATTAAGAACATCGTGTGAAAAAGAGCTGTCTCTTTAACTTAAAGTGATGTTCTTCCCTTATTACAAAGCAACACCTAAGTATTACAGAAACATTTAGAAACATTTTTAAAGATTTGAAAATATAAAAAAGGGCTAATAAAAGAAAAAAATGATACAATCCAAGGGCTAATTACAACAATAAACATCCTTGAAGTGAATGTCTGCATATGTCAGTGTTTTGGTGTGCGGTTTCCAGATCAGGGCAGTGGCAACATCTGGGAACCAGTTATAAAGGCAAACTCTCCCCCTTCCCTCCACGCGCCAGACATACCGAGTAAGATTCTGGGAGTGGAGCCCAGCAATCTGGTTGTAACAGTCCCTCCAGGTGATTCTGTTGTATGCTCAAGTTTGAGAACCAGTCATATGTGTGATAATTATTTCCCCAGGATAAGTACCTGGGACGGATATTGCTTGTTCAACAAAAATTTAATTTTTTTTTCACTAAACTATAGATTTTATTTCGATTATACCAGGTTTTTGACTCATGTCCCTTTCTCATTCAGGATCCAGTCCAGGATCTTATATTACATTTAGTCTTCATGTCTCTTTCGTCTCCTCAGGTCTATGACAGCGTCTTAGGTTTTCCTTGTTTTATAAGACCTCAGTATTTTTTAAGGGTATTTGGGAGGTGTTTTTGCTGAATGTCCCTCATTTTGGGTTTGTCTCATGTTTTCTCACGATTGGATCGGGGTGGGAGAAGAATACCAGAGGGGTAAGGTCCCTTTCTCGTTGTATCTCAGAGGGTATGTGATACTGTCATGACTTAGCCCTGGTGATGTTAACCTTGACTTCTTGGTTAGAGTCGCCTCTGTCGGATCTTTCTATCACAAAGTTCCTATGTTTCCTTTCCATTGAAAGCAAGCGACAAAGGCAAAATCAACACTCCAGGGGAGGGACATTAAATTCCACCTTCTTAGAGCGGGTAGTACTTGCAAATATTGTTTGGAGTTGTCCTCTAAGAAAGATTTCCTCCCCCTATGGATTGACTGAGTAATTGATTTCTATTAGTAGGGACGCATGGTTACTTATTTCATTCTTTGGGTTATAGTCCAGTGCAGTCTTTAGTTATGTGCTCCTCGTGTTGTTCTGGCTTGGCCAGCGTCTTTCAGGTTGGTTCTTACTGTCCCCCCCCCCCAGCTTTATGAAGGTGTAATCGACAAACCAAAGGATAAGATATTTAAAGTGACAGTGTGATGAGATGCTACACATATACATTGTGAAAGATCAAGTTGATCGACACATCCATCGCCTCACATAGTTACCTTTTTTCCACCCCCCAGGGAGAATGCTTAAGATCAATTCTCTTAGCGAATTTCAATTATATAATATGGTATCATTGGCTATAGTCACCATACTCTGCATTAGATCCTCAGGACTTAGGTATCTTATAACCGAAAGTATGCACCCTTTGACCAACCTCCCCGTTTCCATTTTCTCCCGTCCCCATGGCACTACAGGTCTATCCTCTGTTTCCGTGAGTTTGACTTTTTTTTTTTTTCCAGATTCCACATTTAAGTGATACCATGTAGTATTTGTCTTTTTCTCCTGTGTCTGTTGTTTCTCCTTTTTAACTTTCTGGTGCCGTGAGATGCTCCATACTTCCTAGCTTGTGTTTTCCAACAAGAATTCCTGTTTGCTCATCCCTACAGTCAATCATTTCTCCATGGAGCTTTGGTTCCTTTAACTGAGAAACTGAATTCAGTACCTGGGCTCTGGGCGCTGGATGTGTTTACTGCCATTAGGGTATCACTAATCTTAGGCCCTCTCAGAGGGCAGAGCTAGGAAATACATACATTTTTTAAGGATTCCAGTATTTTGCCATGTTGCCGTCTAATTTTTTTCCTATTTTATGTTATACCACTAATGTATGATAAATTTTCCTATATCTTTGTCAAAAAATTTACTATGGTTTATTTCAACTTTACCAATTTGGTACATTTTTATTTTTAAATAATGGTATAACCATACAATTGTATTACTGTGCCAATTAAATATCTTCCATATACGTATGGGGTATTTTACATTCTCCTTTCATAAATTTTCTTTCTGTAGCATTTTCTCATTCATTTTTCTACCACTGATCATTTTCTATAACTGCAGTACAAGAAGATATTTAAACTCAGTCTATTCTGATACTAAGATGACGGAAAATGAACATACTTACTAATAGGCAAGGCTAGTAAATCCCATGGCTTAGTTATATTTAGGGAATGAAAGAACAGCCATTCAGCTATCTATTTGACCTGAATCTCACCTGAAAAGACAATTGTTAGAACAAAGTCCAGAACAGAATAAAATATTGAGGCATCTCAGGTTGACCTCCCACTGCACTGGGAGCTGGCAGCAATCACTAACATCCTCTGAGTTTGTAAGAAGTATGGGGTGATGTGAAGCCCTTCTCCCCTTTTGAAGAAAAGTCATGGTTTAGTTGTGTCTGTGGCCTGATTTATAGGGATTGGCAAGCTGCGCAGATTCCTTCCTCTGAACCTACATGGGGCATAGGAATTTTATTCTACTGATACAGGAAAGTTAAGACGGAGTTTGAAGGTGAAAAGTGCGGTACAGAGGATTATAACCAGGAAATTTTATTTATATGGTAGTTATTTGGTATCAGTTACTCAAAGCCAGTTACACCACTTAGCTTAGGCTTGAAAAAAAGAAGATAATGGGTATATGAGGTATAAGACTAGATCCAGTGCCTAGAATAGTATTTAAAAATCTGGCAGTACTTTCCCCACCGACTTACTTCATCCATCATTCTTTGCTGCCATCACACTGAGCTAATTGCTATCCCGGGACTGGGCTAGGTATGCTTCTGCCTAAGGGACTTTACACACGCTCTCCCCTCTGCCTAGACCCTCCTTTCTCCACGTACTCACGGCTCCCTCCCTCTGCTCTTACAAGCCTGCTCTTCTCAGTGAGAACTCCCTGACCTTGATGTTAAAAATGACAATCCCTCACTCAGATCTCTTTATTAGTTAAGATAATGTTAGCAGCGATCACAGATAGAACCCTACCTCTCAGTGGCTTACCCTAATAAAGGTTTTATTCACCCAAAAGCCCAAATGGTGGATGGGTGGGAAAGGATAGTTGGTTCTTTTCGCACAGTCATTCAGGAACTCGGGCTGTTGGAGGGTGTGCTATTATTAAGCATGTTGATTCTAAGCATGTTCTAGAAATGAATAAAGAAGGAAAGAAAGTGATCATCATAGCAGGAGATTTTTACGTGCCAAGAGAGCACTCAATCAACATCCCCCTACCCACATATAACTGGCCTGAACCCAGTCCCATGATTGTATGTATAAGAGAGACTGAGCGATGAGGTCCAGCAAAAATGTTGGATTAACAACTAACCAGTCTCTTCCACACACATAGTGGGTCTGCATTAAGTATCTGTGGACAGATTGGATAAGTGAACAAATCAGGGCTGTGGGTAGTTCCTTCTGTTACCGGGAAACAGAAAATAAGAATTACCTCAGTTCTTAGTCCCCTGAGAAAAAGATTTTTGACGAGAGACAGAAAGCATGATATAAGCAAGATTTTTATTAGTGAAGTAAAAAAAATAAAAGATAGTGAACTCCTGAGAATTGGGAGCAGGCCAGTCCAAGAGAGGAAAAATGGTGCCGTGCCTTTGTTTTTCCTGTTTTTATATCCTGGCTTCGTGATTGACTGATTAATTGATTGACTGATTGACAACTCAGGTTCCCTGCGCTCTGGTTGATTGACAGCTCAGGTTCCCTGTGCTCTGGTTAATTGACAGCTCAGGTTCCTTGTGTTCTGGATGATTCCTTTCCCCTTCCTCTCCCCGTGCCCAGTGCTCATTTCTATCCAAACTACCTAACACTTCCATAAGGTTAAATGGGGCTTTGAGGGACTCAGTGAGTGATAAGCATGGTTTCAGACGGTTTCAAGGGATTTGTATCCCAGTGGGGAAAGAACAAGTGCTCACCTGAAACATGAGCACACAAAGCAGTGGCTGAGACACAAAAAGCACTTCTCATCAGGACTTCAGGAGCGCGGAGGCAGGCTCCAGCTCTGACTGCTGAAAGGGGGAGGGGTGGGGGCTGGGGGGAGGGGCTGCGGACGTTTTGAAGGAGGTAGGACTCTCTCAAGTTGGGTCTCTGAAAAAGGGTTAGGATTGCAGTGAGTGGAGAGGGAGAAAAGGATGAGTCAGGAGAAACCCCAGAAAAAGGATGAGGACGTGGGAGAATTCCAGGTGGACCTCACATAGCTGTTTCAAGCCAGGCTACATGATCTTATGGTAAAACACCAACAGCTTAGAGCTTTAGAACAAGGGCTTATTTCCAGCTCACATTACATGTCATTGAGGTCAACTGGGGGGCCTCCGTTCTACTCACCAACGTCTGCTTGGGGGCCCGGGTTGATCGATTAGTCACTCATGGGAATATGGTCAGGAACTGTGGCTAAAAGAAACACAGAAGAGCTTACCTTGCCACTTACGTGCTCTGCTTCAAAGTGACGTGTGTCACTCCCACTTAAACTCACCGGCTAGAACTAAAGTCACACGGCCCACCCCCACGTGGGAAACATCTGAATAGCTGGCAAACAACCCTGAAGACCAGCACAAAGGGCAGTGGAGACTGGAGTCAGATCAGAGAGGTACCAGCATTGCCTGCAATCTGTGAAAACACCATACTTGAATAGAAACTAGTTCAAGCTGCAAAATCTGGACAGACTCCCAAACCTACCTCTTCTCCCAGATCGCTGTTAAATTCTCCATCTATTTATCTGACTCCCCATTGCGCATCTCCACTCAGGTCTTTGTGGTGGCTTCAGTTTAGACGTGTATTATTCAACAAATATTTGAGTAGCCATTAGGCTGGGTTCTCTGGACAGAGTGGTGAGTACAGCAGTGATATCCCCTGGCTTGGCTGAGTGTGATGAATTGCTGGAGACTTTGTGGGCAAAAAAGGGCAGTGATGAAAAAAACAAGAACCGTCAGAGGCACAGGCTGATTGCCGACCTGTGCATGGCTTCCACAAGATGAACATGCCATCTCGCAGGCAGGGAGGTGTCTTATGTGATCTCGTCCACACTCCCTAGGGTTCTGGATATGATGCGATGCACACAGTAGGTACTCAATCCAGCTAACTGTTCCCTCTCGCACCCTCAGTTCTTCTCCTTTCTCTCTCTCCCTCAATCCCTACCTCTCTTAGTCTCTTTACTTGAAGTGACAGCACCGTCCCAAATTACATTCTGTCATGTGAAAAGGACCAACTGCATTCATAAAAGAAAAAATGCTGACAAAGAATATTGCTTCGGACTTTTCATTTCTTAAGTAAGCAGAGTGATGAATTTACTTAGAAAAGAAAGCGCTGAAGATCAATGCTATGCGTAATAAAATTTCCTAACAAAGGCAGGTGGGTTGACTCGAGTTCCAGCCAACACAGATCTCCTGCTGACCTGCACGCATTCTACAGTGCATCGTGGAGGGGGCCATTTACCCAGTGTTGGAAGCGTGGCTTTTAAAAAAAATCATGACTGGAATTTAAAAAACAAGCTTGCATTGAGAGAAAAACAACTTGTGCCTTAGCTCCTTTATTTAAAAAAAATAGGTTTAGATTCTTCGTAAAATTTAGTGAGAAACCTGAACTTGACACACAAAAGGCAATCAATATTATTTATTGCTCTGAGTTTATTTATATTCTTGTTTATTTTTTTCCCATAGTAAATATTCTGACTTTTTCCCTAATAGTACACACACACACACACATACATTTTCAAATGGTTCTTGGAATAAGGATCTAAGATACAATTATGAAAACCATAATATAATATCTCCACCCCTGTCCCCAATAATTGGTAAGTACTTTATTGCAGTCATGTCTTTTGAAGTCTAAAGTTATAAAATTTACATTTTGAATTTTAGCCCACAAGGCTTAGAAAATTACAAACTGAACTTTGCGATTTTCCAAGATTCAACTTCATTTCCAAGTATGAGTCAGCCACCTTAAGGCTGTCACATTAGAATACTAGAATTTATATTTTGGTATTAATATAACTCTAATATTAAGAAACCAACTCTCTATGATAATAAGCTGAACATGAAAAACAATAATTCTAAGCAAGGCAAAAATGCACAACTCTCTAAATGAAGTCACTTCTGTGTAGCTTATTTTTCATGGCCACATTAAAAAAAAATAAATCAGAGCATAAATAAACAAAAAGACAATCAAGTGTAAATCAACCCTTCTGCTTAAGTTTCAGTAAGAAAACAGGACTGGGGTTGTTCAGGGGGTATATGTACGTCCCTGAAAAGCCTGGAGCAGTCATCTGTACTGCTGTCCCTCGTAGGCAGATTCGTGTGTTCTCTTGTTCAACCTGGTTATCTCCGCTTTATTTCTGTAAAGGTTTTCTGAGCACTGGGGACTAGAGAGTGGGTTTATTCAACAGCTGGCATTTTGAGAAAGCAGGTGCAATGGAAGGAGAGGTGGACGAGGGCAGGATGGTGGTGAAGGGCCACGAAACCCAGGCTGAATGCAGAGACAGGAGAAGAAGGAAAGGAGCTCCAGGATGGAAATTGTCAGGGACAAGGGGCTAGGGGCATTTAATGAGGTCTGAGTACTGCCGACATGGAAGGACATGGTGTGTTAGGGAGTGAGGTCAGTGAACAGGTAAGAGAATGAAAGCTGGAGTGCGGCTCTGAGCATGGATAACAAGGCATGAGTGGAGAAGGTCACTGCTGACGAGGAGGTTGAAGAACTCTGAGGATGTTTTGTCTGTATCATCCACACAGCTGCCCAAACCCGGAGCTGCTCTGGACAGCGGAGCTGTGGCCCCGTGGACCTGGGGTGGAGTTACGCACTGCACAAGCAGAGTGAAAGCGGCGAGTGGGAAGGGGGACCCGGAGGCAGGAGCACTGCTTCCAAACGTTGCCTCAGGCACACTTACGAATACGGTAGACAGCATTTACTGAGATGCTGCCGCAAGCCAGACACTCTGCTAAGAGCTTTATATTCGTTTCCTCACTTTACTAGTCCTAGCAACATACAGCTCTTATTTCCTCCAATTTTACAGTTAGGAAAAGGGTGGAAGAAAGATTAATTCGCTCAAGTAAGCATGTTTAAATTTGTGAAGCCCATTATGGACCCAGACAATCGATTCCAGATTCCGCATTCTTAACCACTCAGCCAGGCGGTCACTCAGTTTGCAACCCCATCTGGATGAGGCAAATGACCTTGAGTGGGAAGACGTCGTCTGGAAATCTTGTAAGAAACTGCAGCAGCCTAACTGCTCAATCCAGATTTCCGAGGAAGGCCCTTAAACTCAATACATAAACAGAGACTCAACTGCTTTATGATAAATAGTTGGAAAGAAGGGAAGCCCTACTTTCCATCCTCCCGCTCTGGCCCCTCTACCCGCCCTCTGAGAGAGCAGGTGACGGAGAAGAACACCATTTTGACCCAGGAGATTGCTTAAGCGGTGGTGTGTTTGCTGACCTGGCAATTCTGAGACTGCTCATCGTGTGGTACCTCCAGCTCATCGGGAGAGGCACAGATATCGTGTGTGCTGGGGGGATTCCCCAAGCGGCAATCTGTTCAAGCCTGAACTAGTTCAAGTTATTGAAGCAGATGGCGTTTGCTGCCCTAGGTTATTTCTAAATGGCTATGAAAACTACAGAGACCCCCTAAGTCTAAAGTATAAGAGAAAACTTTGGAAAGAGCATAAATAGAAACTCTGGAACTACTTCATCCCTAGACAATTGATTCACTTGGAAAAAAAAAATTCCTTTTTTTCTTCCAGGTCGAACATAAAAGTAAATTTGGGTTAGTGGCCAACGTGGAATCCTCATGTTTCTCACATCCAGATGAAGCAAAGTGGGCATCTGGTACGTAGCTTGAGGGAAGCCTGAGGAAAGAAATGCAGAAACTCTTCATTAATCCTGTTCCCTTTATCTGAGCAAGTTCACCTCCCAACCCAGAGACAAACAGTGGTTGCGACAGTGTTGGGGCCATGGGGAGAGTAAGGGGACACTGCACACTCAGAATCAGGAAAAAGAACAGGCTACAGCGTCCACAGAGAGAGCAGGGTTAGAAGGTCTATGAAAATGCCACACTAGGACGAGCAAGGTCGAAAGCTGGAGGCGGGTCCAGGCGTGGAGAGCAAGTTCTAGAAACAGGGACGTGTTAACCTGAGAACAGGATGGCTGGCACAGAACGTCCAATCAGCAGTGCAAGGTAGACTTGTTTAGGGAGCCCAAGAGCACGTCACCAGACTGAGTGGTCTTCTAGTGCTTTCTCAATGCTTCTGCACTTTAATGTGTCATTCTATGCCCCTATCCCCCCACCCCCAAATTCACATTCATTATAGACAAGTGAAAAATTATAGTTTAGCAAAAAGAAAGAAAGAAAGAAAGAAAAAACAACCACAATGTAGCTCCATAGAAATATGATTAATCTTTGGTCTATCCAGATTTTTTCATATATGTATTTCTGTTTTCAAAAACAGATCATATTATACCCAGTGGTCTATGAATGGCTTTTCTCCCTTAGCATTATATTGTGCCAACACATCCAGGAAAAGATAATTCTTACATTACATAAACCGTCCCAAAGCATAGAAATTGATGGACAGGTTCCCAACCCTAGGCTAGTGTCACTAACCAACACTAGGATACAAAATACTAAAGTATTTACAAATCAAATCTAGTAGCATACCATGACCAAGTAGGATTTACTGAAGAATATAACAAGGTTCCAACATCGGGAAATCAATCCACGTAATTCACTAGATCAAAATATAAAGGAGGAGACAGGCATGATCATCTAAATGATAGGTGCCACCCATTCCTGATTTGTTTTTTTTTTTTTTAAATGGAAATCCTGACTTACAAGGAGCTTAAAGAAAGTCCTATAGCCTGAATGGGTATCTCACAGACACATCTTAGTGATGAAATGTTAGAAACATTCACAGTAAAGTTAGAGAAAGAGGGGAGCGTAACGTATAGCAATGCTATACTTCAACATTTTCTTATTTTCCTTGTGTTTCCAACCAGTGCAAAACACACAGACTAGAAATAAAAGGAATAAATGCTCAAAAAGGAGTGATAAGATTGTCACTGTTTGAGGACAGTAACGTCTCTCCAGGACATACAAGGGAAGAGTCACTCCTCACCTCCAAGAAAAAGATTAGAAAGGATAAAAGATCTCAACAAGATAGCTTATATGCAAGATCAACCTACAAAATCAGTTGCTTTCCTGAAGGCTGTCAGTAATTTAAAAATACAATGGGAGAAAAAAAAAATCACAGCTAAGAAAGCAACCACCACTATAAACTACCTAATAACAAATGTGATAGTGAATGTATAAGATGTTTATGAAGAAAATGATAACATTTTGGAAATGTAAAAAGACCAAAGTCATTTAAAAGCTATAATATGTTCTTGCATGGGAAAAACTCATTATAATGATCCTTTTCCTTTTAGAATTGAACTATAAAGTTAATATTTAATGGGGATAGTATTTTAAAAATATTTAATATGCTCATCTTTTCTCACTTTCTTCTCTGTGGCCTGTTCATCCAGAGATCTCCACTGATGTGGGGAAAAATAGGATTTTAAAGCAGAACTGCCAAGACAGAGAAAGAGGCAATATTCGGATTTTGACTTTAAAAATATGATTTTTGATTCCACAGCCAAGAAATTGTCTTGAAAGTCAAGGTTTGTTGAATGAGGAAACCAGTTTCTAGTCTTCATAATCTCTCCTTTACATTTTAAGAGCTTAATGTGACTGGACTAGATCATAGGGTTTTTACTAATTATCAGCAGTGCGGGCTAACAAGCCAGGGGAGGGAAGTTCCCACAGGATGGAAAGGAAAAGCAGAGCCCCTGCCCACCCTCCCTGGGAGGAATAAGAAAGATTTAGAAGGGAAGTATCTCAGGTGGAGATGCTGTCTCGATTGGATTCCTATAAGGGCTGTAAGGACCACTGCAGTATCCAAAAAGAAGGAAAAGCAGCAGCAGGAGGAGGAGGAGAGGAAAAAATGATATACGAAGAGAGAGCCATGAACCTCTTTCCGTGCCAGTAAATACATGTCTGCAGCGTCATTTCTAGTGGCTGCATACTTACTTTGCATTGTGAGAACACGCCATACTTGTCTATTGCTAGGTACTTAGTTTGTCTCATATTATAACTTGGATATCATAATAAACAATTTTAGACATATATTTTGGTATACTTAACTGATGTTTGCTATGCGAGAATTTCCTTAGTATAAATTGTTAGAACGAGAATTACTGAGACAAAGTGCAGGCAGAATTTTAAGGCTCCTGATGCACATTAACAGGTGGCTTCCCAAAATGGGTCTACCAGCTGTGTGGTCAGCTCTGGGGCTGATGTTTTAAACAGGGAAGGGAGAGGTAAGGAAACTTGATTGGAATAACAACTGGAAAAATTGTGCCAAAGGAGGTCAGAACAGATCCAGACTTTCCCAAACATATCTGTTGGTAGGTTTTCTACCCAAAGTTTTTGTTTCTTTAAACGTACCTTTCTTTAAATGTAGTCGCAGTTGAACAGTAGTATCAATATAAGCCTTATTTCATTTGCCAGATTCAAAAAGAAAGAAAGCTTTCCCAGAGACTTAGCTCAGCATAACGGAAGGGAGGAGGCATAGCAGAAAGAATAGTAAAACTGAGGTGGGAGCTGTGCATTCATCTCTGAGCCCTATTTTATATCCGTGTAAATTTGGGAAAGTCACTTAAACTCTCTCAGTCTTCATTTCCTCAGTGTAAAATAAGAATAATATTATCTGTGATTGTTGGAGTAGTAAAGCAGTGTATGTGGAAGGACCTGACAGTGCCTGACGCAAAAGACCATAGATTTTTATTTCGGTTTCCTTCCTCGAGAGCAAAATGATAAATGAATTTTATTCAAACAAAATTAATTACTTAATTTGTTGGACGCTGCACACAAGAGAGAATGGGTTGGATAAAACCCAAGATTGAGGTTTGAGTCCTGGAGGCACTCTCCAGTGATCCCACGTCTTCGTCACAAACTTCCTATAGCATCTTGATCAAATTGCCCACTTCTCCTGAGGTGCGTTTTCCTTGCCTGTCAGGAGGCAATGTGTCCTAAACTAACTAGGTCTCAGCCTCAGGCTAATTTTGCGTGCATGCACATTTTTCCAGAGAGAAGGTCCAGAGCTGTCAACGGAGTATCAGAGAGATCTGTGAAGCAGCAATGGCTGGGAATATTCTAGAATCTCGTTGGCCTCTGAAATTTTATGTTATCTGATACTCCCACCCTGATCAAGCTCATAACTGACTCTTCCTTTCGGTTCAGTATTCAGAGATATGTTATGAAGTGATGTATTATTTTAGTGGTAATTTTCCAGCCAAAATTGGTAGTTTCTTTCTTGGCCTCTCTGACTCCTTGCAGTGTTCTCACAGCCACTGGGAGAACGGAATGGCCTCGGTGTTGCCCCAGCCAAGGTGCTGATTACCCAAGTGGTTTTCTAGACTTATTATCCTCCTCATCCTTCTTGGTTCATTTTTTTTTTTTTTTTGGAAAAATCTCCCTCTTGGCTAATTCACCAGAGTACAGATTTAATTAAAAGGTGGCAACATATTGCAACTCTCACTGCCAGGAGACATGATTAAGAAGAGAGCCTGTAGCCTTCCAGATCTTTTGATTGCTTTTATTTTCAGCCTCTGGAAATACACAAGATTATATGGAGATCAATGTCAGATTAGAACCTCACCATGATAAATATAAATATCCGCTAATATTGAAAAATAAACTGAAGAAAAAACATAGATGTAAATGAGTGTGTTAGTAAGCATTGTATTTATTTGCAATGAAAATTACAGTGTTAGACGATTGCCTCATGGAGCTAGGGAAAGTAAAATATTTATTCTGTTAATATTCATCGAGTCAACAGTGTGTTTTGCAAGGGGATGTAATGCTGAACTTGAATCGTTCCTTCAGGAAAAATATCAGTATGTGCAAGAATGTGATACATGTGTGCAAAGTAACTATAATACTAGGTGACTGGTGTTAAGTCCCAGCTCAACAATGATAGATAAAACTGCTGTAGTCGTCGACAGTCAGAGAGAAAACTTCAAAATGGGGGGGAAAGGATCTCATACAGAAATTAGCCATTGCGCTGAACTTTGAATCACTGGTTGAGTTTGGACACAGGAAATATTGGTGTAGACCTTCAAACAGAGGCAATGCCGTGGACAAAGCAAAGACAGAAATCTGGAAGCTTTCAGTCTGCTTCAGGACACACATTTATTTCAGTCCTCGGTAGTATTTCTTAACTTCTAGGAGGTAGGATACACAAAAGGAAATAATAAGAAATAAGAGAACAAGTCTGACTAAACTGGGGAGGACCTTGAATGAAAGACTAAGAGGTTCTCCTTTCATTCTGTAGGCGCTGAGGAAACATAGATGGTTTTTAAGCGGGAAAGTGATGAGATCTGAGTTCACATTAGGAAGAGTAACTTGGGGCAATATGCCTTGTGGAAGCGAGCTCAGAAGAGAGAGGCTGAGCAAAGATAATGATGCCCTTTAAGGCAAAGATGGGAGAGAAACTATTACAGTCAAACCAGTTATCTTTTCGACCAAGGATATGGAGGAATGGGGAAAAAAGATGACTGTCGGCTCAAAGCTCATGATTCTAGCAAAGGTAACGGCAACTGGGTATCTCGGTATTCTGTTGGAGGTTGGGGGGAGCACAGTTTTGTTTGGGAAACCATGAAGGCATGCAGGCTCACTCAGTAAACATGTAGGGAGCACACACTATCTGCTAGCTGAGGGACTGGGGAAAGAGTAGTAAATAAAATAGACAAATAGACAAAACATGCCTACCCTCACTGAGCTTAGATTCTAGTGGAGGGGGACAAAAAAATCAATGAAATAAACAAGGCACAGTGTATAGAATATTAAGAGGTGATGAGAAAAAAAAGAATTAAAAAAAGAAATGTGACTTCTGATGATGATGATTATGAAATTGATAACAGTGTTGAATTTATAAACTGTGTATGAATATTTATGTCTGTGGTATCTTGCACAAAGTTTGGACTACTTTTTATTCCCTTTGCGTAGAAAAGGACTAAGCATATGGGGCTAAGTGTCTGCTCAGTGGATGTTTGTTAAATGAGCATTGAGAGGGTGTAAGAATGTTTTGAGTCTCATTTGGATTTGAGTCCCATTTCTCTGGACAGTCATGCCCATCACTTAGGTACCTGCACATAAATTCATTTTAGGTAGAAGTCTCATGAAGGATATTACCAAGTCTTTGAAGGAAACATTTCCAGATGTTGTAAAGATGAGAATAATTATTACAGGACCTCACCTTGGCCAGGAGCATAGATACCTATTAAATTTCTACAGGGAGAAAAAAAAGAGGTGATGCATGCCTCCATGTGACAGAATCTAGAATTGAAGAAGGTTCTGTGATACCTGGGGAGCAGAGGATTAAACAAAAATTAAGCACCTGGGACCAGAATAAGAGCAAAATTTACTTTTCTCGTTCACCTTCCGTTTAGCTTCTGGCCTCTGTCCTACAAGAACGGCGTACTTTCAGCATCCACACTTCCTGCGCACCGCTGGGGCCAGAGACCGTGGCAAAAGCCAGTGGTCAGACATTGTCTGTTGTTTGCTCATTGCCAGGGTTCCTGGAAGACACCCCGTCAAAGGCCACCACGGACCTTTGCTTGGCACCTGGAAGCCACCACTGACTGCAAACTGCTTTTATTTTCCCTTGGCTAGCATTTCTCTCCCTCTTTTTCTTTTCTGTATTTTTGGCCTGAATTCTACATTTAATGAATATTATTCAATTGTTCTTTTTCACTACCTTTTTTGTTTTTCCCTAGACTAATACTGTCACAGAATTTTTTTTTTTTTTTAAATGAGGTGAAGGTCAAAGTTTAAAACAAAGCCTCCATTTTGCAGGTCCATTTTCGAGGTTAATCTCATTAGTCGGTCTGGATAAGGCGTAATTTTTGTGTCAAAGAAAGGAAGTGAGCATGCTCCCGTATCTAAAGACAATTACATTCTCGGAAAGCAAGTTGGCCTCTATCTAATCGCCACACGACACCTTTCTTTCTTTCTTTTTTTTCCTAGACAACCAAACACAAATTGGCTGATTCCTTGAAAAAAATAAATCAAAGGTTAGAGAAGGAGGTTAGAGTTTATATAAAATAAAACAAGCTGAAAAAATGCTTAATCAATCCAAGTTACCAGTCATCTGAATAGACAGGAAATATATGAACATAACATCTAGACTCAAATAGCAGAACCGACAGCCAATATTTAGAAATACATAATTTCTTGGGTAAAAGTCAAAGTTCAAATTCCAAGCCAAATTGCACTGCACACGGCGTGATTTGTTATGGAGTTGAGGGGGGCTAAGGTGGGAGGGGATGCTAAGAAAGACCCACAACTTTATTGGAAGGAACCTTATGCCACAGAGAGCCAGGCAAAGGCAATACACAAAGTTGTGATGTTTGGCTGTGAATTTCCCTGTGTTGATTTTCCGGATGCCTGCTGGCTGAGTCAGAGTGGAGAGTGACAGCTAGCAACTCTGATGGGGCGAGGGGCGGCCATGCAAGCCGGGGCAAAGCAGAAGAGGACCAGACTCTAGAACAGATGTGAGCTGCTGGAACCACCCTGGGTCATCCAGCCAGGACCTGACGGCCCTCAGCATTAATGTGCTACGCAGCATGGGGAATGGGGGGACTTCAGTCTTTGTTATGGCTCCTTTCCTACTCTTTTCTTTCCTTCCCTGCACTCATAGGAACTTTCCCAGAGGCCTGTGTCACAATGTGTGTCACACTAAAAATTTACAAGCACTGATACTACTGATGGATTGTACTAGTCATCATAGTAGCAGAAGTAGCGTAGTAGCCCACTATTTTCCAGTCACCATTCAAATTCTGATGTACCTACCACGTTGTCTTGTCTTCACGGCACCTGCTGAATGTTGACTGCATTCAGCTGAGGAACATGGACACCTTGAAAAGATGTGTGTACAAGTGTAGGTGTGTGGATCTTTTTGAATTAGGATTTTATCCAGATCACACGCACTCCAATGTTCATAGCAGCCCTATATACAATAGCCAAGACACGGAAGCAGCCTAAATGTCTATCAACAGATGACTGGGTAAAGAGGTTGTGGTATGTATACACAGTGGAATATTACTCAGCCATAAAAAAGAATGAATAATGCCATTTGCAGCAACATGGATGGATCTAGAGGTTATCATACTAAATGAAGTAAATCAGACAGAGAAAGCCAAATATCATATGATATCACTTAGATGGAGAATCTTAAAAAAAAAGATACAAATGAATTTATTTATAACCCAGAAATAGACTCATAGACATAGAAAGCAAACTATGGTTACCAAAGGGGAATGGAGGGGCTAAGGATGAATTAGGAGTTTGGCATTAACAGACACACATTATTATATATACAATAGATAAACAACAAGGTCCTACAGTATAGCACAGAGAACTATATTCAATAGCTTGTAATAACCTATAATGAAAAAGAATATATATATATATATACACACCCCCACACACACATATATATGTACAACAGAATCACTTTGCTGCATCCAACACAACCTTGTAAATCAACTAAACTATAGTTAAAAAATCAATAAATACATAAATAAATTTTAAAAGTGTAGTTGCGGAATCTTAGGTTGCAAAGGGGTCTGCCAGCTACCGAACCGATCAACCAACCAGCCAGTAAACAACACTGGTCGAGACCTGTTGTACAGACCAGAACACGGCTGTTACACAGAAGCCCTTGGTTTGATGTCACACACTATTTGGCATCACAGAGTCCATCGCCCCTGTTGCCTCTCTCCATATGTGTAGGGAAAACAAAAACCAGAGCCCAGCAAACTTGCCTCATATCCATGGCACCCGTCTCGCTGGCTTTCGAGAATCTTAGGAAGGTTCTTTAATTAATTACAACAGAACAATAATCCTAACTGACCTCCCTCCCCTACGACTGCCCGAGGCTTCCGCAAGCCGCTTTCTGGAGACCTTTGTCTTCCCATAATAAGAGCCACTTCACAAGAAATGTCCCCTCTGCCACGGAGAAGAGCCAGGGGAAGCTCCCCTCAGAACATCGCCCCTAAATGCTCCGTTTCCCGCAAAGGGATCAGGAGGCCACAGGAATGAACTCTCGGAGGAGGCGCGGTGGTGGCATTTGTCAAAGTGCATTATAATCATTCATGTGATTTTCTGTTTTGCCTGCAAGGGGCGCTGTGTGAGCCAGGGCTTTACAGAGTAGCGGGCTTGGAATCGGCACTTTCTGAATTTTTATTAAAGGGATGAATGAATTCACTGCTTCTGAGACAAAAAGAGAATTTTAAGCTCAAGAGAATTACACACAAGGTACAAAACCAGAGTAATTTGTTTTTACTCCGTTGATTGTAAAGAACATCAAATTACTAAGCACAGTGAGTCCCCCAGTTAGGACAGTATTTCTTTCTGCATTCTCTTCCCCTCCATCCTCAAAAAAAAAAATCTGGCTGATAGTTTTTTAATTTTTCTTTTCCTATCAGTAGAATACTTCTTCCAGGAAAGCTGCAGGATGTTTCTTTTTCCCTTAGGGATGGTAAACTTTCAGTGGGTGCTTACCAGTGATAGGCTCCTTGCTACAGAGACAGTTCTGTTATCTAATTCAGGGCATGAGAAACTGGGTCTAAGAGACCTGAGACCGATATTATGTGGTGAGATTGTGATTCAAATCCCAAGGTCTTGCTTTCATCGTCACAAGCCACCTATTTGCCAGTTTCAGAAACGTGCCTGTTTTAATGTCAGAGAAGAACTGAGCGAGGATGCTTAGGGAATTGGGAAGGGGAGGGGTGAGGGAGTCGAGGAGGAATCAGGAGCAGGAACATTGTCTTGGAGGAGGTTTACCTTAATAGGACTCATAGCACACAGTAAGATCTCGAGAGCCAGAGGCAGTGGGTCATTCACGGAAACGCCAAGGAATCATTTTAGAAAGAGTACATTCTACCCCTGGCTGTAAGGATAAGGATTCCGGGGTCACTTGCTCCAGCAGAGAGCTGACAGGGCAGCCCCGAGCCCCAAACTCAGTGAATGGTAATTCACACACAGTTAGTAGGGCGTTGAGGCTGTTTGCTGGCTGTGGGGCTTAGAAACACAAGACTCAAGTCAAAAACCTGAAGAGCTCTTTTAGAAGGGTAATGCACGTTAAAAAAGAAAAAACCTTCATGGGGCAGAGGAAATAACTAAAATAATCACAAAGGTGCTCAGATAGACAAACTTCAGTGCTTCTTAAAAACCTCCACTTGTGGGAGTAGCTCAGTCTCCTGCAGGTCGCAATGTCTGATTTGGTAGTTTGGGCCCAGTTGCTGTTGGACAGGGTGGATGGAGGCCTCGTATAATTTTAGGGGGTGTCAAATGGCGAGCTCTGAACTCTACCCCCACTCCCAAAGCCTGTCATGGCGTCAAGATTTCCACCACTGGAATCACTGTGGGTTTAAATACAGGATGCAAAAAACCCCTATTGCTTTGCAAACTCCCGAGAGTAGAAACACACAGGATTATTTGTGGCGTATTATGTCAGTTTCCAGGCGGAAAGTAAGACACTGCGGCAATTGGGCAAGACAGGCAATTTCTGAAAGAAGACAGTGTCCAAAGGGCAGAGCACACAGCTGTGCCCAGGATGGCAGGAGGGGCAGAGAGGGGATACAACTGGAGGTTAAATCGAAAAATACGACTGAGTGCATGTGCCAAGCCCTCCCCTAGACGCTGAATGTGGATAATGCACAAAACAGGCCAAGTTCTGGCCCTCATGTAGCTTATAACCAAGGATAAAAATAGATAGACTTTTCTGACTTGGCCATTTCCCTTTGGTGAGGCCAGCACCATGATCTGGAAGCTCTCGACAGGGAAGACCACTAACAGCAAAGTCACACATAAACTTGATCCCCTCCTTAAGCCAACAGTAGTCTGCGCGTTATGTATTATCCCTGTCTCCACACAGAGGAAACCGAGCTTAAAGTTCTCATCAAGACTACACAGCTAGCAGGGCCTGAGCCGGAATCACCTCTCAGGACTTGCTGGCTGGAGCGGCAGCCCAGGGTAGGACATGGACATTGGGGTCAACAGAGTTAGATCTGCCTTCTGGCTCTGCTGCTCAGGTGACCTTGGGCAATGAATGCATTTTCTGCTTCACTCAGCATCCTGGTGTGCATAGTTGGGATGCTAAAACCTACCTCAAAGGGTTGGGATAAAGTTCACATGAAAAATGCAAGGGAAATACTTCGACCAATTCCTGGCACCAAGTTAAGTGCTCAGTCGATGACAGCTCTCATAACAGCAACAGTTAACCCCTGTTCCTGTTCTGTTCCATTACCTCACACTTGTCACCTGGATTGGGCACCCTCCTGAGGCTGCACACATCCCCACCCCCACCTTGACCACCTCCCTCTGCCTCTGTGACCTGCAGACCCACAGACTCAAAGATGCCCCAGTCATGGAGGTGTCTCCCACTCAGTCCCAGGCAGGGGAATTGCACAGCATTGGCCAATTTGCTGTGTTTTTTCTGTAGGTCATTTTTGAAAGCTCGTTCCTTTGAACACACAGAAGTCAGGAAATGCAAAATTAAGGTTCCCAGAGTAGCTGTAACTCACTCACAATGCACATCGGGGCATAAATTTCCCTGGTAGCGCAAAAACATAAAACCCTGAGCATACCAGTGTGACGTTCAGACTGTTGCTGAAGTCATAAATTTGAACCTCCTGACTGGGGTGCTTTTTCACGGTCACCCATGATACTGCATTAACATAGCATTCACGCTAGAAACTGCAACATAACTCAGTGGCTGTTGTGCCTGTGACCAAGGTAGTTTTCTCTATAGGGACCTCTCCTCAGACATTCACAAGGATTTCAAGAAAAGAACCCTGAGAAGAAATACTAGTCCCCTGGGGGAATGCAGCTAAATCCACCCAGCATGAAAGGATTCAGCTACATTTATTTTCCAGCAAGCTCTGGAAGCAAGCAACCTCTTTCCTTTCAAGGGCTACGTTTCTGAGCAAAGGTGGCTTACCCAGTCCCTGCCATCATCTGAATCTCCCACCTGGCCCTCGGGAAGCCGGGGCTATAGATGCATCTATCTCCTCACCTGCGATGGGAAGGGTCAACAAAACGGGGGCCAGGTAGATTGGTACATGCAAGTTGATGACTCGTGCATTTACAGTGGGAATCGATCCAACATTCCTGAAAGATGTACAAGTCAGAGTGACAGGTGTGCTCACTGGTCCTCGTGGTTCACAAACTCTGGCGAAGACCCACAGGATCAAGGGATCTAGAGCAAGTCACCACCTCAGCCCTCCTTCTGCCTGGACCTGAGTAGCTTGTATAAGGAGATCTGACAGCAGTGATCATTCATTTCTGTAGAGGGGGGAGCCTACAGGAGCCCTTGGTCCTAACCTCTCTGTGATCAAATATTCTTTGATTGTAATGCGTTATCTTAACACTCCCTTTTTTTGTATAAATTATATTCTGAGACTAGCACTTCTGCTGTAGTTTCACTATTCTTTATCTTGAGCAATCTCCTTGTCTCAGAGAAGGCACGCACTTCTCGTACAGGGAGGCTGCTTATTTCTCTCCGGAAAGGAGCCTTTCCAGGAACTGTTGGCAATGAAGACAGTCAACAGGGTGCTCACGTGACCCTCATTGTACTTCCCTCATGTCTCACTCTTCCTTGTCAGGTTATTATAAGTTTTAAACAACAAAATGCATCTAAAGTGCCTGACAGCTAGTAGAGGCTCAACAAATCTCAATTTCATGTAAGTTACCTGCCCCAGGTAATCAGTTCCTTCCCGGCCGGACAGAACTTTCTCTGGCTCCCTCTTCCCTATACTCCCCTCCCCGTACAGAGGATGGACAGGGGGATTCCATACTATACCTTGGGCTTCCTCTGCTCAGCCTACAAGCTCATCCTTAGAGGACCTCCAGAATCTAACTCCATAACAGTCACTCCAGTCTGTTTGGACATGTCCTCTTTCATTTCAGTAACCAGAACACAAAATCTAGTCAAGATGTACATTTGGTCTTCCTTGCTCTGTAGTCCATCATGTGTGGGCCCTTGGTTTTCCTGTTTCCGTCCTCAGCCATCACACATCTGTGCTTCTCAAGTAATAAAAAGATGTAACAATTGAATGCTACTTTTTTTTTTCCCTCCAAGTTGCACCTGTCTGAGGACTGGGGCTGCTAAGCACATTATGAAGTCAAGGAGAGTTCAATCTCTGATATCTCATCCATTACCAAGCACATTACCAAACTTTGCAGTCCTTCCTCTCCAGTGCTTATCTGGCCCATCTCCCACTTCCCATTTCCACTGCTCTGCCCCAAGATGGGTCATAAGAGACTTGAACTTGGCCTTTTCCCAATCTTTTCACATTACAGTATTGTGACTCAAAATGTTCTTCCTTAGATTTTTGGTTTTGGTCATGATACATGCTTATTCAGAACCTGGCAGAGGCTCTTTATTTCCCCTCATGTCAAATCCTGACTCCTAGTCAGGTTTCCTGGGGCTCTTCACTTGAGACAATCTCCTCCCTAAGGATTGAGAACTCTTGAAGCTAGAGGCAAGAAGGTCAAAGGGTGACTGTATAGTTATCTTCAAACACGTTAGGTACCTCTTATGTGAAGGACATGTTTTTGCCCAGTAGACATAATGAAAAGAAAGCTTAAAAAACTATAAGGTTGCCTTTGGTTGGAATAAAAGAGTGTCTTGACCCTCAGATCTAGCTTAGGTCTTGTCATCTCCACAAGGGTTTCCTTAAACCTCTAGCTTTCTCCACTTGCATTTCCCTTCCTTTGACCTCACAGCCCTTTTCTGCACCATTTATTTTAAATTAGTCTGCACTTGGCTTTCTGACAGCTCTTGTATTGTTGCTTTGCACATCATTTACCTTGCTCAATATGTATGTCGCACTTCTCTGGGACAGGTTATCATTTTTGTTGTGTGAGACCTTTCCAGAGCATGTGAACTGCTGCTGACTCCTCCAGTTCAAATTTCCTTCCACTGAATTCTGTCACTGTGTCCTGCCCAATTGTCCTTAGATCGCTGTGTCTGTTTCTTTTCATTCCTCTACCTACACCCTAAAAACTTGTGTACCTCAGATGTCCTCTTAATAGTCAAAATTACTTTCTGATCATATACAAGGAAAGTTTGAATTTTAAGGTTGTGAGAGATCTTTGGGAGTCTGTGAACTCAAAGTTTGAATTTTAAGGTTGTGAGATCTTTTGGAATCTGTGAACTCTTACAGACCAATCTATCCAGAGAGGTGCATGTACAAACAAAATTTGACTTCCATGAAGTCATGGAGAGAACACTCTACCATGCAAAGAATCCCAGGAAATGAATGCCTGCTCTGTCTCTCTCTCCAATTATCTCATTCAAACTACAGGCTGTTGATTCCCAAACTTTTATCTTCCTTTAAGATCTCCCCCTTAGGCTTCAAATGCTCAAATTGACTGACCTACTAAAACCCCTGTTCTTGATTAGTAAAATATTTTTGTTATATTAATTTAAATTTACTTACTGCGTCTTCCATATCTTGACACTGTTTCCATACCTTGGGCAATGGAAAATTAATTTAATCCTCTTCCACATGCTATCCCTCCCCATCTATGAAGACAGCTATGGCAAACTCAGCTTCTTCATTACTTGAATGAGTAATGACTTGTCAATGTCCTATTTAAAATTGGGACCTACAGATAACCACAATATTCCAAGTAGGTTTTGACCGTGGAAAGTATAATGTGACTCTATCATCTTTTGTGTTAGACGCATAATGTCTTAAAATTACTCTGGTTTTTCCCACCTGTCATTCCTACTGGCACGCCAACTAGAACTTCAAAGTCTTTTCCGAAGTGTTGCTATTAAAACATGTTTCTCACATCCTGTATTTTTAAAGCATGATTCTTTAAAAATTATCAAAATTCACTTTGGTGGTTTCCCCCTATTCTTCCAACAGCTGAAGTCATTTTTGAGTTTTTATTCAGTCCTCCAAGCTCATGCCAAAGCCCTGTGACACGCCATCAGAAACACCTTCCACTTCGATGCTGATTCATTGATCTCTCAGTACCAGCGATGGGCTCCTCTTTCTGCACTACAGTTAAAACCAATTTGTCAACAGACATACAATGGAAGAACTTTTCAAATAGCTGGGGAGAAAATAGATACATGGAAGGCAAAAAGTCTCTTGGTTTGTCAGTCAAGAAGTTCTCTCCAAAAAAAAAAAAAAAAAAAAAAAAAAAGAAGAAGAAGAAAAAAGAAATTGCCCATCTTGCTCTTAGTGTTATTCCTATAGTCGCTGCTTTGCATATACTCAAAACATTAATCAAGCATTCCTAGAATTTCACAAGAGATCCATTACAAGCTCACCAAATGACAGAGGTCAGAAATTACCTTCCTGCCACTTTTGACAATTCTAAAATTATTTGTCCACCTGTCAGTCTTCTGGTACCATTCTCATTCTCCATTTAATTCTCAGAAATGTGGTCAGTGGTTTTAAATTCCCATCTGCAAACATTAGAGGAGACTAAGTTGTGCCCAAGCCCTCTCTGTGCATTTCTTGGTGCCTTCCTATGAACCTATAATTATTCCAGAATAGAAATAATTTTTAAAGAAGTCCCATCTGTAAAGTTCTCTCAATATCTTGGGATAGGATGTATCTGGACCCAAAGCTTTCGATGTAGTTTAAAAGTGAGAAGGCTCTTGGAGTAGCTCACCTATTTGAGGCATCAGTTTCTTCTTCACCAGGTTTGTTTTATTCTTTCTAGTTTGAAGACAATCATCTTTACTAGAGAAGAACGAACTCCGTGGGGACAGAATAGGTCATCTCCTGCCTGCCACCCACCCTCAGTGCTATTCTCTTCCTTTCCCTTGTCCTCTGTTATGTGTTCATCACTAATTCCCAGCTGTCACATTTTCCAATAACGTCTCCCTCCCTCTGGGCCACCCTCCTGATTCTGTACTTCCCCAATTTCATGTCCTTTACATTTGTTCTTGACCACGTGCTCTGTGCTCTGCCCTTGACCTGCATACTTTAAAAATCTGACTTCATCTGCGACCGCCCTGGTGCTGACACTGTGACATGCTTTCCAGATGCTGGGACCTGCTACCCCAGTTTTATTATTATGGGGAAGAAAATGGCTTCTTATCTATTACCGTTTTAGTAACTCTGATGTAAGGGTTTTCTTTTTATCTTTTGAGTTTAAATTATTTATATACTAGAAGATTGCTCTGGCTTAAATGAGGAAAGAGGAGATTTTTCACATTTTCTCAGTGGGCCAAGATTTAAGACCTCCTTGAAATGGTATGTTTTCTTCTGAAACACCAAACTGCTTTATCTAGACCCTCTTAGAGTCCTCTCCCTCTGAATTAAACTTTTTTTCATGTGGATATATTTCTGACTCCATCATTCTCTCTCATTCGGGGCCTGTGAAGCCCAGCTGAGGCTCTTTCAAATGATTTCTTACTTGAAGTTGGGTGTAACCTGTTAGAAACCATCCATCACCCCATCCCGTAGCCCCACGTGGAATGTTCCAAAGTTTCTTTCTTAGCCAGACTTTCTCCTGCTATGATTCCTGCTTTAGTGATTTCTCCCAGACATTCAACTGGAATCATTTAGATCCATCCGTGTCCCAGTGGGGATGTGGAATTCCTTATAATGTATGCGAAGGAAAGTGTGAATGGAGAGTTTCTGATAGGGCTTTATCAGAACTCCTTAAGAGCCTGATACTAGAAAAGTACCGATTAACATGTAGCAAGGAAACTCGTTCACAGCAAACATGATCCCATCTGTACCTGCCAAAATCTTCACTTTACCAACATCCTTGTAATAACATCGCTAAAGGGCTCTGACACTTCTTAGATAAGCGCTTCATTCAGTTCCTTGCCTCCTTCCAGAAGGAAACAGGAAAATCCCCAACCAAGTGGACTTGGTTATCAAGGTCTTCTTATCCACTATGTGAAGTATCCAGGCCCTTTGTTTCTCTTCCTCCTCCCTCTGACTACCTACATTTGGGATGTGTTAGTTCCACTCTGTGCCACCACTCCAGGGCACTTTGAGAGGAAAGAGCCACAGGTTGCCAGAGATGTTTTTATTTTACGTTTTATTAGCATGCCTAATAGAGAGCTGGGTGAGTGAGGTCTTTGGAACCAAGATGCGAAATGAAGCTCGATGGTTCCAAGTAAATCTGACTTTAAAACACTCAGTGCCAAGATATCCTGACTTAGCAACAACAATAGCTACCCTGAAAGGGCCTCCTTCCCACCGAAGTCGGAGATTTCCTTTTCCTCTCTCTGCTGTGCCATTTGCTTGCTATTTGCTCCGTCAGCAAAGAGAAATTATGCATTGTGATGCAGAATTATTTAGAGGAAATAAACTGCGCTCTTCATCTCTCAAGTCCTTGAAAATGTTGAAATACCTCAATCGGGATGTTCACCAAATGTCCACTTATCTCTTATCCTCTTTTAATTAAGGGCCAAATGGAGGGAGAACAGAAAGAATGAATGAAAAAGAAAAGAATTTTGTTAAATCGGATTCCGTCCCCGATCCCCCCAGCCCCAGATTTGGGTGATCATGTGACTTTTCTCTAGTTTTTATGTAGCAGAGGGGATCTGACCCATGTTTGGTTTAGACTTCGGAAGGTTATGAGAGCCAGGGAGCCAGCCTGTGTCTATCTGTTTCTTTACAGAAAATGTGTTCAAGTTTCCAATGAAATGAGTCACAGATAAACTTTGGACCACAATTTGTTCATCATGTGGCGTCTACCTAGGTACCCGGACTTCTCTTATTGCAGTTGGCCCTGCAAAGAGAGAACCGAGGGCTTCAAGTCCCAGGAGAACTGACTCCGAAATGCTTTAAAGAAAAGTTAGACGTGGATTTAGGCAGCCCGTTTGCGCACGCAGGCTAGGGCACCATTCGAAGTTGCATTACTTCCTGTGCCACCTGGGACTGAGTTGCTGTTAAGTACATAAATCAGCCTTCTGAGAAATATTATTCAGTTTCCTGAGTTTAGTTTAAGCTGAATTACAAGTGACCCCATAGAATTATTTTATTCCCCCTTTGCCTGAATTCCTGCAGAAAGGATTAAAAAGCCACATTGTCTGTTTTTACTGGCATGTTTTCGCTCACCCCACCCTATTTTAATAACTTCGGCTCTTTAAATCTAGATTCTCTACACAGCCTTTTATAGACATTTGCCAAACATGTAAATGCCCCAAGTGAGCGAGGCCCTCACTCTACAACAACCGGTGCATGTACAGAAGATGGGGTGGCCCTCTGGGTACCAGTAATTTCCCGGGGATGTAAAAATGAGAATTGCTGCTTTTGCCAGGATCTCCCAGTGCTTTATGACATCACCAGGCGTTTTGTGACACCATCACTTTAACATACGGGCTTTGGCCCTAGACTAGAAGCAAAGCAACATGCTTATTGACGGAGGCAGTGGAGTAAGGACTGGAGGTTGCCTGGAGAAATTATCCCGAGGGAAAACGCGATCCAGACGCTTCTGAAGGGGTGCAGGAGTGGGGAGGGCAGAGAGGGCTGAGGATTAGGCAACACTGAGTTTAAAATCATCCAGTTTTGAAAATCCCAGTTAAATACCACTGTTTTGTGATGGTGTTTGTTTTTTTTTTCCATTTTAAAGGACAAGATATAGGTGAAAGTTTCTGATGTGGTACCAGCTCAGATTCTAAATGAAGCAATAACGGAGAGGTGTTTGCAGTAAAATATCAACAGACATAACTGCACTGAGTTTGGTCCTTCAATTCACCCTCCACCCGCAGCCATTCGTTTTAGAGTCACTGGCCCTGGAGCTGGGAGCAGTACCTGGCGCTTTCATTATGGAATTTCTGACCACTAGGGGCGCTCCGCGGCCCTCATCCGCAAGAATGAGGGTTCTCCTTCATTTCAAAACAAAGTTGGAAATCTCTAAAAGAATATTTACTAGAAACAAAAAACCCCAAGAATTTATAAATTACCATGCACACAGAACACTTGTGAAAATTTATGAAGTGTGGGTTTCTAATTATAGTTTTTATAATATGTAGCCAAAATTTTCCATGGTTGGTAACCAACGAAGGGTCTCTGGAATGTGACCCTTTTCTACAACACAGACACGACTGGGTGAATGGTAGACCAGGTACCCACCCCAACCCGCATTTTTTTTTTTTTCCTCAAGAAGACAGGTTACAGTTAGTGTTGCATCCAGATTTCATGAAAGTGTCTGTTACCTCTTTGTATTCTAGACAAGATTCTGGATTGTGCCACCCTTGGAGCTGCTGCCGCAGAGAGAGACCTCTGGACTGTGGAGATGGCATCTGGCCACAGTGGCATTTCTTAGACTTCGTGCGTCATAAAGACAGAACCTCCCCATTCCCTAGGTCTTCACGGACGGGCTGAGATTTCTGTCGTCTCTCAGTCCATAACTGGAGATAGGTAACACCACGATGAGTGTGAAAAAAGATGGAAAACAGTCGTCAAAGCCTCCACACGCCACGATCAATATTCATTCTCACGTACTCCTTAAGCCCACGTTACTGAGAGGACCCAGCCATTTCTTCCTTTCTTGAGCCTCAGAGAAACCCACATGCCCTGCATTCAGATGGGAGATGTGCAGGTCTCCATTGCTGCTGGTTGTGTGCTAATCCTCCTCCCACTGTCTCGTGACTAAGAGACCACCCCTCCCCCCAGCTTCTTGGTGAAACATCAGTGGGCAGAAGGAGAAAAACAATGCGCATCTTTTTCAGCCAGTGCTGTGAGATTTGCAGTCCCATTGCTTTTTCTCCCCTAAAACTAACACAAACCAGAAAGAGAAAACCAGATAAATGAAGTAAAACAAGGATGATGTCTGTCCTCTTGGTAGACTGTCATCAGGGAACGATGACATTCACACTGGAGAATTGTATGATGCACCGTTTCCATTTGGGGAAATCTTTATGCTCCTTGGAGCCACTAGTTTGGGTTTGTTTGGAGTTTGTTTTTTCCCCTTTTTGGAGGGGGAGCAGTGCCGGTCTAACGGCAACATTATAAGACTCTGGAAAATACATAAAGTCTAAGCGTCTCAGTAATTAGAGCTGGAGGAGAGCCATTATATCATCCCTCAGACTCAGGGGAACCAGTGGAGGGGTCTTTCCTAGAACAGATTTTCTAGTTCTTTATCCCGTTGACTTTCAAGCAGCTCCAGGGATGGCGTTTCCACCACTTCCTTTATTCTGTATTTCCCCAATCTCATAATTCTTGCTGTCATAATTTTTCAGGGTGTTTAGTCCAAATGCTCCTTTTCTGAAAATGACAACTGCTCTCTTCACTCGAAGCTGTGTCCACCAGTTGCAATAAACCCTTCACTCTCTTGAAGCTGTAACCATTTTCCATTTTTTTTCCCCCAGAATTCTCTGATTCTCTCTCTCTCTTTAGAAGCCATCGTTCATTTACAAGGAACCTTGATGATGTGCCCAGTGGAGTTTTAGCCCGTTGGAAGCTGTGGTGTCTCGGAATTCCCGTACCAGGGCTCCTCGGATGTTTCCGGGCATGCAGTGCCAGGCTGGTATGTCCTCTAGTGCCACACATGGAGTGTGGAGTTCACGTCTGCAACCCCTAGAATTGTGCAGTGCACAACCTCAACAAACCAACACAGTCCTATTAAAAATTCTCTTCCTTCGTAGTCATTAATGACCCATTAAAATTATTTCAACACATCGACCACAATGTAAGTATCCAACTTTGACAAATAATTACAAAAAGCAAATAAACAACAACAAAAAAACCCCCAAACAAGTTTAGCTTTCATATGAATGTATGGGGGTGTACCTCTGTGTCTACACATGTTGGGCTTATAATTATAAAATGCTGAAGTCTGTTTTCCTTAGGAGGCTTCTGATACAGCACAGGGCTGAGAGCCACGAGAAAATCCTAAAGCCATGTTGTCCAGACTCCTTGTTCAACAGATGCATAGAGCTAGAAAAATTAGTAGTAATGAGCCCAGAAGTGACTGAGCTGGACAACGAAATCAGAGAAGAACCTAAACACCCTCTCTCAGGCCCCTGCTCCTACTCAGCACGTCTTCCAATGGCCCATGTACCATGCCTTTGTGGGTCTTTCTTTTTCTCTGGAACTCAGTTTCTTTAGGTCTGAAACAAATAAGTTAAGCTGATAAGAGCTGACAAACTAGTTTTCACAGAATGACTTTTCTAGCAGTCTTTACTTTAAAAAAAAAAAAAATTAAGTCCGTAGATGTTTTAATATAACCATCTGGATGTTAAACTCTCACCAGTGCCCCTTGGTGGCCTCCTCACATCCATCCCACTCCCCCTCCGTCTTCTAGTGCCATGACTCCCACTTTCCACTCCGAAGATCCCCAACTCTGGGGCCCTGGCTCCACCAGCTCCTCCTCTTTGAGCTGATTTTTCATTATTTGCTGCTGAAAGCATTCCTGAGCCACTGGTTTCATTTTATGGACAAGAAGTTCTGGCAACTCTTGGCCACAATCCCCTTGTGGCAACGATTAGCTGGAACCCGTGGGGCAGCTTCCTTTCAACAGGCCGTGTGCGCTCCACGCTCAGTCCACTTCTCTCCTTTGGGTACCTGATTGCCCCAGGTAGGGATTTCAATCTGTGACTCTTGGTTAAATGATTATGTGTTACAGTATTTTATACATTTTATGGATACAGCATATGTGGACGTGGCCCTGGGTGGGCATATGTGATTCCATTGTCTATGAGGTCAGATGGCGCGTTTTTCCCGACGTGACCAGGCTGTACTTGAAGCTGACCGAACAGACTGGTGGTTTTGGCACCGTGTGGATGCCGGCTCTGCTGAACTTCGTGTAGAGCTCTGTGCCAAATTATATGCAAATTTGTATTTTTCATGGGAGCTGAGAGCTTTGGCACTTAATTTTGATTTTTTTTATAGCGAAGTATGTAGCGTTGGCCAAGTTCTGCATGTTTAATCTTTTTAATCATTCAACATAAATCATGCTCTCAGCCCCTTAATCATTCTTGTTATTCTTCTTTGAACTTTCTCCAATTTCCTTCCATCCTTCATTGCATAAAAAAAGAGTTTTTTAACAGGCCTGTTTCACTTCCAAGAACCCCTTCTGCGATGGAAACAGTGGGGATTCAGAAGATCCAATGCCATGGGAGACTCTGAGGGAAATGCAAGGCTTGGTCCTTGGAAAGTCACAGACACTCACAGGCACAGGGATTGAAAGGCAACCAGCCCCACTTCGCTGCCCCATCTGACCTAGAAAGATAATACTGTATCTTTTTTCTCTTCCGTCTTGCAGAGGAAGATTTATAGGATGTCCCTTGGTGATGCAGTCCGCATTCTTTTATTGGGTATTTATTTATTGAGCATCTATTGTATGACTGAGTGAAGGGAGAGAAACAGCTAGTAGAAGTAAGAAATGATGGACATTTAACATGTAGAAAAGAAAGTTTGGGAGGGATGCGTTACATGTCTCAAAATATTGGAAGGGTTGTGAAAAGAAAGATTAATTTTGCTTTTGACAACCAAGACAGTGGATGGAGGCTATAGAAAAAAAAAATTAGCTAAATTCAAGCAAGCGCATTCTAGGAGTCTGAGCTGTACAAGGTCTTTCTTCTTTCCCATGTTGAGTAAAGGGTGAAAAACAGCCAGTAGAAGAAAAGCCGATTGTCACATCTCTTAGGATCAGAGAATTATTATTTACCAAAGGTATCCCCTTGAATCTGGTTATAACAGGGCCAGAGAATAGCGTCTCAGGGAAACTCATGGGAAAAACATACCTTAGAGACAGTGGCAAAAAGAAAAGTTGTTGGAGCAGACTAAAGTCCATCCACTTTTCCTTGTATCTGCCTTCTCTTGTCTCTACAGATCCTTCCCTGCCTCCAACTAGAATGCCAGCTCAAGAGAAGCTTTGCCTTGCCCACTAGTCTATCCCCAAACCCAGAAAGGAGTCTGCCACGTAATAGGTGCTCAGCAAGTGTTTGTCAAGTGAATAAACAATCCCCTTCAGCATTGCTTCCTGCTTGGATAAGGATAATTGGTACTTCTTAATTTTATGTAAATTATGATGCAAAACATAGCCTCAAGACAATTATGAAAGCCTCACTCACTCTCCAACAGACCTTTCAAATTGGATTTGTGCCTAAGAGCCTCTTACAGAGAAATTCAGAGCCACCATTGTTCAAAGCCATTTAGTCCAACTGGTGCATGGGTCCTTTATTGGCCACCCTGCCAGTTATCCTTCAGCCTTCCCTTGAATATGTCTAGGAACAGAGAGCTCATTTTCAAGGCATTCTTCCAGAGCCATGAGTCAGCATGAGGAAGGAGGAATGTTCAGAGGTATGGGCTCAGTTCATCCTGGGAATCAGCCTTTTTTTTTTCCCCTTGGAATTGTAAGCAGATGGTGCGGTGGGGTGCCTGAGAAAGAGAACAAGGCACGGCTCTCTTGACGTAGGAGAAGCCATTTTTAGCCTAAGCCATTTTGTGATCCCAGCCGGGCCACAGTGCTTGCCTTTTAATAGGTCTAGTAATTAATGATCTTAAGGGAGATAAGGGAAGGCAGGAACAAAGGAAAAGCAGTCAAGAAACAATAGTTCAAGGATAAAACTGAGTCCTAGTTCCTCCTCAAGGGATATACATCACAATCTGATACATAACTTTGAGTTTTGCAGGATAGATATGTATCGTTTTTATAAAAACCTATCATGGAATCTTTCATAAAAAGATTTCAAGCCAAACAGACTCACAGATATAGAAAACAAACTATGGTTACCAAAGGGGCAAGGGTCGGGGAGGGATAAATTAGGAGTTTGGGATTAACAGACACACATTATTGTATGTAAAATAGATAAGAAACAAGGACCTACTGTATAGTACAAGGAACTATACTCAATTTCTTGTAATAACATATAGTGGAAAAGAATCTGAAAAAATACATATATATAACTGAATCACTTTGCTGTACACCTGAAACTAACACTGGAAATCAACTACACTTCAATAAAAAATAAAATTAAAAAAAACCAAGATCCTACTGTATAGCAGAGGGAACTATATTCAATATCCTATAATAAACCATGATGGAAAAGAATTTGAAAAATAATATATGTATATCTGAATCACTTTGCTGTACACGCGAAATGGACAGAACATTGTAAATCAACTATACTTCAATGAAAAATTAAGTTATAAAAAAAAGAAAATGATGCAATTGCATGCGTTTCTTTACAGCACTCAGATCCTTTTTAAGATTCACACCGTAAGCCAGGAGCAGGCTCCAGGAAAGAGAGCAAAGTGTTCTAGACGTGCTGATGCTTCACGTGCCCAAGAACACAGCCATTTACAACCCAGGGGTGCTTTCGTGCTAATGGCCTTTGAAGTTAACAAGGTTTGCCAGAGATTCTCAGCATTATTATTACTACGTATATGAACAGCGGGCGTGATCTCTTGTGTTCTTCTAAGACATAGCACTCCTAATTGGCATCAGTACAAACAGAGGTAGTGATGCTGTCGTGTAATGCAAGCAAAGCCAACTCTAGCAACTTTGTAGGCTTAAGATGGAAATGTTTGCTACCTAATGAGGACACAACATGTTAATCTGCAGAACAATTTGTATTTACAGAGAAACTAATTTTCGTATGCAAATGACACGCACAACAGCTTGCCAAAATTCCTGTTGCCACTGGGCCAGCCCTCTGTGACCTTTTTGAAAGGCACCACTCTGAAGCCATGGCTGATGGTTTCACGCACGGAGGCTGATTACTTTCATTTCCAGGCAGAGATGGGCTAGACGGGAGAGCCTTCAGATAAACACAGCAGCGCCGTCCCTTCCGCAGCCGTCACCTCACTCTACTGATTCCTTATCCTTCCTTTAAAGCTCCGAAATCTTCTGCACTTTTGGCTGTATCTGAAAAACCAGATAGTGAATGACTAGAGTAAAGAATGTTTTAACCCCATTTAAAAAAAGAAGTATAATGTTCTTACAAATACAGTCCTATATTTTCCTAATTATTTGGGTTTTTTGTTTGTTTGTTTTTCTTCTTCATTGGCTAAAGCAGCTATTCTAAGTAAATGGCACAGACGGTTAACTTTCGTGAACATGGTGTCACCTCCTTTCCTTAGTACTTTTTCCTCCTCTCTTTTAAATATAAGCGTTCTCTAGTCTGGGCCTCATAGAAGTGTCACAGGCTAGAAATTAAATGGCCCTGCAAATCATCCAGTGAGTCCAAATAGTTCATCTGCAATGAGGAAAGGGTGGCTCTGAGAGGTCCCATGGCATGCCCAGAATGACACAGTGAGTTGGAAGAAGATGCTAGAAGTCAGATGCTCTTTATCTATGCTTAAAAAATTGGGAAACAGCCACCTCTACTGTAGCATTGCTAAGTCTGGAATCATGCGAATGCATAATGGCTTTTATAACTTTATAGGAAAGAGGCTGCTGGCCAGAGAGCCTCGGCTTGCTGATGGTCATGGAGCTCAGCTAATTTTCATCCGACACTGGGGATCTGGCTCAGCATTCTCCAAGTGTCTGTTGGGCTCTGAGGACAGAAAGGTGAAAGAAACCTTCTCAGAAGGTGGTCTCTGCTGTCCTGGAACCCCGAGTTTGCTGAGAGAGATCAATGTACAGACAATTTCCCTGTGACAAGCTAAGTGCGTGATCAGAGCACGCCTGAGCTGTGTGAGAGCACAGAGGAGAAGCAAGCACCGTGTGTGTGTGTGTGTGTGTGTGTGTGTGTGTGTATGTGTGTGTGTGTGTGTGTGTATGTGTGTGTGGCGGGGGCGCTCAGAGCACGGTGGTGTACTGGACTTTATTGCGGTGTAACAAACCACCTCCAGTTCAGTGGCTTAAAAAATCACACATTTATTGTTATTATTTCCACGGGTCTGTAGTTCCTGTGTGTCTCGCTGAGTCCTCAGCTCAGAGTCTCACAAGGATCCAGTCAAGGTCTTGGTCAAGTTTCCTTTCTGAAGCTCGGGGGTCTCTTCCAAGCTTACGTGGTTGGTGGCAGAACCAGTCCCTGATGGTTGTCAGACGGAAGTCTTTGCTTTCTTGCTGGCTGTTAGCAGGGACTGCTCTGGGCTCCTGGAGCACCCCCCACCCACCCAGACACACACACCAGTTCCCAGCCATGGGGCTCCTCACAATATGACAGCTTATTTCTTCAAGGTCGGCAGGAGAGTCACTCTTCAGGATGGCCCTGCCCCTTTTTCAAGAGCTTCTGCTGATGAAGTCAGGTCCACCTGGGATAATCTCCCTTTTGATTAACCCCAAATTGTCCGATTGGGGGCCTTAATTACAACTGCAGAATCTCCTCACCATTGGCATGTCGTGTAACCTAACTGTAGGAGGGAAATTCACCACACTCAGAGATCCTGCCCACACTTGAGGCAGGAGGATTATACTGCATAAGTAAATCAGAGGGGTAAAAACCTTGGGACCCATCTTAGAATTCCATTTCCCTCAAGTGGAGAGCAGAGAGGTTTAGTTAGAACACGTTTCAGAAGATTTGAATTAAATCATAAAAAACAAATAGAGGTAAACATCCGAAGTGGTTAGTTAAACTTATTACTTTTCTTGAAATTATTTTTCACCAAAATCCTGTTTCGTTTCACCAAAACCCTGTATACCTGTATAACAAGGTATAATTTTACCTGTTTACATCAGATTTAGGTTGAACATGAATAAATGGAAAATGAAAGGACTTGGACCCTTAGACTAAAGTTTTAATCTTTATTTTCATTTGTATTCTCATTTGAAATATATTGGTGATTTGCCATGTGTGAGAGGTGAAAGAATGACATTTCTAACACATAAAAATTTCTTATAAAGTAAGGAAAGAAAAAAGAAGAATCCTTGAAATAGGGACATTGCAGTCAACTGGAGAACACAGCCACTGAATGGTTAACAGGCTTATTGAAGTGTGCAAATTCGTTTACACTTACCGAATAATGATACTACTTAATTAAAATATCTCTTAATTATGTGCAGGCACTTTGCTACTTCCTTTATATATATCACTTCTTATAACATACAACCTTAAGTGCAAGTCCTATTATGGGCTCTATTTTATAGACACAGAGAGGTTATGTTAGTTGCCAAAGGTCACAAAGCAGCAAGTGGCCACACCCCAATTCCAGCCAGGTATTCTGGCTGGCTGTGACCTTCATGTGTTCCTGCCTTGAAGGTACACTGACAAGCCAACAATGGTCTGGCAGGTCTTGTTAAAACAATACCTAGTGTTGATGAGGGTTTGGGAAATAGGCCCTCTCTTAGACTGCCCAGGATTACAGATGCAAAGGCCACAGGGAATAAATGACCTGCCCAAGACGGACGGCAGCGTGGGACAACCCAGGGCTGGAAGGCAGGTCTCCTCGCCCACAGGTTGCTGCCAGCTCTCTTACTTCTACTGAGTCTTGGGCTCGCATGTTTTTGGTTGTGAAACTGGGGCCCTGGATCGACACTTTCTCAGGGCAGAGTGTGATGGTCGCCCACATAGAATTTAGGGTCAAAGAGCCCATTTCAATGCCAGTTCTTCTGCTTCTGAGAGACTCGAAACAAGAGGGTTGACTTTTTTGAGCCTCATTTTTCTCAACTTCAAAATGACGATTCTAATAGTACCTACCTCGTAGGATAGAGCGAAGATTTTAAATACAATCATATATTTAAAAATTTTAGCACAATACCTGGCTTCTTCAAGTCTCAAGAAGCAGCTATTCTCAAGCTGTCTTGTATCTTTGGGCACAGAGCCCGATGCTGACTCCAGCATTGTTCCATCCTCTGGCAGGAGAAAAGCTAGAATGGTGATTGGCTGCCGTGACCGCGGTCCCATTTCCCCATCTTTGTAGATCATGAAAAGCCTCATCTATCTTCCCTGATGAAGGAGGAGTTACTTTCTGTCTACCGTCTGCCCTCTGAGGGAAATCACTTTTGCATCACTACCATAGTAGTCAGCCATCCAGATTTACAGGGAACACAATTTACGAGCTAAGGAATGTCAGCTTCTGGTGTAAATAAATAATAAGGTTGGGTAGGAAAACAATTGCTGAAGTTGGCTACTCTGGAGAATGCTGTGAATGCCGGGGTCCCTGCTTTCAGGACCCATGCAAGTGAATCCATGGATGAGGGTCTCCCAAACTCATAGACCTTCACCCTTGCATCACTCCTGGCATGTGCAAAATCTCAGAAGTAACTGGTTGGTCAGAACTAGGATTACAGGGGAGGCAGGAAAAGGAGACAACAAAACAAAACCAATGTGATGTTGAGTCTGTGGGTGAAGTGCTGTATCACAGCCTTAACCTTGCCTTCACCTTGCTCTGCTGTATGCCTTTTGGAAAATCTTGTCAATTCCCCAAGATGCAAGGATGGGGCCAGATGGTGGGAAAGGTGTTTTGAGTCTGACCCCTTGTGAAGATGAGATTCAGGGTCTAAGGCCCCCATCCTGTGTGCTCAGAGAACATACACTCCAGTTAGACTGGCAACCTCAGTTTCTATGGAAACACGCAGGGCAGACTCGTAGAGAAACTCTCCCTCAAACAGCTGCCCAACCTCCCCTGGCCTGGGAGTCAAATCCGTGCTTCCATCATGGAGAAGCCGGTTGAGTTTATTAGGACCTCAGGCTTCCTAATCCCATCAGCAACCTGCCCAAGGATTTGGCTTCACTCACCCATGGCTCCGTTTCCAATATTCAAAAGAAATTAGGTTACATTGGGTTGAATATTGAGCCGCTATTTTAAAATAGTGACAAAAAGAACTCATCACATTTGGCTAAGCCAAGTTGCGAGGATTCCAGCTGTTCATTGACGCCTCTTATTGGTGCTCAGAGAAGTCACAGGCTCACATCACCCCTGTAATGCAACCCCTGATGTAAAAGGAAGGAAAACATCGCTGTCCTTGAACATTTGGGACCTGTTACAACCTGATGACTTCCAGAGGATTCAGTCCATCAGGGCAATTCTATGTGTGGTTCTAATGTGCCGCAAAAATGCTGTTTTTCCACGGTCACTTCAGGTATATGATAAATTTACAGTTGAACACTTTTCTTTCTTGTCTTCCAGGTGGCAGAGAAGTGAAACCATCAGTAAGACCCATTGCCTTAGTGCTCAGAAAGTACCAAAATGCACCACCACTGAAAGACAAGCTTTCTACAGATTCACAGTGACTTATAACCCACTGGTCTATGGAAGGGGTCAGTTTTTCTATGTCTTGGAGCAGAGCAAAAGGGAAAATGAGCAACCACCTGATAAGTGCTCTTGAAAACGCTTAAGTAAAAGCTCAATGGTGTGAAGACCGTAGCTACGCGCCCCATCAATCCTGTGGTCCAATGTTACAAAGGTTCTGGAGAAATCAGCTCCAAAAAAAGCCATCTTCTCCAGGTGAAGGGAAGCAGAGAAAGAGTGTCTCCAGGCTGGCTTAGCCATCTAAATGGTCTAATTAAATAAAACAATCAGGGGTTGGCTTCTGTCCTGCAAGCAATTCCCCCAACTGATGGACTCCCAATAAATGGCAGGGAGCCAGCATTGCTCACGTGGCTTCTTTAATGCAGCCATTTAAGTGCTCAGCAAGTGTTACATTTAAATGTGTGTAAAGATTATTGCAAAAAAAAAAAAAAAAAAAGAAAAGAAAAAGAAAGAAAGAAAACCCAACACATCAGGGGAAATGTGTGACTATATGTACACAGAGCCACACATACAGGTCAAGTGGGAAATAGCTTTGGGGATATTTAGAGATTTAGCTTTTAGCAAAAGTCATTTTTCTCCCTCCAGTAAGCCTGTGAGCTTTTAATAGCCACTTTCCTTGATTGCCTTCTAGATCATCGTCTGCTGCCAAGTGGCCCAGTATGAACACACAGACTTGAGTTCTTGGGGGTGGGATGGGGGTGGGGTGGGGGTGGGGACAGTTTGAGAGGCTCCTTAGAGCAGAATTCTGAAAGCATGCCCAGACTGAGTCAACCGTGTCAGTCTCCTAAATTATGCCATAAAATAAAGGCTCAAGCTCAGATTTCCAGAATCCTTCTTTTTCGTTTTGAATATTTTTATATTCTGAGGAGTAAAAAGAAGTTTGGAAAAATGCCCTCCTCAGAGTTCTTACATGTTTCTGAAAATATTATGATGACCTTGGCAATGAAAATATTTTAGAAATATCATGAGATGGCCTAGAGAGTGAATTGTTAAACTAATTTATTATCTTGAGAGCTAATGATACTCACCTGCTCTTTTATGTTCTTATTAACATTTTTTTGGTGGGGGGAGGTAGAAATGATTGATTCTTGGACAGTTTTTTATCACTCAGAGAAAGCAAGACCCTAAAACACCACAATAGACTGAAGACAGGAGGGCCCTTCTCCAACCTCCTGAAGACACGGGACCCTTCCCCCACCCCCATACATCAAGACTCCTCTTGGGAAGGAGAAAGATGAAGGCTCAACTCTGAAAACTTGAACATTAACCTGAAGGCAATCATGATGAACCGAAAGGAAATTGTTTAAAAAAGAAGGCACTGAGATATTGTCCATTGACACAGTAAGTTTCCCAGTAATCCATTAGGAAGGGGAACTTGTAAGGAAGAAGATGTGATAATAAAGAGATAAGCAAACAGATAAAGACATGAATGAATGAATATGAAATATGTTTTGATTTTTGCACATCTAAGTAGTGGTGAGAAAATATGCCCTCTTGCTAAAAATAATTCATTAGAGGACTTGGAAATTATAAAAAAAAAGTATAACAAAAGTGTAATAATTTACCTTTATTTTGGATAAATAAATAAGGTTAGATAGAATTATAATATATATGTTATTAAGCTCTATATACAATTCTGAGTCTTGATTTTCATGTATTATATACTATAATCATGGAACCACGTCAAATGTTCTCCAATAACTGTTAATAGTTTTGCAATAGTCAATGGTCTGGAAGGACTATGATTTATTTAGTCATTTTTTATTGCTGACTATTAGTTTATTTGCCCCCACTATTATAAACTATGCTGTGATGAACTTGATACGTAGATCTTTTCCATATATTTGACTATACTTAGCTTTAATTCTTCAAACTGGAATCACTGAATGAAAGGATATACACTAATTTTAATCTCTTGGTAGGTTTAGCAGTGTATTTCCTGCAAGTCTGGACCACTTTGTCAGCAGTAGTGTATGAGTGGCTTTTTCAAGGCACCATTTTTACCAATTCTAAAATCACTCAATAGACGAAAATATCTAACTCCTGTTTTATTTTGTATTTTTGGCTATGTGTTGAGGTTGAATGTTTTATTATGTTAATTAGCAACTTGAGATATGTAAAATCTTTCTTCTACGTTTTTTGAACAATCTCATTATAAAAGTATATTGACTGCCATATATGTTGCCTTTTTTTTTTTTTTTTACATTTTCTTTTTCAGTTTCTGACATGTTCATTTTTATTCCCATGTGGTCAAATCTCATCTGTTTCTTATGCTAAGAAAATCTTTGTTCCAAAATAACATAAATAAATGGTCTTCTACACTTTAACCTTCACATCACTTTAACCTTCACATATACCTTTTTAATCTATCTACAAATTTTTCTGAACACAATGAAGTTTTAGTTTTTTCTATGTGGTTAATTTGTTGTGCCAGCAGCATTTACTTCCTTCACAGCCAATAATCTGAGATGACTTCTTTACCAGATAATAAATTTGTGTATAGAGAAATTCTGTCTATGTCCTTTTTTCTACTCCATTGATCTGTCTGATGAATTTTGTTCTGAAAGAGTATAATTTTAATTACTGTAATTTTATAACATGCTCTTTTTTCCCCAAAACTTTTTTGGGTATTTATGCTACTTCATTATTCTACTTGACCAACTTTCAGGGGAAAAAATAAACATCAGAATTTCCATTCAAAATTAACTTGGGAAAAGTTGTTAATTATTTAAAGTTACCAGTTAAGAACATATTTTGCCTCTTAATTCTCCTTTTATTTCCATCAATAACGTTTTAAAGATATTTTTATTTTTGTTTGTTAGATCCTGTATATATCCTTTTAAAGTTGATTCTTGTTACTTAACATTTTGGGCAACGATGGCAAGAATGAGAATTTTAAATTATTTACTACTGGATATATCTGGTATATAGAAAATACTTTTACAAAGTGCTTGACTTTATAGGCCAGAATTTCAGAACCCTTCTTATCAGCACTAAGGATTTGAGGCAAATTTTTGAGATTCTACTTTGTATTTTCAAAATGTTTTGCTATAATCACCATTTAACTTTCTCGTCCTATAACTGATGCGAGGTTTTTCTATTAGTTGAATTAATTATAACCAGATTCTTGATGCTAAAGTGAGTGTTCAATATTGAATTTTTAACTTTATATGACACCATACATAATGAAAAAGACAACACTCTCCTATAGCAAACAAGTAAACAAGCATTAGTGTTTCAAGGTTAGTAGTTCTATGACAATTATTCATTGAATTTCAAGTAAACCGTGTAAAAAAAGAAACAGAAACCTCCATTAAATAGAGTTGGGTGACCAGAAGGGGGCGCTCTCATGCCCTGCTGCAGTAGCACAGCCCAAAGGGAAGAAAAAGGACTTCTCTTCCTTGGCAAAGACTCAGCCAATGAAAAGCCATGGACTCTGTTCACCACGGCCCTCCTGAGTGACTTCCTTTTCCCCTCCAGAAAAGTGTTCTCCTTCCCTTCCCTGCGGCTGGGTGCACACAGCTGGCCATGGTTGCAGACCTCAAATTGCACTTCTCCGTCGATATCAAATAAACCCATTTTAGCTGGAGAAATATCTGGCAGTCTATTTGTTTCAGGTCAATAATTCTCACAGGAGAGTTTCTTGTAAACATGCTTCAGTATTCTGATGAAGAGATACAGAATAAATAAAAATCTGCTAGAAAGCACCTTCACCCCAACCTGACTCATTTGTTTTAAAGTCCTCAAGATAACCATATCTAAATCTTTTCCTGCTCTTCTTCTTATCTGTATTACAAATGTAAGAGCCAGCTCAGTGCTTTCTATTCTAAACATTGAGCTCAGTAGGTCAAGTGCATTAATCTCACAAAGATTCAACTACCAAAATTTGTGTGGCCTCTGATTTTTTCCTTGAATTTCAGCTAAGGCTGAACTACATAACCTGAAATTTTGATTTTTTCACAAAATCATGCTATTGGCAAATAGTCATAATGTCTTATTTCTCTTTCATAATTTTTATTTTTATTCTGTTTCACATCGGTTGACTACAGCTTCCCAAACAAGTTTAAACAGTACTAGTGAAAATGAGCATCCTTTCCTTCTTACAATTTTAGGTAGACATCTTCCATAAGCTGTGATGAGAAGGTTGTCTAGACTGGTGATTTTAAAATGATTTCTTTATTAAATTGAGAAAATATTTACTGGTTCCTGATTTAAATCTTGAGCAATAGGTTTTGAATTGTATCAAATACCATTCTGGCATCTCTTGAAATTACTGAAGGAGACTTCAACCTATTAAAGTGATTTTTAAAATACATTTTCCAAAAATCAAATATCTTAGCACTCCTATGATAAACTTGCCTTGGTTATGCAGTTTATTAACTTTTCCATCATGCAAAGGGTGTACCACAAATGATGGATGGCCACTTAGAATCAGAGAAGCAGTAGAACCTCCACCATCTCCTTGTCTTTCTTATCCTGCTGAGAGAAGGGACTTTGTGCAACACGGCCGGACATATCAGAAAAAGGATTCCAGAAGAGGGTCTCTGCTTTACATACTTAGAAGGGAGTTAGAAGGGACAGGATATACTCAATCATCCATGCAACAAAGGGACCTTGAAAGTGAAAGGGAGGGGCTTTGCAAGAGACGAACCTTTGGAGCTCAGCCTGAGGTCCCCTGTTCTTCCATGGAACCAACTCACGCTTGCTGAGCTGGATTCTTGCTAAACACTGAAAGGCTAGGAAAGGATACACCAGAGCCAACCAAGGCTTAATTCACTTCAGTCATACTTTAACTTACTAGTAGATTTTAGAAATTTTGCATATATTTTCATATACACGTCTATATATAGTATATATGCATATGTATAGATGTAAAGATAGTTTTCACGTTATATAAGCTGAGTGAGAGTATCAAAAGGTTGAAAAATTCCCCAGTGACAGTAAACTTGACAGCAAACACACATACACAGAAACAAACACACCCTCACACACACACGATTGTAATGTAAGGTAGGAAATGTGAGCTTTCAGAACGAAATTAATCAGTTATTTAAAGCACAAGACATGAACCGGGAAAATGTTTCCCTAGATAAAAATGAAACCCAGATGCTGAAAGAAAGGAATTAATGTAATATCCTGAAAACACATAGAAAAATATTAACTTTTAATAAAAGGTCATTACAAATGAGCAAAGGGGAAGAGTATTTGCTGGGAATGATGAGACAGAAGAAAGTCAGAGTGGGAGGGAAAACATTAAAGAGTATGGAAAAAGAGGTTATTTCAATTATTCAAGTGCACGAATGTTAAATGAATGATCTTTGCACATTGACTGAAATTAATGAGATTATCAGTGCCTGACACTCTCCGTTAGGGTCCTTAAGATAATTGCAAATGTGATTAGAAACACTATAAGTTAATAGAATTTCATGGAAGAGAAGAGAAAATCAGTCCAAGATTGGATGAAAGATGGATGATGCAGCATATTTTCTGTGTGTGTATATATATATATATATTTTCATATATATATTCAAATAAAGACACACAAATTAATATAAATCACATGGATATCCACTGAGGACAGTTTTAGAAATGAAAATTTTAGGGGATCTTAATAATTACAGGTTAGTTGTTTTATCTTTGAAACCTGGCATTTACCAGTGCAATTTATCCACCAATTTGTAACCACTTCAAAGAACAGAGGATGCAAGATGGCAGATAAAACTGGTTTCGTAAGTGTCAGGCCCATTTAAGGGACTTCTTTAAGGAAATGACCTCTCACATAAATAAGGGAGAAGGAAAAAAATGTAATGTTATAGTATCATAGTTAGTTTTTAGCTATTGCCCCACACGGAACTTCCTTTCTATTCCATTCTATCAAAAAGACACAGATGAAGGTCACACTCACCAGCCTAATGTATCCAAAGATAACTTTAAAAGTTTATTAAAATCATCTTAAAAGGAATATTTCAGTGAGCGATTTTAATTTAATTCTTTCTTGCTGAAAAAGAAGACTTAAGATTTTTTTTGTCTACATACGATCATAATTCTACTTATAATTCCCTCTCCTATTTTGGATTGACTTGGGAACACTCATGCGGAGTGAGCCTCCCCTGGCACTGGAAGTAAAGTCGCTGGTTCCCACGACCTTCCTCCCCCTCCATCGTCTGCCAGGACCACAAAGCCCGGAGCAGGGGGAGGGGGATGGAGGCTGCCTAGACAAGAACACGGGGGACAGTGCTGTGTCTACCTGAAGTTCAGGAGCTTTAACGAAGACACGTTTCTCAGGTGTTCGGTAAGCCTTTGGTCAATTTCTGGAGCACTCAAATGACTGTTTTTGACAGTTTTATCCAGCTTTATACTGCTTTTGGGGGAAAAGATGACTTGACCTCCTCACTACTGAATGAATCTTCCTCCTGTTCGTAGTTTCAAGAGGTGAAACTCAGGCTGGTGTAAGGAGAGGCTAAAATTGGAAGCAAGAAATAAGAAAAACAGAAAGAACATGATTGCTTGTTAGAGTATGACTGATTTCCCAACATTTGACCAGCCTTCAAACAAGATACCTCTTACAACTCTCAAATTTTGGACCAAGCCAGGTTATAGTAATGGATAAATTTATCTTTAAATTAGAAAAAAAAAAACACTTGTGCAACAATTCTTAAGGATGAAGCAGGGTATGGTGTAAACATTATGATGTAATGCATCAACCTAAATACATCTTAGCTATATCCATGTCACTTTGGGCAATTAAATTAGCCTGTATCTCAGTTTACCAATTAAAAAAAGGCTAATAAGATCTAGTTCCCAAGGATGTTGAAGGGATTAAACAACAATAGCAATTATGAAAACAGTTCGCTCGTATCAGCAAGTAGTCATTGCTTGATTAATATTTATTGCTTATTATACACTTGAAACACTTTTCTCTAGCCTTTCTGGGACTCAGCGCTCTCCTGGTCAACCTGGCATCTAGGAAAGGGTCTACTTAAATTGATCTAGAAGGTTTAAATAGATGTTTCACTTTTACTTGAGACATTCTCTCTTTAAATCACTGGTCTGCGTTTTCAATCAGAGCTCTGATTAGGAAGAGAAGTTTTTTTTTTTGTTTTCCTTCGAGGAATTCAGCCTTCAGAAAGAACATAGATTTGTTTGCTTTGTTTTGTCTTCGTTTTGCCCAAGAGCCCTTAAAATTGCGTGAAGGTGGGCACGATTATTAGGTTAAACAAAATGGAATGACGGCTATTGCATCATTTTTTGATCTACAAAAATGGTGACTTCATTCAGTACAACATAATGTAGGGGAAAGAGAACGGAAGTGGGAGTCAGGAAAGGGGGTCTTAGTCCACCAGGAACCAGCCGTCTAAGAGGAACAGGTCATAAGCTCCGTGATCCTGACGCCCTCTCTTGGGGAAGAAGGGTACTTCTGACCACATCTTTACATAAGCATTTCCCCTCCTACTGAACCCAATTTGATTTCTAACAGCATTCGAAATGCCTCCAAAGATCAGTAGTCAGCCTGTCAGGGCAGCGTAGGGAATTTGTAATGTCCCCCAGAATGACAAGAGTCTCTCCTTGACCAGACTCCAACCAGGCTCCTCTGAGCTCTCTGCTCAAGTAGGTGTTAACCTTGACCCATAAAGACTTAAGCAAACGCTGATGTAGTTACTGACAGCTCAAAGCCACATCCCTAGAATGACCCCAGTCCGCTCTTAACGTGCCTGCCCGAGAAAACTCGAGGCTGCCAGAAGGATGGACAGTTTGTTCTAGCCAGCCCTTGAAGATAGGACCTCCGTCTCCCCAGCCTCTGTGGGAGAGCAGAAGCCATCTTTCAGAAGTACCAGATGGCTTTCACATGGACCAACCCTCCCATCTCTGTTTTTTATTTTTGTAGTTTTTCACTTTGCTGACTCCACAGAGCCTCTGTTCACCTCCCTCCGTGTTCCTTCACTCTCCCTTTAAAAACACCCAGCTACCCCTATACAAGTCAAAACTGAGTTCAATTCATGCTAGACTCTTGCCTGTCGCAATAGCACATTACTGAGTAAAATCTGTCCTTACCATTTCAGTTAGTGTCTGGCTTTGTTTATTTTTGACAGGAATAACCCCCATGTTTTGGACATTTTCTAGGTGGGGAGAGGAACTAGCAGGGACTGCTCATCCCCCATGAATTCTACCAGATGGTTGGGCATCATGGAAACAACAGACCTTCAGAGCAATGTGCACAATTCTTCTTCTTTAAAAAAAGCACACAATTGATGATTGGTTAAATCAAGAAAAAAATTTTCCCAAAATAAGTTTCTCAAGTTAAAAACACATATTTCCAATAAAGAAAGAAAAAGCACTAAGAGTACCATGACCCAAAGAAAACCACTATTTTCATTTTGGAGTATTTTTTCTGGATTTTTTTCCCTATATATGTTCTACACAATTATAATGACATTTATGCAACTTGCGTATAGGTTCTCACGTCATACTTTTTCTGTGTTATTGCAAAAAATACACAGCTGTAAAGTATTTCATCATCTGAAAGGAACTGTACTGATTTTAATAACTTTCTATATTAGTATATTTAGATTATTTTAATTTTTTTCACTACATACTTAATGCTGTGGTGAACATCTTTTGGCATAAGTTTTTAGATTTTTCTCATATATAGAATTATTCTGTTAGGGTAGCATTTTAAAAATGGGTCAAAATAAATGAACAATTGCTTAAGTTGAAAGAAGTATTTACTGAGTCGAACATGCACGATGTAGGGAGTTACAAGCTGAGATAAATGACACTGTGTATAAATCATTCATAATACTAGAGACATAATCTGTCAATCACTAGGAAAGATGAGTGGTAGTTTTGGGGACCAGGTGTGTGAAATAGATCACACTGATGGTCATGGTTTAGTCTTCATTTGCTGGCCCCAGAGTGACATTAACTTGATCTCAGAGAAAGGAGTAAGGGCTTTTAATCTCAGAATTTAGGAAGGAACCCAGATTTATTAGTTAATTCATAATCTAAACAAGTGGTGCATGGCATAAAACAATCAAACCCAGAAATAGCTCCAAAGCATGTAATCATTTTTATATGATTCAGTCCACACCACGGGGTGCATAAAGGCAAAAAGGACCAGGACAGGGAAATGGTGTCATTAGTACATAACAGCAATTGCCTTGCTAATGATTCAAAGCTCATTTTTCTCATGCAAGCAAGATTTATGCTGACGTTTTACCATGTTAATTCCTTTCCCCGACGGCAGGTATCTAGAAGGGAGGTGTGCTGTTGTCACGCTGCTGCAGGGATGGGAAGCCATCCCACTGGGATCCCCATCCACAGGGCTCCCTCACTTTCTCTGCCTGCCATGACCCCTCCTAAGTGCCTTGGCTCCCACCCCGCCTTTTCTTCACAGTCTGGACTCCACCTTGTTGACTTTCTCTTTTCAACCTTTTGTTCAACCTCCTCCCACCTGCAATGAAAATGATCACATCTGTTTCCTGAGCTGTAATTCTAAGGCGGAGATAGTATCTGTCTTGTTCGAGATGCTTATCAGGTACCTAGACCATGACTGGTGGGTAGTAAGTCTCCAATAAAGACTGTTAAATTAAACAAAGGAGGTATGTCTGATTCCTTCAGGAGTTTACCCTCTGATAATTCATGCCAAAATAGTATTCGTGCCTTGGGTTACTCTTTCCAGGTAACTATGGCAGTTTCCCAAACCTATTCTGTACATTAACCCAAAGGTGCAAGGAATGTGGGCGTTTCAAGTATTATAAAGGGTAACATTAAGAGAGATAAAAGGGAGGGATGAGAGAGTGCTTTGCATTTGTTGCTTTGCAAATTCACTGTAAATAATTCAAAAAGGACATAAAAGACTCCAGAAGAAAATAAACACTATCTCTTGCTCTGCCACCCAGGAATACCCACGGTGCTTGCCCCACTTCTGGCGCTAAAGATCACATCAATTCTCTTCTCAAAACTCAGTGGCACTCTGTTGCCTTTAAGAGTCTGTCCACCTGCTCAATCAGGCCTTCAAGGCCACGGCCTCTGTAGTGCAGGATCCAGGACCCTCCTCTGGGGCCGGATAGCACTGGCTTCCATTCTCAACGCCTTTTACAATACTGCAACTGTGGGCCATTCCTGTCAGCTTAGGGAGATTTGGAGTCGCATTCACAAATGGGAAAAAATAACAAGCATCTCACGGGCTGTCAGGGATGATGAGACACCCTGGCTGCACGTCCAGAAGCCAGGACAGGGTTTGGCTCCCAGGGAAGGTTCTGCCCCTGCTGGGCTCCGCCCACCCTGTAGCTCGGCTGTGCAGAGTTACTGCTGTCCGGCAGGCCACTGCCTCGCTAATCTTGTTTATCTGTGAATGTTTTGTTCCTTAAACTTGGGAGCCCACCCTTGCTCCTCACCGTTACCTTGATTTATTCATTCATTTACCATCTATCTGTTGACGGCCTGCCGCAAGCAAGTCTCTGTGCTACATGGTGACGGACAAGAAAGACAAGACCATGTCCGCCCTCCCAGAGTTGCGGCTGCAGCAGAAGATACTGAATTAGAAAATGGGAGGGGATGTACGTAGTCTTGCCCGAATTCCACTCGAATCTCAAACTGAATTCAACACATTCTGACAGGACAGGTTGGGATTTTTTCCCCCATAAAAATATTTATTCTTATAATTATCAAAGAGTGCCTATTCACTATTAAAAAATTTGAAAAATATGTGGAAAAATAAAAAAGGAAATAAATATATTACCTATCACTCTACCATCCAGGAATAGCCGTTATGCTTGTTCTGTAGTATCATTGCCGTATTTTTCTAGGCATGTGTTATACATGAAAATTTGAGAAGTATGCAAAAATATACATTTTTCAATATTAGATATTAAAATTTTAACATATTTGGAACATTTTCCTGTCTCACTGAAATTCTTAGTATCATTCTCTAGTTGCTCAACATAAAGGAACTATTTTAACAAGAGAGTATATATTTTAATGGAACAGAATCTTTTTTTTGATTTATTACCTAACATGCAGATAGATTCTCAAAATTAAACGAAGCATCCTGCCTGTATTTTCTGATACAGATGATGTACCAGTAATTCATTCAAGCAGAGATTGTCTCTTCGTTGACTTGTAGTCAAAGATGAATCTGTGACCACATGCAGGGAGGTGGTGACAATTCACTAGATTGATGAATAAGGAAACCTGTCTTTGCTTTTCAGAAAACAATTGAGATAACTTAGAATTATTTATGGAAATTTTGTTTTCATCTAGGGATTCTCTCAATAGTTCTCTTTGACCAGGAATAAAAATATTGTTATTGAACTTATATCTCAACAGAGAGTTTCAGTGGTAAAATTACAGCTTGGGATTACCCCCCACCCCGCAACAATCATGTACCTCTAATCGTTGTCCCTAAAGTCACCTGGAAAAAAAGAGCAATAGATTACCATGCTCTAGAATCTCAATATCACTAAATCCTAATAAGAGAAATCACCAGTAAATACCTACTCTTTCAAGTTTTATTACCATTAAGATGTTTACAAAGGACTTTCCCATATATTATCTTTTTCTAACAGTACTGTAGGGAAGTATATTAATCCCACCTTTTTTTTTTTAAGGTACAGAAAATGTAGCATCCTTTCCCTAAACAGATTGCATACTTTCCCTAAGATAGTGAAGTCCTGAAGTCTTCTAAATCTGTGTATTCTTATGTTGTCTTTCCCTGTGATCCTAGAAGATAATAAATTATATCTTTTTTTTTTTTTAGTTCAGCATCAAATAAAGCCAGTTTCTCTCAAATCCCATGATGCCTAATGTCTGATTTCAAGAATTGAAACAGTGGACACCTTTATGTTAGAAAATGACCACACGGACACGGTGGAGCCAGGGTCACTGTGAGCTGGTTGGCATTTTTCCTGCAGAGAGTCCCCACAGAAACTCTGGGCAGCCGCCCTTCTGGAGAGGCCAGCACTCACCCACTCACCCAGGCGTTGGCCATGAGTCATCAATACAGGAATAGCTGCAACCAGCAGTAATGGTTTCTGCTGCCTCTTTCCCAAATCTCCAAGTCTGTCTTCTTATAGCTGTGTTGTCGCCGAAGCAGACATTGAGCCAAAGACCTAGGTGCAGTGACTTACTAGGGAAGCACTCCCAGAAGAAACCAGCAAGGAAGCCAGAGAAGTAGAATAAGGGGGGGGAGGGGGAAGCAAGCAGATGTCATCCTGATGAAGTCCCAGTCTCCCCAGGTCTGCTCGTAGGATGCCAACTCGGAGACCATTGTCCTACCTCGAGGTTAAGAAGCTGGATCTGTACTCCCATGCTGTCCAGTCATTGGCAGTGGACCAACTCCCAGGCACAGGACAATTCTCTGAAGGCTGTGAATAGAGGCCATTAGTCCTTTACCAGCACGGTCTGGGGCTTGAGAGCTGGACAAAGACATGGGAGGGGATTTGGGCGAAAACCGAAGTGTCTGATAGACTTTCCGGACCAGAGACTGCTGCTGTCCGCTGTCCTGTTCCCTGCGGCGGAGGAAGTTCACTTGTAATCACTCTGCTCTCTCCCCAGGGGTCAGCTCCTTCCACAGGACCAATGTATTGATGGAAACTAATCCTCTCCAAGTCACCTGGAGCTTTCCCTCATTATCTGGTGGCTCAGAGTTGATATCTATCTTATGAATGTGCTGGATGGCAGGGCATCTTTCTAAAACGTGTCCCACTAATAACCTTTACATGCCTCTGCAGAGGACTGCTCCAGGGAGATTAAGCCGGTCCCGAGAAGAGGGACCCAAGGCTTCATTAATGAACAACAGAACCGTCTCCTAGGGTTTCATCTGGGCCTGACAGGCTGGGTCAAGGAGTCACTGCCACGGATTCCCACAAGGGGGCGATCTTTTCTTTGACACAACATGAGTGTCCTTTCAACATTGCTCGGACAAAGGTGGGATGTCCTTTACCAAACACTCACACACTACTATGGTTTCCGAAGTATATGCTATATAAACCTAAGCGACCACTCAGTATCTCCACGGTTGCGTTTAAGGACACATCACTCTGGGGCTAAGATGTAGTTGAAAAGCAAATTACACCTTTAGTTAAACCAAAAGGAATTACAGCTAAGAATGCATGCACACAAAAACCTTACAATTCTCTTTTTTCCATCTGTTCTCTTTCCTTTCTCTCAGTCTATGGCTGGGAATGCAAATTCTCTCCCCTCTTCATCCCAAGCTCCAGAACAACCTTGTCTTACAGGACCTGGAAGGCACTCGGATCTCTCTCATCTTTCTCTTTCCAAACCTGTTCTCTTTCTGTGTTCGGTAGCTGTTTGCCTTCAGGAAGTTTCTCTAGCCACTCAGGCTCTCTCCTGATGTGTACTGCAAAGGTTCAGGAGCTGATAAGACAAAACAGAGTGTGATTATTGTCCCAGGAGAGAAGGAAAGCCCTTGAGAGGGTTCTTCTGAGCGTGTGGGGCAAGGAGGTTCTGCCAGAACTCCACGCACCTTGTGGCGTCAGCCGTCCGGAGCCCCCAGTGGGTTCCCGTCGGCCACCGCGGCACTGTGTGATGGACACACTCAGAGCCCCAGGGATTCGTGGTCATTCCTGGCTAAACGAGCCCTGAGGAAGCCTCCCTGCAGCGATGCTCTGACAGTGCTGTTGAGTTCCTCTGCTCACGTTGCCACCTGGGTCAGGGCTACTCTTCTCATGACTGTCTTTAGAGGTAACTGAGGTGGACAGCTACAGCACAGCATGACCTCAGGGGGTCTTCGTACGGTTCCCTGGACCCACACACACTCCCTTCATTTGGCCTTGCTGCTCAGTATCTTTTGACAGAGCCAACAACAACAACAACAACAACAACAACAACAACAACAACAACAAAATACAAAAACAATCTTGGAAGGAAGCCCCTTAAACTCTTTCCGGAGCAGAGCCTTAAGAGCTGTGGTGCCACAGGGGACAGGAGTTCTCAGGGGAGAAGGGCTCGTCATGTTGGAGAAAAGGAAGAAGATGTTGAGGTGTTTAAGTTAAATTCTGTATATGTCCCAGCTCTACCTAAGACTTGCTTATTCTTTTCTCTACCTCTTTTTCTGGGTGGATAGTGCAAGGAAAATTCTGGACGAGTCACCTATGTAATGTGAGCATACTCGCTAAGCCAAAGGCGGAAGCCATGGTCTGATGTTAGTGTTTCTTTTTTTCCAGCTTTATTGATATGACTGAAATTTAACTCTGTGTAAGTTGAACATGTACCATGTGAATTGATATACACATATATTTTGAAACGATTCCATAAGAAAGTTAGTTAACACGTCCATCACCTCATATAGTTCCCATTTGTGTGTGTGTGTGTGTGTGTGTGTGTGTATGGTGAAAGCATTTAAGATCTACCTTCTTAGCAATTTTCAAATATACAATACAGTGTTGTTAACTAAAATCACCATGCTGTACATTCCAGGAACTCATTGATCTTATAACTAGAACAGTTTTTCTTCAAAAACAAAAATAAAGTTAAAAAATTAAATGTCTTCCATTACATAAATTTTGAAAAATATTTTTAAAATATATTAAATGTAAATTAGTTTTAAATAATATTTTTGTGATTAGCCTCAGGTAGGAGGATTGTCATTATTTTTTATGTAACATATGCATTTGCTTTGGGACATTGGTGCCACTGGTGAGTGAAATTCGGTTTCCTTCTCTTCACCTCTGCAGGCATCGATTTGCATCCTGTAACTTGTATAGGGGACTGTTGATTTCCCTGGAGAAACAGGGAATAGGGAAGTGATCCCCACTGCGTTCAAAAATTAAAAGGCACATTGGGTGCAACAGTTTCCCATCAGCTCTCTGCTGAGTGCCACTGTGTCACTCTGCTGCTACGTACCAGGTGCAGACGTAGCCCCATGACTATCACCTGGATACCACTGCATCCTGTAGGTATTGACTCTTAATGCTTCACCGGACAGGTGAGTCTTCACCCTGGTACTGTCACAGCTCTGACTGTACTGAATGCTTAGGTGATGTCACCCTATCAAAACTGATTTTTACTAAGAAAGGTGAAAATGCCTCTCTTCCATTTAGGTTTTGGTCTATCAGATGGATCCTGAAGTACTGCGTAGTCCTCCAATGTCTTAAAAGAGTGTTAGTAAAGGAAATGTATTTCTCTCCACTTTGCCCACTTAGACTCTCCACTCTCTGGGGCTCTCAGGCATACATTCATGGCATCTCACTGGAGGACAGATCTAGATCACAGACCACACTGTACACAGGCTTCCTTGCTCCTCTGTTGGGTAAGGCTGTCTCCATGGGTCAAATTCTTGTTGCCAGGCAACTTCTTCCTTCAGAATGAGAACTCTCCCAAGAGGACCCTCCATCCATATGCAAACAGGCTCCTGCCAGCTGCTCTCACCAATTCAATAGACAAGTCCAGGCATGACTGACTCTCTCTTTGAGCTAAATTGAGCTCCCCATTACCTTAATTGAAGAGACCACAGGTTCTTCTTTCTACTCTTTCTCTAGTGAGAATTCTTTTTTCTTTTAGGAAATATGAGATACACAATAAAATAATATTACAATATAATAATCCATCTTCATTTATGAAACCATCCACCTTCCCCCTCCCCCACCAACCCACACATTCTTTTGCCATTCAACTTGGGTAAGAAAAGTGCAGAGAAGACTCCTGAGTGAATTAAATTACTTTCTTCTGCAGAGGTTTACGGTTGTCCCTGTCAACAGCTATGCCTACAGCAGTAGCTCTGAACTATATTTATGAAAGGCTTTCTAGGTTCCAGGTGCTGTGCTAAGCATTAGGGCTAAAGGTGAATCCAGCATAATCCCCGACATCTAAGAGCTCACGACCAGTTGGAGGTCAGCCATGAATGGAAGTTTTAATACGATGTGGTGCGGGCTTCAGGGATAACCTGAAAACCAAAGAAAAAGCAGCGATCCAGTCTTTCTAGAAAACGTTGCACTGATGTGTAGAGAAGCAATATCAAACTGCCCCTCTGATCCCCGACCTTGAGGTCTGGGATTTTTTTTATCCATGACGCTCAGGCTTCCCTATCAGCTGTAGTAGTGACTATATTTTGATGGCCACACAACTGCTTTCCATGGCCAGCCCTATGCTGAGATCAGATTCCTAATTTTCAAATTAGAATCAGTATCTAGGTGACTGAGACTGTCCAGAGGCACTAATTCTGCAGACCACCCTCCATTCCTTAGATGCAAGTCACACCTGAGGCATCTCAACCCACTGAGAGGCCAGCAAAGTCTTCGTTGACACGGAAGGGAAGGTTTGTCACTCTCTGTGAAGACTGAGTTGAAATTAAAACCTTAATTTCCTGGAAGACCGATGGAGTGGAACCCTATAAAGTTCCTCAAATGTTAGGTTAAAAGTGATCTGCAGCATTTTCGGCCATTCCAGGAATGAGAGAGTCACATTTATTCCTCTGTGAACTGTCAGGATGACAAAGGGGTAACTTTTTCCCGTGGAAGGTGGTAAAAATAAAAAAGAGCCGCAGGAGAGGTTTCTCGAAGCATCCCAGATGCCTTCAAACAATCGATACAGTGCGTGGCAGAGAACCTGGGTAGGCTGCTACCAGCAGGTGGCGGGTGAGAGCGATGACCGAATGAATGAATACAGATGTAAGAGAGCATGTGAGGTTCGTGCCTGGCTTGGCTGCGTGCTGCTTCAATAATAAATAACGTGAAAGAGCGAGACAGCCTGGCTTCAGGCAGAATTTTCTCTCCCAGGCTGAACCCAGGAAAAGAGAGGGATGGTCTTCATTTAAAGTGAGCGATCCTCTTAAGTGATTTCCCAATATGAATCTTCTGGGGTAAGCATCTCTGTAAGAGGAACAGACAGAGGGAAGTGTTTAAGGGCAGGGGGTTGGCATCAGGCAAAACCTCGGTTGATTTCCAGTGCCAGCGTTTGTTGGCTGTATGACACTAGGCAGGGTTCTTAACATGGCTGAGCCTCGGTTTTCTCATGTGTAGTATGGGAATGATAATGCCTGGGTATTGTTGGGAAGATGAAGCGGGGATATGCGTGTAAACGCTAGCACAGCACAGCACTCAGAGCCCACAGCTACAATCAGGATCTGACTGCGCGGATGAACAGGGTGTTGGACGTGTTTCAGCTCCTGCCTCTTGGACTTCTGTAAGCTCAGAAAGAGTGCTTCACTGAACTGCTTGGAACTGATGTTGGCAACCTTTCCACAGCGCAAGCTCAGTGACGTCCTTGGGTCCTCTGCCACCTCCCAGCCCACGTCCCCTTGGCCATCGTCTCCTTCTCTTCACCTCATCAGTTCCCCTCCACTCCATCTCCCAGTCTCCAGCTTCCTTGCCGCTAGTCCAGGTTGGGTCCTGATCATCATCGCTCATCTGCTGCATTACCTTTGCCTCCTAAGCCCTCTCTCTTCACTCCATTGCCCTGGTGCCCTGTTCTCCAGAATGAATTCTGTGATTGCCATTTCTGAACTTGTCAGCCTCCTTCTTGATCGCCTCCAGTGCTGACACAGTGACCTTACCCCCAAACTTAGTCCCAGCTCGCCCCACCAGCCTCGCCTATGAATCCACCTCCAACACCACCTACCATTTGCACCCTCCATACCAACCTGACTAGACCCTGCTCTCTCACTTTCCTGGGTATTTTCTCATGGAAATTAATTTGCAGTAATCTTCACCCAATTCTCTGCTGGGTGAGCAAAAACTCTTCTAAAACCTGACTAAGTCATAACTCTCAGAGACTAGCTCTCTTTGCTGTGCTCTGCTAGGACTTTGTGATCTCATTATCACAGCATTTTAGGATCCCCATTTAAACCATCGCTGAGTAGTTGCTCTGTGCGAGATAATAAGTTCATTTGATGCTTTTATATGTAAAAGCATGTGTGTGTGTGTGTGTGTGTGTGTGTGTGTGTGTGTGTGTGTGTAACCCTAACAATATCCTCTTGAGATTATTCAACCCTTATAGGTGAATAAATTAGTGTCCAGGAGGTTTACGCCAATGTCACACGGGACCTATGATGGCAGACTTAGCAGTGAACATATGATGGAAGATCTCAAGTCCTGTGTTTTTGTCACCAGAGCACAGCCTCCTCATTGCAACCAGTCACACTGCAGGTGTCCATGCATTAGTCTCCAGAACTCCCATGTGTTCTCTCAGAAGGACTAGATGCGTCCAAATGAGGTGTGTTTTTTTATTCTTTGCATCACCAGCTCTGAGTCCAGTGTCATGCATACCCCATATACTCAGTAAATGCTTGTCGAATGAAATACTGAGTTTTGCGTAGAGGAATGAGGTCTGACTGCATCTTGGAGCAGCCGTTCTGGAAGGGGCTGCAGGACAGTGTCAGAGATGGCTGTTCAGACATCCAGTGGGCAGGCAGTGTGGCCATGGCTGTGAGGGGGAGCAGGGAGTGACTCCCTTTCCAACCCTGCCAAGGGGATGCGACTGTACCAGCTGACCACATCAGGAAGTCTGATGTGGTCCTGGGCCACCTCTGGCGCTGTGTCTTAAGCTGCAACCCTGTTCATAAGTAGGGATGACTGGTTCCGTGTGGTCTCTCGGGAAGTCCCTTGTCACTTGTCGAAAGCCTCCCTCACTTCCATCTTAACAGAAGACACTCCATCACAGCCTCCACTTAATCAGTTCTCTCTCCATCTACTTCTGAAGCTGGCAAGTAAAATGGAGCCGGAGAAAAGCTATGCTCCCTGCAGGCTGCCCTTCTCCTCGGCCTGGACGCAGCTGCCAAAATACCCTGCAACTTTGGGGCCTAAGGGTTTTTTTATGTTTTGAAAAACAATATCTGTGACACTTAGTGTTCCCAATAAGGGTAATGAACATCAGAACTTGTACATGTCTCAGATCTCGCAAAAGCATGAGATAAGGCAGCATCTGCCAGAGCAGGGAGGAGCAGCGTGGCCTCCTGGCTTTTCTGCTTGGGCCTCATGCCCTGGAGAACCTTCCTGCAAACCGAGGTCTTGGCTGCTCCGTGGGGGGCAGACATAGTTGATCAAAGTCCCAGACGGCTGGATTTAACTGCCTCCATCAGTGCCTTCAAGGTCCAGGGGCCACAGATTAATTTCAAGGTCAGACAGTGGGTTGGCCGATGACTTCACCATAAGCAGATTTAAAAATGATCTTGTAGATGCAGAGTTACCAGGTGTCAACTCCCGGGGACGCTTTCATAGTCACCTTGCCTGATCCTGTTGAAAAAGAAGAGGTTTCACTGCATTTTTCATCAGCTGATGAGTCATCCAGCATCTCTCAGATTGGTTCTGCTCTGAGGGTTGCCGATGGGCAGATTCGAGCCCATTCTGCTGCACAGCTCAGCTGCTGAGCCGTTACAGGAGGTCTAATTAAATTAAGCCATAAGGCAGGAAAAAAAATTGTGCCATAACCTTCATAATCCATGAAATCTTGAATCGTTTGCCAAACATCAATTTCTTAAAAACGAGGTCTGGGGCACATCACCAGGAGATGAAATCCTAAAATGGAAACTGTCATTGTCTACAGTGTGTGCAGGGATGCCAAGACTTGAACCCGGAGAGGGAGTGGGGCCCAAGCTCTGGGCGTGTGAAGGAGGAGTACTCGTAAACGATGACCTTGAAATCCACATTAGCTCCTGCTAATTGGATGGAGAGAGTGATCCTTTCCATTCCTGAATCTGTAAAGTTGTTTTTTTCTCAGGGAAACGTTAACATCTGCTCTGTGGGGCTAACTCCGTCCTGCGTGTTTTTTTTTTTTTTTCCTGGTGGAGCTGGGTGAGCAAAAGAGGGGACCCCATATGGGCAGCAGAGCCTGGAATCCAACTTTCTGATGACACACGTCCTCAACTAGCTTCTCCAGGGAGTTCTCCACAGGCAGGGAAGGACAAAAACCAAAGCTAGCTAGGATGCTAAGCATAGGAGCACTGTCCATCCTTTTGTCACCACCAGACAAGGTAGCTTTTCTACCCAAGAAATTTACCACCAATGATGTCTCATTTATTGAGCACCTACTATTTGGCAAAGCACCATGATGCAGCTGACACATATAGTAATTATCTCACTTAATTCACACAGTGATTCTGAGGCTCAGGGATGCTGACTTGCCCAAACTGCCCAAGAGGAAGGACTCAAGTCCAGACCTCACTGGTTTCAGAGCTCATGTTCCTTACACCATATTAATCTTGTCCCACCATGTACATGGATGCTAAGCAAAGCTATACGCTATTTCTCAGCTTCCAAAGTGGAATGTGGATAAATGAAGATGAGCAAGAAAGAGCAGAAGGTTTCTACTCTTCAAATTTTCTTCAAAGGCTTTAAAGTCTGAGGAACAGCATGGTCTGATGATAGCTGAGGGGCTCCTGGTTGCTTTTTCCCGTCTTCATCTTATTGGCTCAGTGCTGGTAGGCAAGCCCGATCATTTGACATACTCAAGTTGTGAATTCCAAAGGAAGAGTAGTAAATGTGAGGGGTTCATTCTGAATCTCTTGGACCTTAACTATATAAGAAAAATAAACCATTGACTTGATCTTGGAGCAAGGATATTTTGACCTCAGAGATTTAGCCATGTACAAACTCCTGAGTTACTCAGATTTCACTCTCTGCCTGTCAACTTCGTGCCTTTTAGGTGGGGGATTTAAGATGTCCAGAACAACGTGCTATCTATGGTCCTGGGTGCTATACACAATTCTGGCCCTGTCTGGACATTCACTTACTAGAGGCTGTGAGCAAGGTGGAAAGTTCTATGTAGAAGAATGCAGGGGTCTCACTGAGACGACAGAGGAGGAGCATTTATCTGGGAAAGGTGGGAAGTTGTCATGCAAGGAGTCCCAGATAAGGACTCTCTCTCTCCACCCAGATAAAGGGTGAAAGAAGTTTGTCAGAAGGCTAAGTTAGAGAAGGGGGTTCCTTTAAAACAAAATGGTCCTCACAAAGGCAGGGGGACATAATAAGCATAGTGCCATGTACTCGTGTGAGGTATGGGGTGACTGACTATTGCACCCAGAATGATTTTAGGATCCAGCTTTAAATAATATTGAATGAAACAGTAGAAGTCGCTCCCTGTTCATTCCTTCTCCATTTTGTTTAATTCAAGGAATAAATCTTCCCGTGTATCCAAGTGTGGTTCCCATTTCTCTAACCCTTACTGGTTTCCCTTTTTGTCAAATAGAGAGCAGGCTTTCGCCTCAGGTATTTTAGCAGGGCAACAGTATCTTCTTAGAACTTAATTGCATTGTTTCATTTTTATTATATTTATTATTACAGTTTTATTTTCATCATGGCAACTGATTGCAGCTTTCCATTCACATCATTGATACAGTTTCATTTGAAATGACTTTATTGTAGTTTAAAAATGCCATCAATTAAAATAAGAACAATATGCCCCAAAATAATGCAGGTGGTACATGAATGTGGTCATGGTCGTGAAGTTGGTACAACGATGACTAGAGTTTGGTAAACACTGATGTGGTGCGTTTGGAAAATAGAAAGTCATAAGGTGGAGTGAAGCATGAGAGTGGAAGTGAGCACAAAATGTTTGGCAGAAGCCAGTCCAGGAAGAGCATCCTAGGATGCTGAGGAGTCAGGCTCAGTGACAGCATAAGCAGGAAGGTGAGCAGTGGGCCTTGGATGGACAGGGCGGGGGTGTGTGTCTGACGTCTCAGTGGTACAGTCACCATTGCCACCATTAGATGCGGAGGGAGAAACCTAGAATATTTCTTAGGTTCTGGCTTGTTCTGAGGGCGACGTGGGGCTCTCTCCACCAGCTGAGGGCGTGTTTTCCCTTGGCTTGATGATTGACATGACTGTGATCCGAAGTGAACCCCTCCACCTCATGAACTCTGCGTAACGGCTTCATAGGGTCCTTCCCCTCACACTCATGGTCAGAGATCTAACTCCTGAGACAAGCAGAGCAGAACTCAGCATGTGTGGTGGAGTCAGTATGCTTTCAGGTCGTGAAAGAGTTTTTGGTCAAGCAAATGTGATGCCCTTGGACTCTGCCCTAAAATTTGCTGCAGGGTCTACCGCAAATGAGGGAAGATTTCCTAGTTTAATAAAAACTACTTTAAATCATAAACCTCATCGTTTCTGAATAAAGTTTTGCTCGAAGTGTGAAGTGAAGTTTGCTTAACTCATAATGATAACTAACACTCAATAGAATAAGAAGTTTGCTTCTAGATTATCTCCTGAAAAATATAAGAAAACTTCCTCATGTATTACTTTTGCAGGGAGTTAGAGTTTGGATGATTTTCAATGAAACACACTTTTATTTAAATGAAGGATAAGGGATGGGCAATTATGTTCGAGTCTCTTGGCTTTGACAATGTAACTGTATTAACTCTACTGTACATCTGATCGCGAGAGCAAGTCACCCACCACCCTTGATGCAGGAGGCGGTTTTAAAGGATGGAATACAAAAAGCTTAAGTCTTTCAATTTTTCATTGCTTCTTATCCAGGATGAGAGAAACGCATCCTGCTTTATGCATAAAGAGTGACAAGAAATTGAAGAATTATAGATAATGGAAGTGGATGAGAAACAGCTGTAAGTAATGTGGTGTCTTATATTTAAGAGTTTATCTGGGGTCTGACTCCTGAAATTTGGTCACTCTGCAGACCTTTGCATGGAGTATATATATATATATATATATATATATTTTTTTTTTTAAGGAAATAGACATTCTGGATGTAATTTGATTTAGTTCGAATATCCTGAGTGCAAATGCAGGTAAATGGGTGTGCACAGATATCCTACCAACTTGGGATCAATTTTCCTGTTTGTTTTATTAGATGCTTTCGATAAAGTTTGAAGATCGTATTATGAAAACTCTACAAAAACTTATGTATCAGTAAATTTCTGCAAAATTATAACAAAGCGTTAATGTAATAAGCCGTTAAAAACTTAGAGACTTTATGGGAAACAGTGTGACTACAGAAAAAGCACATATAAAATAAAGAACTTAAGCTACAACTTTAAATCTTGTTTACTAAGTATGCCTTTCAACACACCGTTATTATTAAGAAAGGAATTTGCTTACTGGTACTAGATTGGAGAAAGGGTGAAATATGTTTATTTGTTCCGTTTGTGCAATATTGAGGGTGTCGTTTGGAACTGAAAATTTTAGGTTCCCAAATGAAGAAACTGCAGGAGAAGGAGCAGATGGAAGGTAGGCTTTGAACATTCACTATGTGCTGGACATTTTCTGGCTTCCTTCGGTGTGTTCAAATGTAACACTTGCCACACCTCAGTTTGTAAATTCACTTAAATTCCCATGGTAGAGTCAGGGGATGAGCTTGGAGGAGGAAGTTCTCAAATTCACTAAGTTGCTAAGTGGCAGGGATGGTGCTTTGACGGCAAAGCCCCCCCTTCCTTGCACTGCAGGAAGCTACCTACACCTGGAACTTGTGAATGCATCCCCCTGGCTACCCTTCATTCCCTTAGAAAGTGGCGCTTAGGGAGAGAGGGCACAGAGTCACTCAGCCAAGCAAACTGGATACTAGAGTAACTTCACACCCAAGCCAGAGGGGCTCATATTCTTCCAAATAGAAATTTGGCTTTGCTTGTACCCTATTCTGTCCACTGGGATAAAAGGCTGAAAATAGAAGAGTTGTTTGTGCTTGGCTCAGGGAGGGGGCGGAGAACAATCCCGAGAAATAGGAGTTGCAGTCAGAAAACCTGGGAGCCAGTATCTCCTCTGTGACTCACAGGACCTGTAGCTCCGGGAAAGAGTGCTAACCTTTCTGAGCCTCTTTTCCTCATGATTTAGCATATCAGGGTTAACAGAACAAAAAAGAAATAAAGGATGTTTTAAGTCATAAACATTATAAAATGTCATTATATTTAATAGTTTATTTATCTGTATATGAGCAAAGACAGACATAAGCTATTAAAGATGTTTACATCTACAGAGGTAAGGATTTTCTAGCCTCTTTGGTATGTTGCGGGGTGGGGAGAGGGGTCATTGTCTCCATAAAATTCATTCAAAGGAGGAGAGCTAGAAAAAGAACCTGGGTGGGAATGTCACCCCATTCTCTGTCTCCTCTTTAGAAATTACTGGTCTCCCTCTCCTGGTCTGTTCTTAAAAGGATCAGGTAGACTGTAACAGGTTTCCTTCAGGGTAACAGATTCCTTCCCTTATCCCCTGGGTGGGTGATGTTTTGGACGGCTCACTCAAGTTCAAAACCAACAGCTCGCCAGAGAGGTCCAACAACTGCAGTCCCAGGAAGTCAAAAGGAGCTCAAAGCTACATACAGGACTGGGTCTGACCACTCTGCCCCAAAACAGCCTTCAGCGTTAGAAATACTGCAGCTTCCTGGAGCAGCAGCATGGTTCTTTTGTAAACCAAAAGCATTTTGCCTCCCAAATTAATCTTTTGGAATAAGAGTTTCCATAAATTTATTTGATTCCATCCATTTTAGAAAGAGCAAGTCAGAGATCAAGTGAAAAGTGATATTCCATGAGATCATCAAAATTTTCCACTCCTCCTGACTTCAGAATTGCCTTACATAACCCCAAATCTCTGACATCAAGTCCCTTTATCATTTCTCATAAGGACAGAGAGCCAAGAAATCTAATGATGAGTAAGACATTAGGTTGGAAAGACAGATTGTTTGCCACTTTGCAGAGCTGGCCTGCATTTGACATTCAAAAGTCTGCATGGTTGAAGCACATGGGGGTTGTAATAATTATCCAGATACTTAGTGTGGCCACATGTGAGTCTTCCCTGTCTTCAGACCACCCTCCACCATACGTGCTTCTGCCTCTAATATCAATATATCTTAGGTACTCGATTTTTAACCTAAATGACTAAGATAGCTGTTTGTGGTTTTTAGTTCGGGGGTTGGACAAAGCCTCGGCTGAAAATTGAAGACACAGGAAAGTGTCTTCAGCTTTAATTTTTAAATATTCTGTGCACGCCTTGATTTGCTGAATGGCTGGTTGGGTGGATTGGACAAGTGAGTGAATGTGGTGACTTCAGGAGAGTGTGTTAAGAATTTGCACGTGTGTGTGTGTACACCAACGTTGACACAAATATGAGGATTCTGAGTAGTTTTGAAAATTTAGTAATATAAAAAGTAAAAACTAGCACAAAGGTCACTCTTTGAATCTCCTAGCCATCAGACTGCTTTGGAAATGACACCAGTGGGTCCATTACTAGGTACTAGGAATTGTACACATGGATGGAGGTGGACTTTGGTGGGAAGCCTTAGGGGACCCTCAAACTCCGAAGGAGGCCGATGGTCACCCCAAAGCATTGCTGACCTCCACTCCACATGCTTCAGAAGTCCTGACCCCGTCTAGGATAATGAATAAAATGCTCGAAATAGATAAAAAGTACCACCCATGCAAATACCTGCTTGCTAAAATATGGCTTTTGTTTAGGCTGATTTCGATGAGAGCAGTGATAGCCTCATTGCTATGACCTAGAAGGTGGGAAATTTCTCATGCATGGGCCCTTCCCTGAGCAGGCACGTGGACATTTAGTCTGATTTACTGATAGAATGAGGAGGAAAGAAGCCAAGTTAGCCTTATTTTCACTTAAAACCATGAGTGGATGCATCATGGGCCTGATGAAGAAAAGACATTTAGTAAAGGGAGAGGAAAGCTTAGCAGGCCTGGCTCTGACTGGCTGCTTCGTAGGCTGTGGAGGCCACCAGATTATCTGAACCACGGTAATAAGTTTTCCTTTCATGACCGGATGGGTTTCCACACTGACATTTCTATTAGTCTAAGTTCCTTGCTATCCCTGAAGAATATGAGAACATCTGAGATCCAGGGCTTAGAACGTCCTCCCTGATATGTTATTGTGGATGGGGTGGGGGCGGGGCGAGGGCGGGGTGGGGGCGGGGCGAGGAAGAAATTATCACATTATTGGTCTGTGACCCGTTCAGCAAGAACACAGTGGTAAGTGGAGTCAGCAAGCAGAAGATGACTCAAGAATAGACGGGTGGACAGCAAAGGACAGACAAGATGATCATGGGGGTCCATGAAACACAGTCCTAAATGAGCACACCCATCACAGTAAAAGGAGAGGTGCTGGTCTAACAGACTGGACCATTGTCTGCAGACCAACGCTCCCAGGTCTCCACAGAGTAGCATTTTTATTGCAGTATGCCTTTCATGGAAGATGAACAGAACTTTAAATAAATCACAATTACTTATTGCTTAGTATTTTGGATAATAAATTCTTTAGTTTATCAGTACCTCACGGCCTTCAAATGTGCATTCTTCAAATAGTTTCAATTACATATACATTCTTTCTCCTGAACAATAAATAATTCTTCAAAAAAGAAAAAAAAAAAAGAAAAGAGAAGATACATAATTTTAAAGCAAAGAAAAACCAAAAAAAAAACCATATATTTTTGACATTTATCTTAAACTTATATGAAAACAACTCTATGTTAGATGTTTAAATATAAATAATAAAGGACATTATGTTATTTACAATGTTACACAGTAAAGTTGAGAGAGTAAAAAACGGACGTTAACTCATAAAGACAGTAAATGATTTAGGGAAACATCCAAGTAATGTACAATGTGTATTTACAAAAGAGTATATAATAGAACTTGTGATATGTGGCTATTTCCTCTTGTCTACATTTCTCTGCAGTGTTTCACGGGTCTTTGTGGATAGAATTCCCTGTGGCTGGTAAGATACAGCCAGTCCTTAAAGATAAAACTAGGCCTTTCTTATTTTCACCAAGGTGAGCCATGCACCTTTCAACCCCAGGCCCCCTCCAAAAAAAAAAAAAAAAAAAGGAGTATTTACTGAGCAAGTTACCCTGGATAAACTCTATATCAAGACAGTCACACTTAAACAACAAAGATATGTCATATTGGCGTTTGGGACACATTCACCACATACCCCCCAGGCAGAGCCTGCCATTTTGGAGAAAGAACAAGACCAACCAGGCAATCTCAAAAACAGAAGTCAGACCAGGCAAGGAGGGCGAGCAGGATGGAAAAGGAATCTGGAGTGAGAAAAAGGAGTTTTGCAGACACTACGCTCCACTACGTATCCCCCAGTGGGGTATGATTTCAGACCCAGGAAACAATGTTGCTGTCAAACTTCTAGGCAAATTCCACTACCTGAAGACCCACCAAAGTTCCCTATATGCTGGGACTTAGGTTCATACTCCTTCTTTCGATTGCCACTGCACTCCTGAGTTTATAAACGGGGATGGTGACAATTAAACACCCCAGAGATGTCCCTGTGAACACAAATCTGGTGGCCGTGGCAGGCAGCCCTGAGGAATCCTCTGACCTTTCTTATCAAGGGATTCTCTGGTTCTACAGACAGAAAGCCTGTCCGAACTGAAATGCCACCATGGTGAGTCACCAGAGCCAAGCTGGAAATAACATTTCCTCTGGTCCCCAATTTTCATATATTTTTGCAACCTGAAAATTTACAGCAAGTTTTCATAAGGAGGAAAACGATTTGATTTATTCCTGAAGAACTCTCCAGAACGGGAGACATGCCACTACTCTGATGCTCGAAGAATTTGAAACAGAAATTTTAGAGTTTTAATTATGGCAGGAATTTCTTTATTGAAATAGTCTAAGAAGGAGTCAAGGTCTTCGAAGGCAATATTAGAAAGAGTGAGGGAACTTCTTGGGGTTGATGGTTTTCCTCCCCCTGCCACGAGCTTACTCATTTCTACAGAGTCAGGAGACCAGCGTAACTGGCACACTTGTCAGGGGCTCCTCCGGGTGGGCTAGCGAGCAGGCGAGGACGCCGCTGAGCGCAGGGGAAGTGGTATGGAACAGTGAGGGATGACTTGGGATACTGAACACTGCGAGGAACTCCAAGGACCTGTAGACAGGAGTATCCATGGATTATAGAAATACTTAGGAGCTGAAGACATGGCTCATGCCCAGCCTGCACTTCTCTTCTAAGACTTATTCATGTCACTTCTTCCCTTTACTTTCCATACAGAGATTTGGTGAAGAAATTGACTCAGTGACTCTCCTTGACATCACGCCTGGTGTCCTGAACCCTGGCAAACCTGTATCCCATTTTGTCCCTTGGCTCCTAGAAGGCCTCTTGGAACCTAAGTAAAGCTCCAGCCTGATCTGATAGATATCAGATCGGGCATGAAATGAGGCCTGCAATTTTTCAAAAAATTATTCTTTTCCTAGAGTGGCAGTAATCTCAAACGTCTCTCCCTAGAGGCCTTGCTTGGATTGGCCATCACAAGAGAACATGCAAAGTGTAGACCCATCTTAATCCCATTTTATGACAGGAAAGCAAAAAGTAAGAAAGTTGAAGGGGAGGGGAATGGATATTATAGCTGCAAATGGAGAGGTTTGCACGCAGGTGGGGGTCATTTCTGCAAGTAAAGGTGCAATCTTTCCAACTGTCTTGACATTTCCTGAGGATTCATCACTCGGGGGAGGTTCTTAACTAATCACAAATCACATGCACATTGGCCGTTCCTGACAAAAACGTCCATGCTTAGTTATGACCTACTCAAAGCAACATTAAAGAAAAAAAAGAGAAAAACAATGAGAACTAAAAAAACAGTTAAAAGTGCTTAAAAAATTGCTAACCAAGTCACACAACTGCTCTCCACCTACGTCTTCTCTATATGCACGCTTCCTAGACAACCTAAGACAGAAGTATTTCCCTACGATGACCAGTCACCATGACAGACAACAGGCACATTTCACTCTGGAATCATTTCAAACAAATTGCTGCGTGTGCTGTTTAAGCTGAGTTTTTTGTGCCACAACATGTCTGTTCTTGAGCCGAGAAGACATAACCAATCATTGGCTCCCAGACCAGTGAAAAACAAGTCAGGAATGATTGCACCTTTTCCAGCCATGCTTTGATCTTCAACTAGATGAACTGCCCAGGAAGGAAGTGACACCGAGTCCTCAGATTAGGGGCTGGTTTTCACCGTGATCGCTAGCCAGAACCCACTTTCTACACTATCCTGAAAACGGTTGCTTTTTGCCAAGAAAAAAATCCATCAAAATAAAGTCAGTGGTAGTTCCTTTTAGTGAGAGCAAGCTATCTTCTGCTTAATCACGTCACTTAAAAAAAAAAAAACACAGTATTACTTTCTTCCTAATATGTAACATGACTTAATGCAGTTTCCTGCTATAATTCATAGTAGCATGCTGTTGAATCTACTATTATCTCAGAGCCCAATGAAGCAAACCTTTGGCCAGCAGAGTAGACACAACTCATTTCATACACTGAGAGCAGAAGAGAACTTCATATGAAAGAGGATTGGGATGGATATGTGCCATTACAAGACGTACTGAGTGGGTAGTTGGGTACTACTTGAAGCAAACAGAGGGACAGCTGAAAATCTGGCAGACCATACATCCAGTCAACGTTGTAATGCAATGCACAAGGAGCCAGCAAAAATGGAAAAAATATGGCGTGGGGAAAGTTTTGCTGAAATACTGTGAAAAAGCTCTCACGGAAACGGTACAAAACTTGCTCTCGACATAACAGAACATAAAGGCACCAATTGATCTCTTTCTCGTTTGGAAATACTGTAAAAAATTGCTACATATGGCACGTAACACATTTTTACATACATATATTTAATTTATAAAAGTTTTTCTTTTTCCTGTTTTGCTATCTGCAGAGCTGCTAAAATAAAATAAATTGTTTAATTTAAGGTGGAATACTTTATTATATAAAATAAAGTTTTACAGGTGAATCTATGTGTTTATTTCGGTTTTATACAGCAATAGGGTCTTGGTTAGCGATTACACTAGACAGCCTGGCCTGTAACTCTTCCTGCGTGGAGAAGCGGCCCGCTGGGTTAGTCCTGCCGTCAGCCAGGCGGAAGGCGGGGGCTGCCTCCAGGCTGGCGGCCAGGGGGTTCTGTATGCCCAGGAAAGGTGTATCTTCTCCCACTCTTTCATCTTCTGTTTCGCTCTCTGAGTCACTGCTCTCAGCGCTTGTGTGGCTGTCCATTTCTAACCTGTTGGCCACGTGGCCATCGGGCTTGGTTCTTTTGGCCCGGCGGCTGTTGGTGAGTTTCTTAGCGGGCTCCTGAGCTGGCTCGTACTCCTGGGTGGTTTCGTAATCCTCATCCTCCACTATCCTCAGGGGGCTGGCAGGCAGGCTGTTGCTCTCATGCGCGGGGTTGCAGTGGAAGGAGTTGAACTGCTGAGGGGGGTGGTCAGCCTTCTCCCGCAGCCGGGGGGGCGTCACGAGAAGCAGGGGTCTCTCCTCTTCCACGAAGGGGCTGATGGCCATGGAGGGCATGGACATCGTCGTGCTGGACACGGGCGGAGACATTTCCGAAGGGGGCGATTTGGGGGAGCTTGGCGTGTGGAAATCTACAGGTGACATACGAGCCGGGGTGGTCATTGCTGACACATACCTGTGTGAGCACAGAATACCCTGCGTGAGTGTGCTGGCAGAGGAGGCAGGGAGCGGGGAGGGGAAGGGGACAGAGCTCACCCACATTAATACCGTCAGAGATCAAAGAACTTCTATTCATTGTATTCTGCTCGGGTTTTTTTTTTTTTTTTTAACACTAGGACATTCAGCACCCTTGGAATCTAAAATTATGGAGCCAAGAATATCCTCACAGAAGGACATGCAAAGAGCAGCTGAATTGCCTAGCTCATCAACGTTGGGGATTTTCAGTCTCCTCAGGATTTTAAACAAAAGCACATGAGTCCAGACAAGGGGGCACCAGGTCCTGGAAACCTCTCAGTTTATCGGGACCAAGGCTCAGGGATTTGGAAGGGAAAGAAGTATTACTTAAATACTATACCTTCCTAAAGGCCAAGGGGTCTTAGAGAATGAAGCCCAAATGGGGAATGGAGGAAGATCTAAGATGAGCTGCGGACAGCTGGATCTGCATGCATTTGGATCTGTGTGCCTTGTCTCTCCTTAGCTCAGCTATAAGGCTACGTCTTATGAAAAAAAAAGAGCATAGTAACTTAGATTTATTCCTGACAACAGCGTAACACATTTGTGTGCTTTTCATTTTTCCATGAAATGCTACTTTTTAACATTCAATTGGCAACTATCCCTCCCAGTGAGCATGACATCCCAAGGTAATTTACGTTGGCTTCGTACTTCTGTCCAGTCTCTGGTCTAGCTCTCTTCCAAAACCCAGGGCTGCCTCGGTCCTTGGCTTATCTTTTGTGACTGCCCAAGGGTGGGCTGTACCCCACTCATGTCACGTTATGTCTGATAATGCTCAGTGAATCTCAGGGGTCAAGACCTTCAGTGCATCGTTTTTACCATATCATGCTTTCTTTCCCCAGAACAAGAAGACCTGACTTGGCACCGAGAAAGATGTGGCTTATTCAGAGTCACATTTCTCAGCCTGGATAAAAATCTCACCAATGCATCGCACTCAAGGACTCTTTTTTTTTTCCACATTGGCATTTGCAGAGTCTAATTTGACACGACCTGTGATGACACAGGACACCATCATCTAGACTCTAGCTAACAGGAACAGGAAACCCATGAACTCTCCTGCTTTTCTGCCATGATCCTGAGTCATGTGGATGTGAGATCTGACTGTGCCTAAAATGGGAAAGTGTCTAGAGATCGAAATATCTGGGGCTTGAGTCTTCAGACTTTTTGTTTTGAGATACTTAAATTCAGCCATCTGAGAAATGCTAATCCAAATTCAAGCCACCCATAAAGGTGATTCATCCTTTCTCTCCATGAACTCTGGGTTCAGGTGTATTTTGTAGTCCTGGATAATCTAGTGTAGGTGAGGAAGCTCACCCCAGCAGGGAAATGCTGAAGAAAAATATCACATGTAGTAATGGGGACAGAATTTATCTCTAATCTATTTTTCAGGTTTTAAAAAAGACTGAATTAGGACCAACTTGATACATAAAGACATCATTACATGAACTTGAGGCTAATGTTTTTAACGAGTTTTGGACCATGCCTACTTTTTCAGAGATGAATTACAGAACAACCTCTGATTCCATAAAATTCTGAAATACCATTTTGAGGTTTAAAAAAGGAATCAGCAGGCTCTACACGACCTGCAGGCCCAGAACCGGCCACCCGTTGTTGTAAGCACTTCCCAGTGTATGAGCAGGAGAGAGTATCAAAAGGATGTGAAAACCCATGAAAACCAGGTAAGTATGGTTTCCACATTACGTAAACCTTTTAGCAAGTGGTGAAAACTTAGACCGAGACGACAATAAAGCAAACAAACAAACAAACAGACAAAACCCCACTGGATTTGAAAACAGGCAAGTAACAGCTTCCTGCTGGGCTGGGAACGCTGGTTGGGTATACCTCCCTCTCAGTTTAGGGGAAAATGGATCAAGGAAATCTATGAGTTCAGTATTTCTGTTAAGCATGTCTTTCAGTTTACTTTCCTCTGTTCTTTATTTTACCTTTGCTGTAACTCCCCCCTGGCCCAGCCCAGTCTCCCCAGAAGAAAGCCGACACATTTCCGGAATAAGGACCATATCATAGGCAGCATCCGCTTTGAAAAGCTCCCGTGAGGACTGCGAGAGGCAGCGCCCAAGAGATGCACTGAGTCATCCCGCCTCGGACTTTCATAAAAGGGAGACTACTGGCGGAAGGCAGGCGGCAGGTCCCCCACGGCCGGCCGTCAGCCATGCACAGCCCTTGACTCGATTTAACTGAGGCTGGAAGGCAAGAGAGAGTTAGCGCAGGGGCGCAGGAGGCCAGCCCCACCAGAGTCTGGATAACTGGCCACTCGGGATTCTAGAAGGGTCCTGATCAATCACTGATGCCATCGCTCTCAAATTACAGTTGAGGAAACAGCCCCTGCCCTGGCCCCCGCCCAGAGGGTCTGAGCCTCAGGCCAGAGCCGGGCTCTCCAGCTGTGCTGCGCCTTCCACACCCCATCATTCCAGCTCTTTAAGAGTCTGTCGCCTGTCAGCCACCGGGACGCCGCGAGCAGCTCGGAAGAAGTGAGTCCAGTCAAACCAACAGGTGGTTTCATCAGCTAGGAGCGCCCATTCTCATGAGAGCAGGTTCCTTGGGTGAGAGCGCGGGTGCGCACGGGGGCTCCCTTAGTGGGGCTCTTTCTCCTCTGCAGTGGCTCTGCCCTTCGGTTTTACCTTTCACTATGAGGAGAGTCTCGGTAGGAGTCAGGGGTTTCTCTGGCATGCCTGAGGAAGCTGTTACACTCGCGAGGGCCTCCCAGGCCATTGAGCCGTCCTCTCGGGCCCCCGGCTGGGCTGCTGTGCCTGCTGTTTTCCACGGATGACATCACGATCACAGAGTGGCTTTCGGAAAGGATGCTCTCAGTGTGGCCGTTGCTCCAGCTACAGAGGAAACGTGAGAGGCACAGACACACAGACACACACACACACACACACACACACACACACACGTATATTTAAATTATATGCACAAATGGAAAGGAGAGGGTGTGACCTGACAAATCTTGCATGTGGCTGGTGCATCACTAGTTTACTAGGACATTGCTTGTCTCAGAACAGAATTGCTACAAAGATGCTTGCTATAGACAGGATCCTTAGTTGAGCTTTGTAAGGATACACTTTATCAGTTCACATGTTCAACACACATTAGCCAAAGGCCACTTTGCACTAAGTATTCTTAGGGTCTCTCTGTTCTTGAGTGGCTGAGATGAAGGAAACACTGGCCTCATGGACTATGTTTGGGATTCTGCTGTTGCCCCTGGTAGCACACACTCAGACCACCAGGGCATTTGAGAATTTAGGGTTCGGTATTTAACAGATTCTCAGGTGCATATCCCAGAGCAACCCAACCACTGGAAGAAGTCACCTTCTGAGCATTATACAGCATCTGAGACAAGCTCTTCCCAGGGCAGCAATCCTGTAAGTGGTCGGGCGCGAGAACAGACAATCTCTACAACGGGGAACAGCAATCCTATAAGTTAGGGATGATTTCCCCTGATTTTGGTAATGGAAAAACTGAGGCTCAAATTCAACAGCAATTAAACAGCCGAGCCAGCTGCTGCCCAAAGTCTGTTTTTGTCCCATCTCATACCTTTTACTGCACCTCATTGCCCCCTAAGCTCCCGCCCGCTTTGTCGGCGGCGAGAGCACAAGGCAACATGTAAAGATGGGTCCTGGGGGAAGCGCCATGCTGTCTTTCATCCTCATACCTGTGACTAGGAGTCTGGGTGACCGTGGTGGAGTGATGAGCCGTCGAAGTATAGTGGCTGGTGGAAAAAGACGTCTCCGCCTCTCTCTCAACAATGTGCTCACTAGAGATGACGTTTTTAGATACGTATTGCTGGAGAAACGAAGAGACATGGCTTGAAGATTCAGGGAAATCAAAGCGCTGCCACTGTCATACACATACACACACTCCACTCTCGTGCACATGCCTCGTAATATGTCCTGTTTCTCCAGCGGCCAGGTGGCAAGGCCTATCCTGGCTACCGTGGTCTTTAGATTAGATTCACGGGGTTGAGGAATCACTCTCTGGATGTGCACATGGTGCAGGTCCTACCATCACAGCTGCCTTTTATCAGAAACAGACCTGTGTCTTCTGCTTCCAGTTGACAGCATGGCAAGAATGCAACACAAATGTCTCTCCAGTACTTAGTTTTGTAATGGTTGCTGCCAAGCCAAAGACAACTAACAGATATTTGAGTGAAACTAAAGCACACAGATGGTTTATCTTGTTTCAAATTTTAAGTCATTAGATGAAATAACAACAAAAAAACCCCTCTATATTTTGGATCTATTTTTCTCTCCGTTTCCCAGGGCCCATGTTGCTCGAATGATATCAGAGACATTTTTAACTTGTTGTCTGTGGTAAGACCGACAGGGCTACTGAGAGACGTGAAGGACTCAAAACGGTGGTCAAGGTTACACATTTTGACAAAACACATGATAGAGGGCCTTATATTTCATGCAAATAGATTCTATTTTGTTTTCACCACCGAATCACAGCAGCTATTGCTGCCTTTTATTAGTGAGAGAGGGACATTTTAAAATTGCCTTTTAAAACCCATTAGTATTTACACTGACTGGAGTTAAATTACAGGAAAAGGCACAGGCAGGAACAGTCTGAGATGAAATAAGGGCGCTTTATAATCTGATGGGTTTTGGGCTCTAAGAGAGTCCATATATTCATGGAAACCTCCCCCCCACCAAAAAAGCAACTTGAATTATGCTTGAATTATATCTGTTTCTCTTAGTGGAAAGGTTTCTCCATGTGGATCTTTGCTTTAAGGAAAAGACGGTGTTGTCACGTGTAATGAGCCACTTCTAGTCTGTGTACCAGACTCTTGCCCCTTGGAAGGCAATGTAAACTCAGAGAATCTAATGAAAATAATATTTAACAATTACACAACACTCACTAAATGCCCCTGGCTAAGTGTTTCTGTTTTGTTTTGTTTTAAGAACAGATTTGGGGGGGTGATTAAGTTTATTTATTTTTATTTATTTATTTTTAAGTGGAGGGACTGGGGATTGAACCCAGGACCTCGTGCATGCTGAGCACATGCTCTACCACTGAGCTATCCCCTCCCCCACAAGCATTTATACAGATTATTTTTTAATGCCCACAAGAACTTTGTGAAGTAGGTATTATTTTTAGGGCTGTTTTCATAATGAAGAAATAAGGTTTAGAAAGTTAGAGTTCACAGCCATGGGGCTTGAGCTGTGGTTGGAATCCAGGCAGTCGTTCTGCCTCCTGTGTACTGTAACATACAAAGTGACAGATCAGAGGTATGTTAGCAGTGAACGCATTTATCAACCGTGCAGCGCACTCTGCTGAGCACACTGGCAGGGGGAGGAAGGCTGCAGAGGATGTTAACAGACCAGCACCTGACAGTCTCCTGTAGGTCTTCCCTATAAGACTTGCTAATGGTTGAGCAACTGGCAACCCTGAACTTGGGTCTTTAATATATTTGCCTCCCACAAAATACATCTCAGCCTGTAAAAAGCCAAACATTAGAGGGCGATGAAGAAAAACAGTAGTGGATTAGGAAGTGCAATACTCCAGAGCCAGGAAAGCTGAATCCAGCTCTGCTCTGGTCCTTATCTGTTAAAAAGGGAGGTTTTGGAAGGTCTCTCTAAAGACTCTCAGAATCGAATATTCTATGACTTCATTATATTTAAAAGTTGAATGTGTAGTAAGTTTTTAAGAAATAGATACTTGAATGTATACTTGAATGATACTTTCATCTGCAGGGTTGAGGATCATGTCGAAAGAGGGAGTCAGGAAGTGTTAAATTCTTCTAGTTTGGCTACTGAGGGGCCAGTCTGATAAGTGCCTTGGCCCTTTCACGCCCTGATTTCTCCTCTTGGAAATCAGAATCAGTAAAGCAAAATGCCTCGAACAAAAAAAATCACTCCAGAGTCTTTAGTCCAGTCACAGTGCTGACCAGCAGTAGACTGGAGTCACCTTCATTTCCAAATTATTAAAAAAAATTTTTTTCCTTCTGATTCTTGTATCATGAATTTTATTATTTTTCCGTTCTTTCTTCCCGTTGTGGTTTCCCTGCAGAACCAACCCAACATTATTATTTCCACCCCTTAATGAGCACTTTCTAAGAGAAAATGGGCTGGTGTGACAGTCACCAAATCCACTTTAAAACGTGTTCCCATTATTTTCTCTGGCGAAATCTTGGATTCCTGGAAGCCCTGGTGATTAATGGCAGCAGCTAAGAGGCTGAAAGCTTTAGAAAATAAACCTCAAGGTGCCTGAACAGAGGAGACATGCGGAGCTTTCCCACGGGCCAGCATCAACGTACATTCACCAGCTGAACGTTCTCGGGGGGCGGGTTCGGGTGGTGAGGCCCGTTCGCCATGTTCGCCATGTTGTTTCGTTCGGACCGAAGACTCTGCCGAAGCCGGTCATGAAGCTTTTTCCGCTGTTTCCTGGACGGGGAAAAAAAGGAGCATTTATTTGTTCGATTATTTATGTTTTTCAGTACAGTCAGTTCTTTATTCTATCAACACAAAACTCAAGGCAGTGGGTCGGTGGTGAGGGAGGCAGAGGGCCTGCCACTCCAGCTCGGAAGTGGAGTCACCCATCCTTAGCAAGTAGATTTCAGAAGACAAATGGGATGCTTACAGAAACTTAAGTGGACTGCTGAGAGATAAGGGGGGAAAAAAAAAAGAAAGAAAAAGAAGACCAGACGAGTCAAGTGGATATTTGGCTAAAACCCCAACTTTCCTAATCAATCCATCTCTGCCTGAGCCCTGCAGATGGCCTTTTGTCTTTGCTAACAATTCACGCTCTGCAGTTGATAAGACTCATCTCATTTATAGACTTGCCTGCCTGTGTGTCTCTTAAGAAAACGCAGTTAGCTTTGAATCTGTCTGTCATACATGCTGTGTGTGAGTGTATAGATAGCATCATACATGAGTGAAGGTGTACACCTATTTTTCCAATTGGTTTTGGCACAATGATAACATGACCCTACCCTAGTACCACTGTTTCATATAACTGGGTAGTGAAGATTGAAATACTGAGATTGAAATATTGAGATCATCTCACAAGGTGGATTCTGTGAAGGCTGCTTTATCTCCATGCCTTGCTCAGTGCTGGCAACAGCTAAATCCTGGGGCATTAAGAAAATGTCACCTGTGCCCTTGCTTTGGTGGCATAAAAACACATTGCCTTTGTTGCTCTATGCAACATTCGGGTCCTAGGGATACTCCCATGGTTAGTTTTGGCAAGAGAGTTTATGCCACGAAGTGACAAAACAAAACTGGTAACATTATTTCAGACTTGAAGTGGAAGCTGTATGTACGAGGGGCAAGTGAAAGGAATTCGTGTCAGACAGTCGTCTTTGTTAAAATGGACCCAGCTTAAAGGACCCAGAAAGGGAACACAAATCTGTTGTAATGTTTTCTCTTTTATTCTTTCAAAGCAAGTTTCACTTTATTCTCCTCCCAGGAGGTTCTTTCTGTAATCTCACACTTTGAGAGCATTTGAACTGGTAACCTAGTTAAATGGAACTGAAAAATAATCGTGATACCGTTTAAAAAAACCCCCAAACCCTGTATTTCAAACACCACCAAGTGTTTCCTTTGTCTCCTAAGTGTGAGGTGGAACGTGTCCTCAGTAGCGAGCGATAGGACGAGCTCACCTGTAGCACCTACCCCACTCCCCTCAGGATGCACCCACACCCACAGACACCCGCATGTGGGTCCCTATGCAATCCTGCCCCTCCAACCCTTTCTTCAGTCAAGGGCTGGGGTCCACTATCAGAAGTCCTCTGAACGCTTTCACACAAACAGGCAAAGCTTTCTAATGGATGTGATTAGGAAAGGTCCTCGATGTTCGAGAGAAAAAATATGGGCTCCTCCTCCTCCCTTTTCTCCCCCAAGACTGGACTGCGGAGCCTGGATTCTGCAAAGCCCTCGGCGGCTGGGCTGTGTGCGCACGGAGGGGAGAGGAGGCGGGGAGGAGGAAGTTACTTGGTCTTGCAGTAGGCCACCACACACATGATGCCGACCACAAGAAGGGCGATGCAGATGCCGGTGATGGTCAGGACTCGCTTCTGGTAGAGCTCCTCCGCCTCTGGAAAGGGATGAGAGCAGATGTCACCACGGTCCCCGCCCCGTGCCGGCACTGACAGCTGAACAGCTGGCATGCTGCACTGCCCATGTTCACAAGGAAATACACACGGGACAATTCATGACTTTTGCAGACATACTTAAGGTACAATCTACTCTGCATTACATTTTAGACATAAAACAGCAAGGCCCGTTGTGGGGGGGCACTTATAATTAAAAAAACATGATATTATTAAATTAATTATAAGCTACAGATATATAGGCATTAAACTGGCAAATCATTAACATGAATTATAAAATAACTATTTGGTTAAAACTGTCTTTTTTTATTTAAAAAAAAATCTCTCGCAAAGACAACAGGAATCGAGGCCAATAAAAGGAGCTGGAATTGGCACCACTGGGACCCTCCCCTCCCCCTTCCTACCTTCTGCCCATCGTTTCATCTTCCCAGGCCCTCCCCAGCCCACCCACCCGAACCTCTTCTGTTTCCCAGCTATTTTATATTCCCGTGGTCTTTACAAAGAGCCACTTCTAACATAAAGTAAACTCAAAGACATCAGCAAACATGAGCTTGACTTGTAGTTAGCAACAAAACTGAGGCAGGATCCCCATGATTTGACAGTAAAACGTGAACGTAAGCAACATGACATGGAATAGCAGGGCACTGTATCAGAGAAAAACCAGTGCGACTCGGGGGAGAGCCCTGGACCCTGATGAAGCTTTGTCCTTTGAGGAACAATTACTATTACTTCACTGGTTGTACTCAGAGACCTGACTTTTTCGCAATAAAACCCCACTAGCACAAATGATACACGATTAGGAATGGACTGTACATTCCTGCACTGACCCACCTGGCAAATTAGCTGATGTAGGTTGCACTCAGGCAAGTGTGATGCTTAGAACTTTCAGGTGAAGGTACTACTGTACCCCAAGTGTAACCAGTTTGTATTCATGGAAGGCTTTCAATTTCTAAGCTAGCTTTTGAAGGGCAGATAACTTGATTATATTCTGGTAGGTCAGGCTCTTAACAAGACTGGCTGATTTAATAGGGAACCTGATCCCCTTAGGAACTAGGCTTCCAACCAATCCAATCACACTTCTTGGGAGAAATTCACAAGTTCAAGGAGAAGGGGAACTCGACCAGTTCATCATAAGCGATGTACGCTGTAACTGCTATTACGATGAACAAACTGGTCGAGAACTGGGGGTTGTTTTCCACACGAAGGTCTCTTATCTGCACATCAACATGGGGCCTTCTGGAACCTTTTCAACGTATATTTTCTGTCTCAGCAACACCACCTTTTTTTTTCTCTCTCTCCCTGCTGAGCAAGGGCAAGTCGCAAGAAGTCTTCTTGCAATGAAAAAGTGCAACGTAATTTCTGTGATACAGTAGACTTTATCATTAAACAAACCATTTCCTACAAGCCAAGCCCATGGTAATCAAATTCCAGTTAACAGGTCAGGAACATTGTCAAATCAAATTAATAGAGCACTGATTATTCACAGGAGGAGGAGGAGAAAGAAGTCAGTGGGTAAAAAGACCAGAATGCCTCAGAGATCACACAAAAACAAACCAAAAGGGTTGGAAGTGGAAAGGAAAACAAACCAAGAGGACAGACAGACTGACAGAATGATGGAGAGAGATGGGGGGGTGGGGCGGGGGAGAGTCAGGTAGGAGGGAAAACAAGGTTAAAAAGTGAAGGAGGAGCCATCTGAAGTCCCTGGCCCAGCATGCCTGATACTAAGGGAGGAAAAAATAAATACATGAAAGAAAAAGCAGAGGGGGGAAATGCCGGGGTGGGAAGAAGAGGTGGATGCAGATTTGGAAGGGCGAGCCCATACAGCATAACTCCTAACCTAGGCTGGCGGTCACGTGGAAGCCACAATTAGGGAGCAAAGCAGCTGGTGCACTGCAGGGGCAACAACGGACCAGGAGGCGGAGAGCGGTGTCACATAGTTCTGTGCCGCAAAAGTTAAATGAGGACGTGGCGTGTGAAGGCTCACCAGTTAATTGCTAGTGTCTGCTGCTCATCCCCCCTCCCCCCCCCGCCCTAAAGCCACAGGACAGGGAATTAAGTGTCATAAGGTGTCCATCTCTGAGCTGATGCCGCGGGGACTCCACCTTGACTTGGCATCCGGGTCAGTTTCTAGCACTAAGTCTAAGCTGCAAAGACATCACCCCCCTGGTCCTTCTCCGGGAATGCAGGACGCAGAGCAGGGATCCTTCGGTTGTGATGAACTGGCTAAGAAACAGGAGTGTGAAAGTATCATTGCCTAGAAAATGAAGACCCTGCTCTACGTCTTTCACTTTATTTTTTCTTCTTTTAAATCAGGAAGCACCTGATAGTCGCCTTCCCAGTCTATCTTTAGAAAAAAATTGGGAAATTGCTTCTGCCAACTACAAAAAAGACCTACCCAAGGGCTGAAGGGGGGAAGGCATCGTGCCTCTCAGGGGTTCTTTGGACAAGTGTTTTGGTGGCTGTTAATCATAAAAGAACAGACTGACTTGGATGAGTGAACAAACTTGACGACTTGCCCATTCTTCCTAGGTTTTGTCAAAAGACACCCGTTTTCCAGGAAAATCAGTCCTGGGAATAGAAAGGCAGTCCAGTAAAGGCCAAAGGGCAAAACACAAATGGCAAAGAGGAACCAATTAGAGTCAAGGCCCACGGATCACAGGTGTGGGTTAGGATGTGGGTCAGGGACCGAATGCCTTAAATGTTTCTCAGCTAAATTTCTATCTGATTTCCCAATTGTTTACTAGATCAGGTGACCCTCACAATATGTGTTCAAAGAGAAACATTTGATGGACAATAATGTAAACAATGTTTTTTTTTTTTTAAACCTCTTTTTTCTCCCTTATTTTTTCCCCCTAGTGTGAAGGGCCAATAGCACAGGAGCAAATCAGAGGCAGCACTGATGGAAAGAATCCACTAATGCCATTGGTGGATCTGCCTTAATAAGTAGAAACACTTCTGGGGCTATACGACTTGGCCGGGCGAATTAAAGTCAATCAGATCAACACGTTTTTCAGACTGGTCTGGCCAGGCCAAGAGACAGAGGCCTTGGCGCCTCTGTGTTAATTGACCTTTAAGTTCTAATCTTCCTTAAAGATGGAACATTCTGGCCAGCTGGGGACTGTGGACCCTCTGGAATGTTTGCTCTTAAGAGGTGTGTTGTTCGTACACGGTGCCTGTATGAACTCTTCACATATTCCTGAGGGCGGTCATACCTCTGAACTCTGCATCACCCTACTTCACTGGCTGGGAATAGCAATATTAAATTCAAACATTATACCCTAAAGTGATAAAGCAGGAAAGATGCTGTTAGGGAGAAGAGGGAAGGTGATGATAGAACGTTTTCTTCCCGGCAGGTAAGGCCAGTAAGCCTTTTTAGTAGGGGATCATTTCTATCTCAAGAGAAGTAACCTGAATAGTTAACTTGCCTCACATAGACCACCTGCCACCCGCGGGATGGTGGTGGGATCCCCTCTCACTCCTGGGTGACGTTCTCTCACGTGCAAAGGACCACTCACATTCACATGGGGGTTTTCCCATCAAATGAATGGTTTTCTCTTGGAATTTTTTCTTGGGGGGAGGGCGGAATGGGCAATTAATTGAGTTTCTGTAACTGATGGAGCTTCCAACAGCCTCATTTTACAAAAATTATGGAAAGCACATTAGGGGTAGACAGTGATGCTGGCATCCAAAAGCTGGAGGCGGCATTCAGGAAGCCTGGGGGCCTGTACTGAGAAGCCTCGGGAGAAAAGAATGCCTTCCCCTTCCTCCCAAGGCTGGCCTTTTCTCCCAACAATGTAGGATGAAGGCCTTCCAACAAAGGATGCTCCAAATTCACACGCTTGCTCATAGGAGGTAGCTCACATTTCCAGTGTGAGAATTTCTATGTGGTTACTTTTTGGGATAATCTTAGTGACTCTAGTTTAATCCTATTAGCGCTGGGATTTCCAACGGAAGTAACACAAGGCTTGTTTCTTTCTATTTTCTATTTCCTGGCTCATAAGATAATGAATTTGACCAGAACAGTGCTTGAATATCTCTGGAAAATCAGAATAATTCAAGTCTATGCATATAATATTATCTTGCAACATATGTGCTTTCTATGTTCCTATATTAATAGGTGACTTTTACATTGTATGTCAAAATCCCGTTAGCCTAAGATGTGGAGTGTTTTTAAGCTGATGTATTCAAAGCTTCTGTTTGCCCTCAGGTCCCTGGTTTGGTTCCTCCTTAGAGCCTCATGCACCACTCCTACTTACCCCAGCTCTGAAATAACAGCCTGGCCAGATCCAATCAGTGGGTCAAGGAGCACGGGGTATGTGTGCATTTGCAGCAGGTAAGGTGGTTTTAAACTCTTAAGTGAAACTTGGGAGTCTACAAACTGCTGCGCTCAATCCCAATGTCGGTCAACTAACCACAGATTGAAAGCAGAGAAATCATTGTTATGGCTGTATGACCCCTTCTAAAGAGAAAGGAAATTAGTTAGGAACTGAAAGGGAAGAGTAGACAGGGAGAAAGAGGTTTCAGCTCATAGGCTCTAAATTCTGCAGGCTACAAGGAATGATGATTGGTCCATACCCATAAATTCAATCCCAAGATGCTCTGCCAATGCAGAAAGTTGACAAAAAAAAAAAAAAAAAAAAAAAAAAAAAAAAAAGAAAGAAAGGGAAAAAAGTTTCAGAAAAGAGCAATACACTGGCACTCCAAAACACATTACACATGACGATTACGGCTCTCCGTGCGTGCACATGGAACAGACACATGTGGATGGTTAAGGAAGCAGTGCTCAGGTACGCCTCCGCGGAGTCCACGTAGGGCACGTCTCTTGCAAGAGTTGTGCAAATGCCAGCACACTCTGTCTTTATTAACCCTTAAAAGACCTTACTGAGGGAGAAGTTGTATGGCTGAACCTTCCTCCACGCCATTTCCATGTTTGTGAATAGGAACACCGTATGTATAATCAGAAATGGCATTTGGCACCATCTCATCCTTCTCTTTTGAAAAGGCAGATGTGAAGCTCCAGGGAGGTGAAATCGTTTTACCCAAAGATGCACAGTGGCAGAGCCAGGAGGTGAAGCCAAGAGGATAGTCATTTGGTTGGACAATTTCATCACGTTGGATTTGTACCTTTCACTGTTTGTGGTTAGCTATGCTTTCATATTTCTTATTGCTTTAGTTATTTATTTAAAAAAAAATCTATCTCCTTTTTTCCAGATCTTCCACACTCTCCACCACTCCACATGTCTCATGACATGTAATAAACACTTCTGCTCAAAAAGCCAGACAGGGCACTGGGGCTCTGGAGGCTGCTCCTAGTTTTCTGTATAATTCCTGTCTGCCTTAGGACAGCTCTGAATGCCTCACTTTTTCAAACTGTTAAAAAAAAAAAAAAAAAAAAAAAGGAGGTGGGGAGGAGGCAATTCCTGTAGTCTTTAATTTACTTTAATTTTAATTTACTGCTTCCTTAAATCACTGAGAGTCAATTAGATGATCACTCCACAGGGCTGAGCTCCAATGTCCAGACGAGAGCTGACAGGCACAGGAACCTGCAGGGCTGCCCAGGGAAGGGGACTCAAAGATGCGTGCCCACCGCCCACAGTCCTGGCAGACCGGACTGCGGAGGCACTGGGGTTGCAGGACCAGCAGACCCTGCACAGGCTCAAGTGAAGAAATGGGGCAAATTAGAAACAAAAACAAAAACCCCTCTGGAAATGACACTTTGCATCCTTGAAACAAAAACCCTTCCATCAAATTTCATCACGTGGGGCCTTTCAGGACTTCCTCATCTGTGCATGTGAGGTGGAGAGGCAGGTGGGAGGGAGGGACCAGAATGAAAAGAGAAGGGTTCCGGGGTCCATATTTCCTCCTTTGGTTGCTGATTAGAGAGGTGCCAGGCCGGTCGCAAAGTGCGGCAAAGCAAACTCCTCGTGTTTGAAAACATGAGGTGGAGGGGTATTTCTCTTTCAAAAGTGCCAGTTTGGGCTTGGGCAAAGCTCCTCATATTAACATGGGAATGGAAGAGGTAAGGGCATTTGGAATCATCCTGGTTTCAGGTCCTTTCTCTGCCATTTACCTGCACAGTGACTTTGGACAAGTTAATTTCCCATTGAAAAATGCTTAAAAAGCTGACACACACCTCACAGGGTGACCCTGTGGAATAAAGGGGCCATGAAGGATGTCAGCCAATGGCAGAGGGGTTTACCAGTTTGGAGAACAGACATACCTGGAGATTCACTCTGGGCTACTTCCTGCATGACATGCAGATTTACTTTTAATTAATTTCACGGCCCCCAAAACTCTGAAAGCTCCTGGGATACATCGAGCATTTAGACTTTAAAAACTTCCCACCTCTTAAGGAAATGGAAGTTTCCCAGATTAAGAAAAAAGAATATATATATATATATATATATCAGATAGTACATTGAAATAACAATGATAAAGGGGCACTTTATATAATAGAGAGTTCCCTTTGCCTTGGGTCCAGGGTACTCAGGCAAATAACCTATATTTTTCATAAATTAAGAGTCAGAGGATGTTGAGTGATTTTGGTTGCACAATGTTCACAGCAAAATAACAATTTATTCCAATTCAAACAAATTTCTTTTGCCTCTGTGCAACACTCAATTTGACAAACTAACAATCCTCCCCTACCCCCATTTGTTTCCTTCATGCAAACTTTGGAACATCAAGGTACAAAAATTCATTTTCTGAAGAAGTGGTAATAAATTTCCTTACACATTTCCATGAGGATGTGACTTAATTTTTCTCCCTAGAACCCCCTCCATCTCTTGCCTTTCCCTCCTACGTCAGTAATAGTTTAAGGGTTAACATCAAGAGATATCTACAAAAACTCTTTCCAGAGAAGAGAATCGTTATTCCATGCCTACGTGAACACTGCTAATTATCTATATTAGTTGCGTAGGAAGCTTGGTTAAGTCTTCAATAAAATTAGTAGCATGCTCATGCATACATATTACTGCATTTACAGTTTTATAGGTGAGTCTGTGAGCCTAACTCTAATTTCATTTCATGGGAAGTCATTCATATCAGGCAGCTCCAATTTCAAATAATTCAAAGGGAAATTGGTACTTAAAACTGGAATCTCTTCTGGCCGTAAGCCCTAACAAGGCACCAGGCAGAGGAGACACGCATCATTCATACTAGATCTGGAGCAAACAGGGCTCTAATTTATTTTTACTATTGGTGGCCACATTTCTTTCATTGCGAGTCCAGAAAAGCAGAATCCACAAACACTTTTCATTTTCTGAAGAGGTTATTACTTTCTATCTGTCCTATTTAATCTAATGTTGGCTTAGGCTCATTGCGTACCAGACGTTTCCTATTGAACTTCTGCCTAGCCACTCCATTTTTCAAATTAAATTAATAATTCAAAAACACGAAGGTTACTGTAAACTATTTAGTTTCCTTTCTTACATGTGATTTCCTGCTGTGCAGCAAGCAATATAAAAAATTAATTTAAAACTAAGAGAGTCTTCAGAAACTATTAAATATTGACTAGCTAATCCTTTGCTGTAGGATTTTATCATTGTTTGAGGAAAACTGACGAGCCTGGAGGTTAATTTAAATTTTCAATTGCATTAGAGAAAAGAACGAGAAGAGAATTTTCTTGTATCAGAATTATTCATGCAGGCAATTATAATTTTTGTTAAAATTTGAAGACATTCAGCATTTTATTCCTTAACATCTTGGGTCTCCTTACGCAAATAATCTCAAAGATATTATGTCATCTTGGCTTTCTGCACCTCTGTGATTTCTAAAGGGGTCCTATCAATGCCGTTTCTAAATGGGACCAATTTAGCATCTGACTTTTAATTTTCCACTTACCTTTACAAATGTAGATACTTTTTTTTTCACATATACCAATCCACATTGCCACTCAGCTTTCCGAAACATAATAGGAACTTTCTCCTTCCTTCCACGTTTCCATGTGCTCGTGGGCACATCCACAAAAACGCACACAGAAAAATCTCACTAACACTCAGTCGGAGTTAACGATAATTCTGTCACAGATTGAGGGGGTCTTTATTCTACTTTCAGCAAGGTACACGTTTGATAAATAAATGAATAACTTCAGTGGGTTCTTAGAACATTTAGAAAAAGCAACACAAATAATTTATGCCCTAGTACCCTATGTTAGCGAACACTTCTAACGCTACCCAAGTTTTAATCATTCTGAGAATATGCCTACAAGTTCCAAAATTGCAGTTTTTCAGAATATTATTATTTGGGCTTTTCTATAATTTCTTCCTGTTATATGTTAGTTTATGTATGACTAAGTGCTCTACGCTGCCTGTAACTACTTCTGAGGCCTTTTCCCCCTCTCTATGAAGTCTATAAATCGATTATCAATTGTCTGCATACACACATGCACACAGACACACACACAATAATGAACATAATCCTTTCAGGTAGGAATTTTGTATCAAGAGGGGTCAAATTTGAAGCTGACTAACCTCGACAATATTTTCCTAGAAAGTGTTATAAATATGTTTTATTTCAACGCAAAAGGTGGCCTTCAAGAAAGTCCTATAAAAGAGGGGAGGGTGCAGCTCAGTGGTAGAGCACGTGCCTAGCATGCATGAGGTCCTGGGTTCGATCCCAGTATCTCCATTAAAAAAAAAAATAAATAAACCTAATTACTCCCCCCCCCAAAGAAAGATCTATACAATATACATGTGTTCCTTTTGTTTATATTTTAAAGCAGTCTTTATAGATCAATAAATGCCTCATAGGACATCTTGACCAGAAAAATTGCATTAAATCCTAATAATGTAAGTTACATTTTATTAAGCATTTAAAAAGATAGGACATTCTTTTAGAATGTGCTTCTTCCTCTGAAAATGGGGTTTGGTTTCTCTTCGAAGCTGGGGGATACCTTTTCTTTAAAAATTTACCTGATGCGTTTCAAACTTTATGAATGCAAACAAACAAATAAATTTGAAACATGACCACAGTGGCAACACGTGATCTTTTGTGCAGCCCTCATTGCTACTCGAATGTAAAGTTCTCCGAGCAGCGAGAATTTATTTTCCTGACTTCTGTGTGAAGGTTTGCAGAAATCAAAATTGAGAATTTTAGATAGGGAAGTTAGCAAATCAACTCTGGGCAAGACACTGTTGGAAAGCAGTTTCTGACTGGGAGCTCTTGCTTTTTCAGACATGAGGCAGCAATGACGTACAGTCCTTGAAGATTTTGTTTATAAATGTGCTTCCTATTAATCTTTGTTAAATCAGGTTAAACATGAATGCTGCTTTTTTGGATGTCTTCCAAAAGTGTCGCTGAAAGTTTTACTAAAGAATTTATTCAAGGAATCACATTCGGATTAAACACATAGTGGCTACTTTAAAATTATATCTTCCGGAAGAGAAATTGATCTAAAAGAGAAGTTGAGAATATTTTCTCGGGTTACTATTGTCAGATCTAACTGTATTATTATTTGGGGAAATAGCTTCATTTTTTTCATGCTTTTCTCTACCTGGGAGCTCCAACATGGCCTTCAGTGCACAATGTTACTCCAAACATTATACTTATAATGCACATGTTCAGAATTTTCATTCCATTCTATACTATAATTGTATTGTATTTATACAGTCACATGGATTTGCTAAATCTACGTTATTTGAATACAAATACACATGTCTAAAAGGAATGGCTTTACTATATTAAGTAAAATTTTATTTCCCTTCAATTTTTACTTTCCATCTTGCCTATCTTTAAAAAAAATTATAGCTATAACGAGAAAAATTCTGTCCACTAAATGCATAGTATTTCAAGAACCTGAAGAAAGGGGAGACTGTGTTTGAAAATTTAGCAATGCCAATTTATCAATTTTTTCACAACAGGACATTATAACAGAATCTTTGATATGCAGCCCTTGTTAATAAATACCACCTCAGTAAAAAAAATGATTGAATATGTGGGTCTAATCTCCCCATAATGCATATGAGATTTATTCATCTATAGAATTTATTCTTCCATGACCGTTAACCTGAGGAACAGAATCTTATTCTTTGTAATGCATACAAATAAGGATAAATCTCTCATTCTTTAGGGTCCCCCAAATGACCAATTTCTATCACTGCTTCTTGTGTTCCATGAATTTATACCCTAACAGGCTATGTGAAATTATTTTTCAGGGCGAGCAATTGACATATTTGAATTGGAGGTTGACAAATCCTTTATGATGCTTTTGAAAATAAAGTTTCAATAGCACACAGCCATGCTTGTCAGGTCATGCATTGTTCATGACTGCTTTTGTGCTAACGACAGAGGTTCTGTAGCTGTGACAATGACGGGGTCGTCTGCAAACTCAGAAGTATTTACTATCTGATCCTTTACAGGAAAAAAAAATTGTCAACCTTTGATCTAAATGGATATCTATATGGAATCCATTTTAAATATAATGCTTTGAAAGCTCCGGAATTAAAAACTATAGTCCCAGTTCACAAAAGAAGGACAGATTCATAGTTCATTTATCCGTACAATTATATACACTGTGAATTGGCTCTTTTAGGAAAGATGGTCAAAATTTCATGAAGCCACAGAAATCAGGATTTCCCAGTTCTCATTTTAAAATATACGTCTAGCAGTGAACTGTTAGGTTTCAAAGCAACCAATAAATATTTTTAAAAAACAAATGTTTCTAAAATTCTTATTGAGACTAGCATAACATAAATAAATGATCGTTAAACTAGACCTGGATCACTGGTTTCCTAAGCAACGTAAATAGAAGCCAGACTGTCTCATTGGCTGTGAAATGCTTGTTTTTCATTTCCTTAATCAGTGCTTTTTTAAAAAAAAATTTAAATGCAAACTGTTTGGTTAATGAAGAGAAACACCTGAACTCTTTTTATTCTGTTTATTTGTTACAGAGAACACATTCTGAACCGAAATGAACTTACCATCATTTCAGGTGCGTATTGGTTACAACTTAGCAAACATCCCTTTTCAGGATGTGGTCATGGTTCTAAAGAAGATGGACTGTTCAGCAGAATGATTTTATTATTTTTTTTATCAATGAAAGTGAGACTTTTAAAGGCCTTTATTATGATCGCACTGGGTGATATAGGCTATCGTGTGGTGTCACGTGATTCCAGATCCATTTCAGGAGCATCCGGGGCCTCACACACCTATTTGTCTGTCTCAGAGCTAGTTCAACTAGTCATGAGCAGAGAAGTCATACAATCACTCTTGTTAACGGTCTCATGCGACAGGCAGAGGCAGTCAGTGTTAGACCCGGTCAATGCACCTAGCTCTAGGTGAGATCTGAGGGAAGATGCAGTGACAAGAAAGCAGCACCAACTGAACATGCTCCTACTCAGGCAGAGACAGAAAGGGAGTGGACGTACTGTAGAAGCTGGCCATTACGTAGTTTTGGCAGCGATCACCAGTAAACTCATTGGGGCACCTGAGAGAAGAAACAAAAAAAACAATGGTAGAAAAAAAAACAGAGAAAAAGAGAAGAGGTGAATATATGCTAGAAAGAAGCTCCTTCAGTGTTCATTTGACTGAACTTGGTGAGTTCACCCTCAGGAACTGAGTCTTTGTCCTAATCATGGCTTCCAGACTCTGGCATCTCCCCCAAAGGGTTCAACATTTGGACAAAAAACCCAGAAAGGTCCCAGCATTTTAAGTGACTGCTTTCTCTTAAAGGGAGCCACTTAAAATGAAAGGGGACGTTTTCTTCATCTAGGTTTTCCATTTGATAGCACTGGTCCCAAAGGTTAGAAGGGTTTTTTTGGAGGGGCCTGCCCACCACCATCGCCAGCATCACTGACCGTCCCAGTGGGTTCACGATGACCTCTGGGGTCTCCGTGCTGAGAGACAATTAAACAAGGTCATATGGAATGGGATTATGCCCTGAGTGGTTAAACCATAATTAGAACAAAAGGAATCAGTCACCACTGAGCTGTAAAAGCACCAAGAGGTAGTGATTGTTGCTGTAGTTTGGGGGAGAAAGCAAATTTCAGATTATTTTAACATACTTTCTTGGTTTTGGACTTTCATGGGCACATTCTCAGTACATCTTGCTCCAGTGAATCCAGGTTGGCACCTAGAGGGTAAAAATGTAATAAGCAATCGAATGCTAAAGACACTGAACTTTCAGCCTGGCAAATTTCCTCCTACAGAATATGAAAGTCCTACAAATGACCTGGTGGCTGAGCAACGTAGAGAAAAGGAAAAGACAAAACATTTAGAAAACCGTGAACCGCGAAAACTGTGGGGTGTATGTTTCTGTTGTTGTTTGCTTCAGTCTTCGTAAGATCAGTTAACTGCAATTTAACTAGAGTGAGGCTGAAAAGTTGAACTGGGGTGGCAAGGTCTGGGCAGCTAAGTCAGTTTCCCTTTGACATTTCCTTATTTGCCACTGATCACTGACTCTTACTCTGTTAAAACACTGGTTTTAGTTAAGAGCTTGCATGGTTCAGTCCATAATCTTTTAAGATTTAAATGATCCTGAGCTTTTTCTGCTGTAAACATAATTTTGTATTTAGTTTCATCGGTATTTTTATACGTTATAAGCTAAATCATCAAACTGCAACAGAAATCAAGCACTTTGGCACACCAGTGATTACTGACAAGAAAAACTGCATTCTCTGTTTATTTTTTTCCCTTAAGATACCACAGATTAGGTTTCGTTTTTAATGGTGAAAGACAGAAAGAGGCACATTTTTATCAGTACAAATTTCATCCAACTATCCCACATCAAACACATTAAAAAAAATTTTAAAGTTATTCTTCCACAGTGGTATTTAGTAAATGTCATTTTGCGCTTAAGGTAAACTATTTTGAAATTATATAAAGTTGACATTTTACTCACTCCCCTACATTTGCCTATCAAAATTCCAGAATCTTGGTAGAATATTGTTCTTAAGGTCTTGTAATGGGGCTGGGCCTAAACGTGGAAGTCCTTTATAACTGTTCTTTTTGTTGCAGTCCCTCCAGTAACTGAAGAATTTCAGGCTGGATTCATTTTACGCAATATCATACTCTAGTAAATAGGGTCATTGAAAGGTTCTAGGACACAAATACACTTCCTATAGACGCCCAGCACCCACAGCCGTGGTTATCATTAATAGCTCATCTATATCGTAACCACCATGTGCAGACCTCGTGATTTACATACAACCCTTTCTTCTCCTGGCATCAAAGAGATGTGAATAAAACTATTCATTTTTACTAATAAAAGATTGATTTTTTTTTTCATTTCCCTTAAAGCCAAATTCAATGCCAAGAAAGTGTTATCCAGTGATTTGGTAAGAGTGGCTTGAGAGAATAGACACTAGCACGTTCAGATTTCCAGCCCCATGAGTACTTGTGTAAGCAAAGTGTAATTATGATCATTAACAATAATGTCAGTAAGCTTAACCGCAAACATCTCGTATTGATATGGTTTTTAAAAAAATTCTTCAAAACATTTTTTGGATAAATGAACTGGTTATTTTTGTTTAGAATATTTTTGCAGCAATGACTAGAGAGAAAGAGCTACTTGAGGAAACACAGAAATAAGAACTATAGCCTGTGAGGCTGGGTCATTTCTCATGAAGATGTCAGTCTACCTGCTTCAATAAGAATGTCTTCCCAGGTAACACAGGAAAAACACAAGGAAACCTGTTTTCCGTTAACAAGTCATTTGACATAATAATTTTTGAAGTATATGGGATTTTTATCTGTACATCTGTTTCTCAACCAGGACTGTAAATCCATCTAGACATACACTATAATTAAGTAGGTGATGCCAGAATTAAGGCTACATCTATAATGACCACTTCATCTTACCTGTTTGCATTCTTGATAAAAGTTAAAATTCTTACATTGATCACATAATAATCCACTTGCTTCACACAAAGAATATAATATAAAATATGTGAATATGGGGCATGTGTGTGTGTGTGAGAGAGAGAGAGAGAGGGAGGGAGAGAGAACCATCAGAGGCAAGAAATTCACTTATTTAAGGGCCATGAAATTAACAAACAGCTGAGGAATCATGAGTCCCTTAAAAGAAACTCATTTACTAGAAAAATTGCCATTTATGCATCTTACGTGACACTTTTGAGATCAGAGGGCACAGGACAACTAGATGAAAGGGCTCGAAAACCTTACCCTATCAATTTTCTAATTAGTGTGAACTTCTAAAACGATATCTCCTAGGAAACCAGCATGATGAGATGCTGGCTTATCTGTATCACAAGATGAGATAGACTGTTTGGTGCAGTAACACTAGATCTGCTTAAAGTGCGCCAATCCTTTCTGGAATCATCAGCTCTATCTGAACCAGAAGTATCTTTTCGCTTACGTTTATCTTCACTCAGATGAATCGTCTTAGTGTAAAGCCTTATACATATTCAATGTGGGGTCCAAGGACCAACAGCACCAGCGTGTCCTGGACTCTCAGGCCCCAGTCCAGAACTACTGAATAAGAACCCACATGTTAACCAGATCCTTAAGAGATCTGCATTTACACTAAAGTTTAGGATGTCAGGGACCCTGACACCTTGGGAGATGGATGCCAAGGCCCTCCATCCTGGCATCACCGAATCTTGCTGCTTGGAGGTGAGAAGCCCATTTGGCTTCACTGGGCTCTGTTTTCCTCAGTGATGAAATTGCAAGGATTTGACTAAGTGACGATTCAAGGTTTCTTTTTACCGCAAAGGTTCTGGGAGTCGCCCTCACACACGAAATCACTGTACAGCAACCCCGACATCATTTCTTCTGAATGTACTACCAGTCGGGGAGGACTCAAGAACTTTTAAAAAAAACATTTCTGATAGAATGGATTCTTAAGACAATCATGGAGGCAAAACAAATTTCAACTACCTGTTCCTAAGCAATTCAAGGGTTCATTGGCAACAAGTCATCATGTAACTTTTGTGGACACACAGAGTTGTTGCCAAATCAAATGGAAGAAAGGGGAAACAAGTTTCTGCATAAGCAAACTGCAGGCTGCACTGACTGTGTAGAAAAGGCATATGCAAATGAAAACTCACCGGATCCACAGGCTCTGATTAAATTCTATGGAATTACTTCTAAAAGAATAGGAGACTGGCTTCTCACGTATTTCTCTATTAGCATTGTATTTTTTTTTTTTTAAGTGTATGTTAAGCATCCAATCTACCACTTTCAGCAGAGATAAGAGTACGGTAGATTTAATCTGACTCTGAACAATATTTGGCATGAGTCTGAGCACATTCCAAGAATTTTATGTCTTAGAAGAATCTTTTTGAATAGTAATGGAACCCCTGTCATAACTTCAAAACTATATATACTGTTTCTTTCCCTGATAGAGGATGGAAAGCATTAAAAAAAAAAAAGATTTAGTATTTGCTTTTAACATGATAAACAATCTTTGTTCTATATTTGTTCTATTTTTAAAAATTGACACCACAACATATTTATTGACTCCATTTTGTTGTTAGTATCGCATTAACTTCAAACATATGAACTAATGTTTTTTTTTTTATTTCCATACAGTTAATTTTTTTCCACTTCTAAAAGTTTTGGTATTTACATGTGTTTTCTCTTTCACTAAATCACTGAACTATGGCTTGTATTGCCTAGGGTTTTTCCTTTTTCTGACTTAAATTTTTTTATTTTATACGATTTTTAAAAGTTACTCTATATTTGTTCTTAATGAGATAAAAATTCCCAGACAGTTTTGTCTGAACTGAAGCATCACCTTTTCAAACTAACTCCTCCCTGCCTGTCACCTCCCCACCCGCCCCCTCCACGCCCTGGGTGAGGGACTGCTTTCCGCTGTCACACTGCCCCTCTGCCCTGATCTTTTTCTGCCCTTACTTAGCTGTTTGTGATTCTCTCTGCAGGACAGTGACCGCATTCTGATCATGTCTTGTCTCTAATGTTTAGCACACTCCCTGGCTCATAAAGGACTCTCATAAAACGTCTGTTAAACTGAACCCAAGAGAAGACCAGACCCCAGTGTCCCATAAAGAATTGTGTCAGAGAGACTTCCATGCAGTCAACTGATTTGCCAAGTACAGGTCAGTTTTGAACTTTTGGTTTTTATTTTTATAGTTAGTGACAAACTGCCTTCTCTCTGTAGACTTCCAAACACTTTTTTTTTTTATAGGAGCCCCCAGTATTCCCTTCACAGGCGCCCTCCCCTAAACAAAAACATTTAGCATTGTGTTTGGAATTTGGAAAAGACTCTATAACTCTCTAACAGACGTCTATTACCTCAAATTTAAATCCTGTTACTGAAATACCATTTTACCTAGGACTCAATCAAGCCGTATAATCTAGTAACCAAGACTTCTGCACAGCATCAGTAAAATAAAAACTGTTCTTAACAATAACCTTAATACACGGTGGATATCCTGATGTGTTTACTATGTCTTTGATCATACATGCATGTATTTTGAGAATCAGTTTAGTGCCTGGTGTACTTTTTAACCTTCTAATTGCATAAATTATTTTCCATCTTTTTGGTGGAGACACTAGACATATTCAAAGATGCTTTCGGAACCCCAAGAAATTTCTGCTTATTTAGGGTTTGCTAATTTTATAAACCATTATAAATGGACTTGTGGTTTTGCAAATTTATTGTCAATTTATAAACCATCCTTAGACATCCTTTCTCGTCCTTTCTTTATTTCTTGGCTTCATTAATTTCCATCAGGCCCTCCCTTGGTCAGGCAGAAGAGAAACAGGTCTACATCTGGTATCTCCTCTCTCTAGTCACCACTTCACAATGGAATATTTGGACAATTTTTTAGACAATTGTCCAAAAAAAGAAGAGTCCCTATTGTCTTTCCCCTCTACCTCTATACAAGTTGGGGTATTTCCTTCATACTGTGCAACATCAGAAATAATTTCTTTGCTACCCATGCTTACAAATTTCAAGTAATGGACATGCCAGCACGTACATACTGGGGACTCCTGGCGAGTTTAAGTGTCAGGCGTTAAGGCCTTTTGCTCTTCCTCCGAGAACCAGAGCTGGCGGTGTACACACGAGGGCAGATGGGGCTGGTCTGTTTTTCTACACTCTCAGATTGCAGGGGCTGACTTCTCTCACCCTTTTGCTCAGGATTCTGACTGCAGCTCGCCCACTCACTGGCTGAGTATCTGCGTTGTAGATTATTCTTTCCCAGATGGGTTGTTACTGTTAGTCTGCCTGTTTCCAAGACGAACTTTGCGCTGTTTTCTACCGTGGAGTGAAATTTCTTGAGCATGCTCTGTGCTTTTCTAATTTAGCATTCTTTATGGTATCATTTGCCAGAAGCATTTGTTTCCTCAAGGGAATGCCTTCTTCAGCATCATTACAGAAAATGTTACATATAATATGTTCCAATAACATTGCCGTGAGACCCAACCCTAGACCTCCCCATCACTGTTCAGCTAGCACGGGCGTCCCATTCCTTTTCTATCACGATCAGGAGACGAGTTCTCACTTCTTGAGATACCAGTAGACACAGACTGGTCACACTGGACGCGGGGTAAACCCTGGGGGAAAAGCGTTCGAAGCTGTCCTGGTTCCCCACTGCTGTTTTTCAGCGTCTAAGACGTACAATCCCGCTAATGAGGATGGCAGTGTTTATGAATGAACCCCCTCCTCGTTTGAACCCCGGTGCCCTTCCCAAGGCTCTGTTTGCACAGCTTGTTCTGAAAAGCTCATCGGGAGATGAAAATCCTCGCCATTGTTTACTCTGAATGATGTATCCTCTACTGTGAGGTCAAACAATTTAATCGGATATGGGCTCAATCTGCACTCCATACATCTCCACGTCCTTGTGACACAAGCACGGACGCAGCTGATCTGTGGTTTGGGCTTCCTCTCTGGACGATGCCCTTCCCTGTCTCTTCAAACAGCTTAGAGACTCAGAACTTTACAGTTCCACCTACTCCAGCCTCGCCTCATGATGAAACGTCTAAATATTCACTTTTGACTTAAATTGTTCAATATAAGTATTTCAAAATTGTGTGTATTTTATCTTTTATTTTTAAACATTCATTTTTATTGATGTATAGTTGATTTATAATGTGTTAGTTTCACGTGTACAATAAAGCAATTCAGTTATATATATATATATACACACACATACTAGATTCTTTTCCATTATAGCTTATTACAAGATACTGGGTAGAGTTCCCTGTGCTCTACAGTAGGTCCTTGTTGGTTATCTTTTATTTATATTAGTGCATATCTGTTAATCCCAAACTCCTAACTTAAATAGACTATATGCTTCTCAAGGCAAGGACTGCATATACTTTTTCTTTCCCAGGGAGTCTCTGCCTCTGGCTAGTTGGGGTCCCCCATTACACATTCCCTTAACCCCCTAAATACTCTTTGGAGCACTCAACACACCTACGAATTATAATTAAATTAATTACTTGAAATATGTTTGCTATTTGCAAGAGTCTCCCCACTCCATACGGTCAGAGACCACGCGATTTTGCCCACCCCTTCACACTGAACACAAGCACAGAGCTTGCCTCTTAGAAGGGAGATCAATACCTGTATGTGGCTGCCTAACTGCTTTCAGGAGAAAAAAAAAAGAAGCTGTAAAGAACACTTAGTCCGTGCGCCTGATTGGAGGCAAAACTGCACCTAAGTTGGCTTCCATAAGAAGAAAAGCATTTCCTTCAGTCTGTCTTAGTGAAAGTCGCAGTGACTCAAGAAACACCTAGTAAGTACATGGAGGATTCTAGAACAGGAAGGACACAGAAGTAGAGGATGGCGTTGCTCCAAGAGCTGACCATCTAGATCTAAGGTACAAGGGTCCCAGGCACTTCTCTCCGTTAAACGTGACAGCACTGAAGAGCACAGGGGCGCTGCGGGAAGTGTCTGCACCCACCCTGAGGGGCAGGAGTTAGAGTGAGGATGGCAGTCTGTTCTCGGGGACCCCAGGCCTCACCCAAAATACACCCCTTTCATAGATTCCAGATTTCTCCTTCTACAGCCATGGGGATGAGGCCATAGGACACAACTTGAACTGGAACCATCACCCCTCATTTAATTGTGTCGATCCAGCTATTAATGGGGTTGTGAATCTCACCATCATCACCACTCTGCCAGGATTTTACAAAACTTCAACCGTAGCTAGTGCCTTGGCTTCCCCCATCCCCCGGGCCCCCAGGTGTCTCCAGCCCGTGTGGAAGTCTCTCTTCCCTAGACAGCCATGGTATCTCTCCTGCTCCAGAAGCTCCTGTGGCTCCCTGTGAGCTATCACAGCATCCCAAGTCCTCCACCCGGCCTCCAGAGCTCAGAAACCGACTCATGTCTAACTGAGGTTTTTGTTTTGTTTTGTTTTACGTCCCAGAATGGAGCTGCTGGTCTAGGTATGCATGTCAGTGCGTCTCACAAAAAGATCATTGCAGCCTCAGTGCCTACCTGGTGTACGGAAAAAATCTCCATAAATGATGGCTGTGTTTATAAAGCCTTCCACTTACTCCCCTCGTTTCCTTCTTCGAGTTCTCATTACCATAATAATCAGCTCTGTGCCACTCGGCTGCAGTCACTCTAACTGAGCTACTATTTTAGCTGCTCTGTTTCCATAAATAGACTAAGTTCCCAGGGGCCACAGACTAGGCTTTATACTTTTTCTGTGTTTTCAAAAATGTCTGGTACAGATGTAGCTGTTCTATAAATAAATGTTAATTAATATTTCATTTATTGAGTTTAATTTACTACGATATTTATTGTGACTTTATCACCTATAGTTATATATTTTCACAACTGTCTCTACAATAATGTGTAATGCAATATAGGCCCTTACATGTACTACACGGTTTCATAAAAATTAATTATACAAAACCACAAGTTCATGTTTGAAGGCACCTCCCATCTTCCCAGGCTTTGTTTGTTTGCTTTCTATTTCTGTTTTTTTTTTTGTTGTTGTTGTTTCTGCATATAAGGAAGTTCATGATCAGAGATATTAAATGATTAAATGAATGCAAATGCAAAGTTATAAAGCTAGCTGGTGGCCCCAACAAATCAAATAAAAACTGCTCATGTTAAATAAAATGAAGAATTGGGAATTAAACATGGTGACACACTCTGTTAAGACAGGTGTATATATTTTCCCAGTGTCTACAGAGAGAATGTAATTCCACCATTTATTTTTTATTATAAGGGAAAAAAGAATCTTGCTTCCCCTGAGTTAGAAGTACTTTTGCAGAAATGAATTCATTTAATTTCACTGACTCCCTGGAAAGAAATTTGGAGAACATATTAAGTCCATGTTATAAATAAATATATTGTCCAGAGAGTTGAAGTGAAAGGGCTCAAGACTGTTCACCAAAATTGGTGGTTAAAATACTAATCCTCACATGGGGAAGTCACGTCTGTCCATAGGACAGTGTAAGAGTTTATAAATACGATCTGGTATAAAATCATTTTTAGATTGAAAAAAAATCACATCAGCATCTTCAAAAATAGTTCTCTAAGTAAAACTGTTCAGAAGAACAGATGTACAAGAACAAGGGGAGAAAACAAAGAAGAAAGTCTGGACAACGTCATGGTCATGTTCAAATTGTCTTGTTTCTTTGAACCATGCGACTACTGGGGACACCAGACAGTACAGGATGGAATGATTCTTTTCTGGTCTTTATGCAATCTGGAATAGTAACTGTTTTTTTGTTTTCCCCAGGATAAATTTTAAATTACTATAGAGAGCAGAGAAATATAAAAGATGAGAAACACCGCGGAAACTCCCGCACAGTTCCCATGGAATGTCCAAGTAACCAGCAAACCTCTCCTCAGAGAAGTGTTTAACTGTTACATGGTTAATCCATTTGGAACGCCTTGTTCTGAACTGAGAGACAAAAGAAATTTGTTGAAAAGTCTTCGACTTCAACTCCCAAGAAGGCAACAAGTGGATTAGGTGACCAGAGAGACTACTTGGAAACTACCATGCTTGTGGTGTTTCCGAGTCATGGCTTTAGTCAGGGATGAAGTTGATTCTGAATGATGTGGCTCATGCTTCAGAAATGTTCTGCTCTAGACACATGGACGGTATGGAAACTATGAACTGGCTTCATACACAGGACCATGATGAGCCAATGCAGCATTTTCCTGTTTTCTGTTTCTATTCAAGTGGTTTTATGTATGATCATAAGACATAGTCTATGATTGCCTTTGTTTCTATTCTGAGTAGTGATTATTTTTAACGCTATAGATGTTTTTAATACAGGGATTAAAAACACTCTCATTTCACAAAAAAAGGCATGGAATATTCTGGATGTTAAATACACTGTAATGCTTCCTTCAATGTACTGTTTACTTTGATGCGTCAATAAAGACATGGTCCAAAAGGGGGATAAAACTCATCAAAGTCATAGATGTCAAAGATACTCTTCCCAACAAGATCTAGTAATAAGCTTTAACACTCTCTTGAAAGATGAGAATTACTCCCCCAAAAAGAGACAATAAAACCATGGTGCCAATTTGCTGAGAACTAGAAGGCAAGTTAGCTTGGGGGATCAGAATGTTCATTCCTGCTCTGCTGCTTTAATAATTATTAGAAGAAAAACACACATTTCGCCTCAAGATTAAAAAATACATATAGCAAGTGTTTTTTTTTTTTTCCTAGGTTGGGCTTAAACTTTAATGAAAAGCTGTGTGGGTGAAAAAAATTACGGTTGTTGGCACAATTCCAAAATGGAACAAATGAACAGCACTTAGGCGATAGCGTGTTTTGTATGGGACGTGGGAGGGCTACAGAATGGCTGAAATTAATATGTGGGAAATAGCTGCGCTGGTTCCTAAGAGGCATTCAGGAACGATCGTATGTACTCACACAGCCTGTAAATCTGTGCAATGGCTATGATGAAAAATGCTCATGTTTCATTATTATAATTAAATCTGAGTGGTCTCAGATGCTTTTCGAGAGAAGTAAAAAGAGGGGACAGATAATATGGGTACGATCATTTAAAAAGGAGAAGCGTTTAATTACATCACACACCCAGAATTAGGAGAGAATGACAGAATTTCCTCATGCAATAAATGAGCCTCATATTTTACAGATTACCATTCTCAGCTTCTGGTATTTTCTATTCTGATCAAAGAAAATCTTATAGGAAGCTGTAAAATTTGTTGATACGAATTCACTGATAATTACGGGGTGGGGGTGTGTTTGGGCCGTATTCACAACAAATCGGCAGAACCAAAATCTAAACCTGATCACTTTTTAACTCTTTGATATAGGTATATAGATTTGAATAGAGTGGTGATCAAAAAGTGAATCTTTAATTTTAAAACAAACACTGATAGTCATAAAATAATTCAGGTCTGAAAGAAATATTTTTTTTCTATATACTTTGTCATTTTTAGCTTGCTTTAAAGTTTTAAAGACTCTTACCCATTAATTTTATCTTGGCTTAGAACTATTACCTTTATCAATGAAAGAACTATTTAGTAATTGAAATTAGAATTTTACCCTTGTGATTCCTAGTCTTTTATTCACTATAAAAGTATAAGACCGTAAAAATAATAAAAGTAAAAATTAAATAAAAAAGACTAAATTAAAATAATAATAATAAAATAAATAAGAGACTATATTTACTTCTATACCTTGTCTGTCTTCATTGATAAAATCAGCTACACAACCATCCAAACTTGTCCTCTCTTGGAACTGCTTCTACTCTTTTAAAAGAAGAGCTTTTGAGGGCAAAAAGGCAGTTCCGGAAGGTACTTGTTTACAGCCATGAGGTCCCCTGAGACAGTCTACAGATAGCCTGTGTCTAGAACAGCACAGGGGACAGCAAAACATTTCTTCCCAATGGCATTTGTGTTTCGTGTTATGATTGTAAAATATGTGCCTTTTAAGATGCATTTTATTACTTACTAATGATGCAGCCTTTCTTAGAACTGGCATGTCAACATTGGTACACTATTTCTATGATGTAAAAGGAAAACGGCCTTCTTAATTATTTCTTGTGCCTTTTTTCTCAGTTTGCTAATTGTTCTTTCTACGAGCTCAGCTGTCTCTCTGACAAACTTGCTCTTCTTGTCAACATTTAAGTCACAAGCTAGTAATATTCTGGAGTAGGAGACAATTGTTACAATGATATGTTTTGGTTTTTTTTTTCTCTTTTAGGACTTGACTTTAGAACAATGGGACCCAGCTATGGGTCAACTGCAAAATAAATGTTTCATCATTTCAGTGAGACTTTAAACATCTTTTACCACATCAAACTACTTGAATCCATGTACCACATACAGCCTAATAATATCAAAAGTAGACTCAAAATGCATGGCATAATAAACATGTGCTTTTTAATGAGACCTAAAACTGCAAGGTTTAAATATTTAATGTACTGATAATATCTTTGTTTTTTTCTGCCTGTTGAGTGAGAATAAATGTGAGACTTCTTAATGGTGCACCAGCTCCTTCAGGGTCGTTGGAGAGAGCGCCATTCTAAACATATCTGTAAATAACCGTAGTGCATGGAAGAACACTCTGCCTCCTACATGCAATGATGCTACACACACCGCGTGCACTTCCAAACAAATGCACTTTGCTGTTTTTTTCATTTGTGAGATCAACCTAAATTCCCTTTTAAAAAATACTTAAGAAAGAACAAGCTAATGGCAAGTGTAACAGAAGTGTCAGTAAAGGGTCTTCTGCCCTTCTGCTTCATTTAGTTGTCCTATTCTCTTTACAGGTGACCCCTGGGGTAAAAAGGAACATTATCTTAGAGCTTCCTTCATACATTGGATGGAGACGTAGGTATCCAACGTCATAGGCCACTAGGATATTTGCACATCTCTTCTAGGTAACAATGAGGAAAACCACGAGGAAAGCAACTTTATAAATATGAAGGCAAAAAAAGAGAAAAAAAAAACCACATTGGAAAAAGCAAAAAACCACTCTGGATATAACACAGAAGATGACCAATGGTGTGAACTTTTCACAACACTCTACAAATAAAACAGCATTATTCAAAGGATGCAACAGAATTGGAAAAAGCAGCAATAAAATATCATAAGACGTGGGATCATCTGAAACAAGCAGCCATGGACACAAGCCACACAGAGGATTGCTTTTCTTACTTGCACAAGTATCTTGAGGGGTTTGAAAGGTCTTTCACCATGAAGCACTCGCCTCCGTTCACACAGAAAGTTTTCTCCTTCTCCGCACACTTGACAAGATGGCTTGTCCCCGTTGTAGACGTGGATGTGGCTGGATAAAAGATAAAGAAGCCGACAGGTTTACGTCTGTCATTCCCTCTTCTAAGCAACCTCTAATTTTAAATTCTTTTAAAAGGAAGAGTAAATATAAGATGCGGCGTACTCCACTAAACTTTCAGGCTCAAAAAACAACAGCAAGGACCTCAGTACTTTCTGGATGTAATGAAACAGAGTAAAGTCATAAAAGGGAAATTACAGTTAATTCATTTAATTATAGTTAAACAGGAAAGAGGTTCAATATTTTGTTTAACCCATATTTTATCTTCTAAGGAAGTTAGAAAAGAGAAGATCTATTGTCATGAAGCAAAATACATTTTCCGGGAAGGCTCAAAAATAATGACATGAAGTCGTATCACTGCAACTGAATTTAGGTATCAACGTCCACAATTGTTAATGGTAACTCACTGATAAAATTATTTTCAAAATTATGTGTTATATCAATATGGACTTCGTATTTTTTAGACAAAATGTATAGCAAAGAAAAATACAAGGTGGCTTATTTGTTCCTAATGTAAAAAATTATTATTAATTGGATATATGTCAATGTATAGATCAGGGGCATTCCATTCAAAATTTCCATTTTTCTCTAATTTCTACTCAGAAGAATATTATTAAATGTCTGATCGCCATCCTGCTTTTGAAGAAATGCAAAGATAGTCTAATATTGCTGCAAATGTAGACTAAATCACAGCAAAATTCACTCAATCTGAATTAGGAGTAGAAACAAGTTTTAATTTTGGTTCACAACATCTTCACGTGATAAACTTGATATTCACTTGCCTTCAAACTTCACAGTTATTGAAAAGTCAAGCTGACAATGATTCCTCCACCATTAGGTGCAGGGATTTAGTATCAGAACTTCTCCCCACTTGTTTCATTGGGAGCATCTTAAACAGGACTCAGTCTCAACCCCAAACAAGTCTAACTTACATCACGTTTATCCCTGATATTATCAGGATGAAATGCAAAACCACTATGTCAAGCCATATTTACTCTTCCAGGGTGGGAAAAATCTGGCTTTAGACAAAAGTTGTCTCATCTGTTACCTGACTCCTTCTTAGTGATTTTCAACGCTTTGTCTTTCTTACCAATTTCTATTTTACTATTTGCTATTTGCATGTGAAATTCAGATGCCCTTGTTTCCTTTTATTTGACCTGTCATGTCTTACTTTTCTATTTTCTTTTCCCTTTCTTTTTCATTTCCTTCATAAGTTAAGTGCACATTTTGCTTTGACACGTAACCCAACTGCTCCTCCAACTCTGCTTCATTCTCACTCTACTTGATCAAAATATTCAGCATCTGATTGTTCAATGTCTGAATTACTCAAGGCCTGTCTTGTCTCTTATTCTCCTGTTTAAGGCGTGTTTGGGACCATTTCACTGCTCTCAAGATGGCTTTTAGGAGGAACAGCAAAGGACAGTGCAAAAAATGATTTGCACTTTGGACACAGATCTTCAGATCCCATCTCCTGCTAGCTTTGTGTCTAGAGCAAGTTACTCAACCACTCAGATGGTCAAATTTCCCATGTAGGAAACGGGGATTTACAGGACTTCGATAGAGGTTATCAATAATCGAGGTAAAGGTTGGCACAAAACTGGCATCCAATGAATTAGCAGGTAATATTACTGAGCACGTAAGGAAGAATCTTAATTTGGGTATGTATCAATCAGATGGAAAGCTTGAGAGTCGAAATCTGAAGATTTCAAAGAGGCATGCTTTCTTTGAATCATGACTATGGATCATTAAGAACTGGGTCCATTTTTGTTGTTGTTGTTGTTGTTATTAGAACAAAAAGTTCTTTCCAGAACGTATTTCCAGGTGTCCTTCTCAGGGCTACAAACCAAACAAAAGGAACCAGGGAGGATGAGGAGAAAGTTGATTTTACCCTGTTATCAGCTACACTTTTACCATCTTTATCAGGAAGAGAGGCAGGTGACTGGCATCATTTGGTCTATAAAATCACAGAGCAGACAATTTCTATACATCCCTTAGCATAAATTTTAACATATTATATTTTCGTGTGAAAAACTGTTTATTTAGGGGCTATGAATGTTTTCATCCATGGCAACTGCTTTTACAAAATATTCGGAGGGAGTTTGTCTTAAAAGTTAAAGGTTTTGTGCTTAAGACTTTCAACTGCTGACAGGCATCCACGGGATGACAAATTGGGCAGGGTATCTCTGCTGTCCCCAGCGACAGTGCCGAGGGGACCGCCTGCAGTGTTCTGTCACCATCGTTCTTCCAAAGGAGCTCTGAGACTCAAGCAGACCTCAGTGGTCTCTGAATCCCTGACAGGTTGCTAGGAATCACCCCTCACCCGGGCTAAGCCGCAAACACTGCAGCAGGCACTTTCAGAACAAAAGCCAAGGCTTTTATTAAAAACAACAAAACCAACATCCTCTCCCCTCCCCCACAACTCCCTCAATCCACGTTAATAGCAAACTAAGAATGAACATTAGCAGAGACAGGTGCCTCATACCTAGTCCTTGGACTTCCTGATCTTGTGAGATCTAATAAGACTGTAAGTAAATGTAGGTTAAAACTAGAAATAGTCTCTTTATTTCAGTCCTTTAGAAATATTCTCCCCTGAAATGATTATGCTTTGAACGCCATCTTGCAGTGCTGAGTTGTGACACATTCGTTTGATAAATTCTTAGATCATGACTTGAAATTAGTTATTGGGGTATTTGATAATGAAATAATTCTTGGAGAAAATGAAGCAGCAACTGTCTCATACGGTCACAGACAATCCTGCTTAGCATTTTTAGTAGCAGCGAGAACACAAATGATCACGGAATTGCAAAGCAGCAACTGACTCCCAGGTGACACAAAGTGTGAACTGACCGGGTACAGCTGTTCTGAACCAACAAGCCAGACACAGGAATAAGTTGTAATTGTCAGAAAAACCTGGGGTGGAGATGGTGATACATGCACCTTTCCGATTTTTGCCAGGTTTCCTTTTATTCTCCTTGGTAAAACGTGGTGCACAGTCAGCACTAAGCAGATCTATGCATTTTGCAGCGATATCCTTTCTCTTTGGTCGATACACGTTGTATTGCTAAGTCAGTTTCCGCATGGTAATTCTGCCAGAAATTAATGAAACAGACAAAGCAGTTTCTTAAACCAAGCTGTGGAAACAACATTCTTTCTGGGGAGAGCTGGGAGGAGGAGGATCACAGGTAAAGCTAAAGGTTTTGCCAACAGAATGTGTTTGGCTGCATAAAAGGTGACCTTCATAGCTGTTCCTGGAAGTAGGTGACACAGATCTCACTCATTCAGTACTTAATACACCCTGCCTCCCTCTGGTTTGCAACTAGTTTGTCATCATCTGGGACCTGTCATCTTCTAGTAAAGTGCGAACTGAACAGCAATTAGGAACACTGATAAATAGGACTCCATTACTTTTATGTTTGTCATTTATATGAACATTTTATCCCAAACACACTTTCCTTGGGATGTTAGCAACTACAAAATTACAAGGAAGAAAGTACAAATACAACAGTTAACTTGTTCCCAGAGAACATTCTTCTGAGTGTTTCATTCTCCATCTGGTCTATTTTGGCAATTTAGGTCAAGACTAGTGACCATCCCAGGGAAGTCTGGCTAGTTCTGTGAGTTAGCCCAGGATCTGGAGACTAAAATCACCACTGACAGACTCCCCAAATCCTGCACGACGCAATAGGATCCCTCCCTTCTTCCTAGCCTCTCTCCCTTTCTTCCTTCCCCAATTCTTAAATGACTGCCTACTTTATGCAAGCCGTAATAACAACAACTGAAGTTACTGGGGTTGAAAACCGTAGACTGTGAACAATTCTCCCTAAAAGGAGATCTTTATAGATCAAATGCAGTGGAGCGACACTGGAGTTAGCTGAGACGCGTCAGGCCCAAGGCACAGTTTTGCCAAAGACGAGCTGTGAGACGCCGTCCAGCTACCTGCCTCCGTCTATTCAGCTGCAGGAATGAGCCATCACAGGGTTGGCACACAGTTTGATAAAATATTTTGTCAGTTGCAAAACTGCACACAAAGACATGATCTGTGTCTACGGCTGATGGCATAAATATGGAACAAAGAGAAGAAAAACACTTCTGTCCAGACTCTGTAATTACATCTGATCAAGCCTCAAATGTTGTTTCTTAGTAAATTATTCTTCTACAAAATGTGAAGAGATGGTCTGACTTGGAGCGGTAACCAATGAATGACAGCGAAGCATTAAGTAAATATCCGTAATTTACTCTGTTTAACTCTATCAAAGCCTCTGTCAATAATGTATTCCCCACTCAACTTGCTTATACAGTAAGACTGAAGAACAATTCGAGCTAAAAGAAAAAGGAACTATCTTACATGGGTAGTTATTTTCAACTTTCTAGAGTCACACAAATTCTCTAATATTTCTGACCGAGCTTTCGAGTCACATGAATTAATGGCATTTATAACGTTGTGTGTTACTGTAACAGTTTAAAAACAATAAAATATTTAAAAATAGGGTGTGATGGCCATGGAATCAATTTTGTTTATACCTAAACATTTTGGAAATCACATACTCTTGCACTTTTTAGTAAATACACAGAATAAAATTTTGAGGAGTGCTTAAGAGTTCTCTGTCCATTACTAAACATTTCCCTATGGAGTCACACAATCTTTCCTGTGGAATGCCAGGCTTTTTCCGCTCAAGGCAGGCTGCAGAGAAAATAATGCTGGGAAGGTGGCTTACTTTCTCGCTAGTTTTAAGTGGTGTTTTCCTTATCCGTGAAGCCCACGGCAGGGACAGACCAGGGCCCTTACACAAATGCAAACTGCTGATAAGAAGTCCCTTCCATTCTTCTTTGACAATGAGCAGGAATTAGTCTGAGCATTGAGCATTTACCCCAAGGAGCTATCATTTGAGCCTGTCTTCCCTGAGGCAACGAGTCCTTACTAGGAGCTTTTAGGACCATTCTTAAAGTTTTACTTGCAGACGATTAAACTAAATGACTCCAGGCAGTTTTCTCAATAACGTATACAAGTTTGAACAATTTTTATATTCCAACATGCAACTGTGAATCACTACAAAATTGCAGGGGTTTTTTTCCCTTTAATCCTTACCTGTGATATCTTCCATGGCTATGTATTTAGCAATCTGCTTGACTTCCTGCTCTTTAATCTCCCAGTCTTTTTTTTTTTTTTTTTATCTGAAATTATTATTCTTGCTGGGAAGATGGCGCCCCAGCAATGGTGTACTAGAAGCACTTTGAAATCTTACTGGGAAAAAATGCTGATGTGGTTCCTGAAAACGAAGCTCTGGCTCAGAAGCTGAGCAGGAAAGGCTGTGCCACCTAATGGATCTTCTATCGATGCCCACAGGAGGACAGGGGAGGCATTCGCTCTCCAAAGGAAAACCCAGAGCCACTCTCAGAACCACTGAAGCATCATCTTTCTGGGCTGGAATTTTTTTTCTGAGTAGTAATTCAATCCTTTGCTGAATAGCGAATAGGTTCTTGTAAAAAGGAAAAAAAAAAAAAAATGACAGGAGAAGATAGAAGGAACCGGTCCTGACGTGAAGGTTCCCAGAGCCAACACTGCGACTTAAAGTGGCACACCATCTCCTTGGCCTCTCCTCTACTGCAGTCCGCGACAGAAACATCCAGGGGAGCCAGGGAGGAACCATCATGAGACCATAAAGGGAACCAGAATTTTCTAAAGTAGAAGGAGGGCATTGCACTTCATGGACCTCAGGACTCGGTGATACACTGGAAGTACTCAGAGGTTTGTAGATTACCTACAAGGTGAGAGTCCGTCCAAAGAAGAAGCTGACACCATGGGCTGATGGAGGTTTAAGAGATGCCCTCAGGCTTTGGCGCTACTTAAACACACATAGAATGGTGGACCGAGAAGAATCCTAACATATTTTATAGTTTATCCTATATTGAAAAAAGAGGAAACAAATTGTCTCCAAGGAATATTTCTGCAGTCTTCCATAAAATATCCCGAACTAAGAATTCACAGAAGTGTACAGGGGAAGACTGCCCAAGGTCACCCAGGTGAATGAGGGCATGCTTGTCTTCTGTTTTGTTAAATGAACACTGGGGCCGGAGGAAGTTAGTAAGATTCTCTTGAGCTCCCCCTTTACCTTACAAAGCTCTCTGGGCAGACCCTAGTATTCTTTCTTTCTTCCTTCTTCAGCAGAATGAAAAGTGACCTTTGGGTATTTCTCCTCATAAAACAAAATTATAACTTATTTTTTAAATTGAAGTACAGTCAGTTACACTGTGTCAATTTCTAGTGTACAGCACAATGGCCTAGTCATGCATATACATACATATATTTGTTTTCAAAAATATAATTTTTTGTTGTAACACTGAGCTTCCTTGCAATTAAACAGAAAGCATAGCCTAAGTTCCCAGCAGCTGCTGAGCAGGGAGATGTTTTTGTGTCATTAGATAGTGTTATCCTTAGAAAAATAAAACTGTCAAGAAAGGTTATTTTTTTCAAGCATCGAAGCTGCTTTTTTCCCTTCTTTTTTTTCTGATCGCACATTTCACTCATGACGCGGTGCAATCATTCTAGCCTACTACCTCTTAGAGTATTGTGTCAGTGGCATAAATGCCTTGTGGGATGTCTTAGCTTTCTTAAAGAAGGAGTGTCTTCCCGCAGTGCAGTGTTGGCTGGGTGGAGTTACAAGAAAGAGGCATTTTCTTCCCTACAAAGGCAACAGGCTTTTCTTATCCAAGAAGCCAACTCCAGAAAGACAGTTCTGCTATATATTTTCTACTAATCACTGACAGATTAACCTGAGTATAAAATTTCCATAGCCAGGAGTCAACAAACTTTCAAGCAGTCCCTTAATCTTTCCCCATCAATACCTTTTCCATTTGACCGGCTTAATTGGATATATTCATAGATCTCGCCACACTAACTGTAGAGGGGGCACATTCTTTACTGTGTTCTGCATTTTCTACCAGCGTCAGTTTGGTTGGGAGAAGGTCATGTCAGTGTAGAAAATGTTCACACGCCACTTTCCAAATTCATCAAAAGTTTGGAGCACCAAACAAAACGCATTAAAACAAAGGGGACTGTTAAGGGATTCAGTTATGCAGAGAGCTGCTGAAATTACCATGTGACATTTAATGACATAGGTTAATTTATTCATCAGCTGAGAAACATTTAGAAATGAAAGTAGATGAAAGGTCAGAAGACAGATACTATGAGGCAAATTCATGATCTTACTCATCAAATTAAAAAAAAATCATGGCATATCAAAAATAAAAGCCATATGGTCATTTCAATAGATACAGAATCAACATTTGATGAGATTGAAAATCAGTTTCTATAAAACTGTCTGTAAAGTATTCTTATCCCCAAAATTAAACCTGAATTTCATCCAGCATCCTGATAGTTACTAATTTACAGGAGGAACGTAGGTCAGAGGAACATATAAAAGAACATGATGGATGCGATCGGCAAAACCCAGACTCTGGAGAACTCTATAGAACAAATAAGCTAATCTCTTTAAAAAAAAAATTACAGGAAGATAAAGACACAGACAACTAGAGCTAGAGACAGATCAAAAGGGCAAGAGAAAAGAAAACCCCTGAATACAGACACTAAAAAGAGACATATAAACCAATCACAATGAGTGACATTTATTCGGATCCTGATTCAGTCATAAATATACGATATTCCTAAAAGGAAATCTGATCACTGATTAGAGAATAAAATATTAGTAGCATTTGTATATGTGTCGAATCCATGATGGTTAGGTATAAAAACGTCCTGATCTTTCAGAGATACATGCTGAAATATGTATGCATCAAAGGATAAGATGTCTGGGATTTCCCTCCAAATAGTAAGAGGGGAGGGAAATGAGTCAGATCAGGATAAAACAAAACTGGTAATTGCTGAAGTGGATGGTGGCTACGTGGAAATCCAACATAGCATTCTTTGTACTTTTGTATGTTCACTATGCATGTTTCAATTTATACATATATAGGAACATGTTTAAATATATGCTTGCCTATGTTTAAAATTTAAAAATGCAAAATTATCAATTTCAGGCTTCTCAAAGCACATCTTTATAAAGTGAAATTAGAATGATACTCCATATTATCTAAAAATGCTGACTTTTAGCTCCAACCTAAATCATACTTAACACTGAAACTCTTGGTGGGAGTGGCTTCCTTAACATCAAGAACAAGCCAAGAATGCTGATTTCTGATGCTGTGATTTAACTCTGCTCTGAAAGTCCTAACAATGCAACAACGCAGGAGTAAAACATCATGCTACACCGGTGGGAAATGAGAAGATAAAACAATCACTGTTGGAAGATGATATGATTGGATACCAGTATTAACTAGCCAGGAAGCCCAATGACATAAAAGCCTTATCTTTACAACAGCAAGAGGAAATAGAAATCAATTAGGTCAGGCAGGCGTGACCCTTACAATAAGTATGCAGAAAAGGAGATACTTGAAAAGGGTGGTATATTAAGAAGGGGAACCGGGTCTGTGCTTAGGGGAGAAGCGATTCTGTTAAAGGGAAAAGCAAGTGAATGTGTGGAGGTAGAAGAAGGAAGGTCACGTTCAGTGAAAGGTAGCAGTTCATTCTGACCGGGAGATGGATAATAAATAGAGAGGTGAAGTTAATGAGGCTATTAAATAATAATACATCGTATTGGAGAAGCCCCTGGTAACCTGGCTGGAGTTAATGTTTAATCCAGGTCGTGGAGAGAGTAGCGCTGGGTTTTTGCTTAGGGCCATGATGAATAAAATGAACGGTCTCTTCTGCAGCTTTTGGAAGGGGAGCCAACGGAGGTGTGGAGACCAGTGAGGAAGCCGATACCTAGGTCCGGATGAGACAGGAAGACGGCTCAAACTAGCTCAGGAACGACAGGAGAGGAATATTGGCACCACGTTTAAGAATTAACGCTGCTTTGTGTTTATATATATTAAAATTCAGCAAGAACTAAATGCTGGAGTCTGTGCTTCACACCTTGTGCTGCACCCCTTTCTAAGGCATCTCAGCCGCCTAGCACACATTTTTCTCACCACTCTTTACACAATCTAGGAATATTTATTATGATCAATGTGATACTATGAGACAGAGGCAGGCCCATTCTCAGTCCTGAGTCCTCACTGGTAAAAATAAAATGTCAAGTCTTAGTACCGAAACTACACGACTGATGCTTTCCCAATTTAACTCTATCACGTGTCCGTCGATATAAACATTAAGAGCAGAAGGTAACACAGTCAGCCTGAAGTTCTCAGTTAAACAGATGATCAAGGCAGTGATAGTCCTAAATGTTATGAAAGCATCTCCCCGACGGGAAATGATCCCTGACCAGTGTCTTAAGTAATCTAACCTCTCAGTGTTTTGCATAAAGAAGCTTCCAAAAAAGTGTAGGAAAAAAATGGAGCCAAGACAACACAAGATACAATCTTCCAAGGCTTTCAGGTTTGAGCCAGGCCCCTTTGGTCAGTGGCTCTAAACACAAGTCTGAATAATATTCCTTAGAATGGTGCCTTTGCAGCTCAAAACCCCTACACTGTACAGATTTAGCCAAATCACGGCAATTCTGCGTTTGTGTGATGGCTATGGACACAAATGGCCAGATTCCGGATCCACAAGCACATTTTCCTCACTGAGGCCAAAGGTTGCTGCACACAAAGGAACGGAGCAGTAAAAGCATGTTCGAACACAGGAGTCTCGCCGTGACATTTGGCTAATTTCAGTCCGCGTATTTTCCCAGAACTCCCAGGGGCAACTTGTTCCCTGGTTCGTGATCAGAATAGCAAACCATCCTTCCCTGTAAGATGATGTGTCGTTAATCGTCAATCTGCACGCAGGCTTTAGGCTCCTAGCACAAATTCTTTGTAAGCAAATAACACCTGGAAATCTACGTTTTTTCATTACTGCTATTGCGGGGGACGCACGGCCCATCTGAAAAGGGATAAAACAAGGTTTCAAAAAAAAACACATGACTTTAAACACTTCACCTCGAGAAAACTTTCTGCCCTGTCCACTCCCCCTCATAGGACTAGTTGGTCTCATAATATTTAATTCATAACAGGTCTTGTTTTGCTAAAGAACATACTGCTTTTAGGTTAGAGATGAGGATGGGGGCGTGGGGGGTGGAATATGACAGTCAAATCCTGAGCCTTTATGGGAACTGGGCCAAAATAATAAATTAACCTTGGCTACCTTATGCCTAAAGAAGCTTTCCTTCAAGCTTTGGGGTTTTTGCTTTGTTTTTGTTTTTTAATTTCTGGGCCTTGACGCTCAAACCGAACAGACACCTGTTTTTCTACTGTTGGCATTAAACTTTGTGGTTCAATGAAAAGGAACCAGACAGGTGCACACTTTGAACTCTTTCCCCAAAGTACACAATATTTTAAAAAAAACTGGAGCCATATGTTCAGTGTCTTTAGTCTCATTGTCTTGCCTCGCTGTTTTATATATACACATCATTTGCTTGTTGGAAAAACTCAATGGAAATCATCATTCTGCTTAGAGTTGAACCAAAAAAGGGCACGTTGAAGCACATTGTAAAAGAAAGGTGGAGTGGAGGCCAGGGTCTTATCTAAGCTTGCCTAGCTATTTCCCCACACTGCAGAAACGGAATATTAAGAAGGTCCACACATAAGATCTTAGTTATAATTTATTAGTTTTTTCCCCCAGCGGTGATATATCTATCTGTGTTACGGAATAATAATAATAATAATAATAATAATAATAATAATAATAATAATAATAATAATAAAGCTTCTCTGGAAGTTATAATAATTCCGGATGGCTGAAGACTTCCCCCTTTTCAAATACAAACTGTTTCTGTAGACACTGCAAGTATGTGCTGAACACAGATCCGTGTCCTCTCCATCCATTACTAAGGTGCTTCATACTCCAACATGGATGAGAGAAACAGCGCAAGGAGGGAATCGCGGCTGTGCAGCACATCAGGGGTGAGGGAATTGCGGTTCTACAAGGCCACCTAAACAGGCAAGTGTGTGTGTGGTGTGTGTGTGTGTGTGTGTGTGTGTGTGTGTGTATGTGTGACTCTTCTTTTAGAAAACCAACTGCACTGTATTACCCATTGACTTAAAGTCTGCTTTATAACCTTAGAGTTTTTTGTTGTTGTTGTTGTAGGAAAAAAAAAAAAAGACAGGACCCGAAGGAGTCATTGGTAAATAAAGATGGAGGCTATTTTGTCCTTAACTCAACCTCATAACTCTGGCCAGCTTTTCCTAGAGCTTACAGAGTGCCTAAGATATCCCACGATTCCCCCCTCTCCATTTTTGTTTTCTAGACGTCTTGTTTGTTTTAATCTAATCAGTTGATATTAGTTCATCATAAAGTCAAATATAATTTGAAACAGACTGAATAGAAACGAATTCATTATTTACCAATACTACTAAAGCATCTGGTTATTCTTAAAAATATTTAAAATTCAATTTTATCCTTTGCAAAATTCAATCCTCCAAATATCTGCTTAGTGATTTTTGTCTGTTTTCATTTTTTTGTTTGTCTGTTTGTTTGTTTTCAGGATTCGAAGCCTATTTCGTCTGTGAATTATTTTAGTTGTAAGTAACAAGTTTTCGTTGTTCAAAGGTGAACAAGCAGAACACATGGATGAACAGATGGAAATTATAAGTGATTGCATAGTGTCAAAATATTTCTTCTGAAGTCAAAACTAGGCATGGGCAAGTCCACAGTAATATCCACAGAAAATGCTGGCCCCACATATTTTTAAAATTAAAAAAAAAAAAATCTTACCCATAAATGTGTGAGAGAAAGTAAACAAAAAAGTAGGCTGATGATGGATGGAAGAGAAAGGATGCTGGCTCTGGGGAAACTTAGCACCTCTTGGGCCCTAACAGTGAATCTGAAGTTCAGTTCAGTTAGGAAGGGTGGGACGCCAGCTTTGTGACATAAATAAGGATGTAACACCCTTCAGGGAATAAACTTGGTCATCGAAGGGTTTACTGCAACCTAAAGGACTTTTGATGCTTAAGTGAAAAACGTGGTTACTTTCTTCAACTGGTTCCTTCCTGTTGAATACACCATATTCCTTGGGCTGAGAGGCTGGAAAATTCCAGTTTATGGTAAAATCTAGCTTCAAATCCTGACATGACATTGGAGTTTCCTACACAGAACTATAATAACAGCAGCATGGCGACAAGAAAACTTGTAGAAATCGAAGAAGTCTAATGAAATGGAATCTGTTCAGTGGGCAATGTGATCTGTGTTGCTGGGATCACACTCTAGAGACAGGTTAACCCAAGTATATGTGCACAGGTCAATGGCCAGAAGGCGACTGACCTAGGAATTGAGCCTTGGTCTTCTGGCTTGTGGCACCAGGTCTCTAGATGACACTGCTGACTGTTTGAGAAACTCTGTGAAAGAAGTTGTGAATGATCCAGCTCTAGAGATATGAAATAGATCCGATTTATTAAAAATTTCCCTCTATTTTATAAGACTTTCTGTGACGAGGCACAGCATGAGGTCAGAACAGAGTTCCAACTATTCTTAGATCAGAGAACCCTAGGCGTAGAGATCCGGACAGATGGAATCCATCACTATCACAGGTGATTACAAGAAATACCAGGGGTGGCACTGAAGTCTTAGTCATAACTACCCTGAAAATGATCAGGAGCATTTTCTCATCCAAATAACAAAGAGATCACTCTCACTGCTCTGCTAAATCTGATGACTTAATAAGGTAAAAATGACATGTTCCAAGTTAGCTGAAAAGTAATCATTTTAGCGAGGTTGACAGGGATCTGTACTGATTCCAAATATAGAACTTGCTATGTGCAGCATTTTCAATTCCCCAGGCATAAATTAAACTAAGAGACAAGTGCCTTAAAAAATATTCAAAAGTTGAAGAACAGACATGGTTGCTGCTAACCAGGAAGAGACTGCCAAATTCTCCATCATGCTTCTCTCACTCCCTATTTCCAACTCCTTTTGCCAAAAATAATAATAATAACAATATTGTTGTCATTCTGTATAAAGCTCTTTATAGGCAACTCCCGTTAACGATGTCATCCAAAAGGGAAATTAAATTGAAAAATGAAAATAAGGTTGTAACAAATTAAATTGGATTATCATTATTACCTGTGATAGAAACTGCCCTTTTCTGTGCCAGAAACATGCATGTGGGAAAGACTGTCTTGATTCTTTTACATGCTAGAATCAAGGTCTACAAAATACCGTTTGGGAAATGGTTTTCACCAAATGTCGGAAGCTAAACCATCAGATTCATTAGCGGCTCAAAGAGAAGAAAGTATAAGGAAAAGGGCCACGTCAGGCTTACTAGTTACTCCGGTGAAATTCTCCTCCCCAGTATCCAACTTAAGTGTGAAATCTTAAAAAGGAGTGCCATCTTTCTGGGAATACATTTCTGTTGCCTTTCTTGTTCATAGAAAAAATAAATCTACCTGTTACTAACAGTCATATTTCTAGAGTATGACCCATCACAAATTATATCCCAAAGAAGCTAAGAGTTAAACACCAAAGAGCTCATTAAATATGCTCACAACTACCATTTCCACTGGGCATGCTATTTACCATGGTCTGGCTTTAAGGAAAACTTTAAAATAGATCAGGGAAAATAAGTAAGAAGCAGAGAGAGAGAAGACATTTTATGATTACAAAGATGGAAGAATTTTCTTCATAGTATATTTTCACCTTACGTATCTTACTCTTGATGTCATAAAACTTTATCATTTTCTGTAGTAATCTTGTCTTTTGAAGTAAAAATCATATTCACCAAGCCCAGTAGGTTCTGGCATTGATAACGTTTGCTATAAATAGTAAGGGCATGTTTTTTGTTTCTATTCTGTCAGCTTTTTTTTTTTTTTTTTTGGTGGGAAGGGGGAGAAATAAATGTTGAAGAAACTCAAAAGTTATGTGTATGGTAAAGGCAATACAATTCTTAGCAAAGAACAAGAAGACTGATATCCATTGAAAATCTACAGTGTGCCAGGTATTCTGCCCTGTAGTCATCGCAATAACCCTAAGAAATAGGTGACATTTTACCCTTTTCACAGATGAAGAAACTGAGGCATAAACAGCGTGAACTGCATGCCTGTGTTCTCAGTATAATAACCTGGAGAGGAATTCCAAGGCAGGTTGACTGCAAGGCCCATCTTACAGCCACTGAAACATCCTATCTTATGATTCTTTCAGTCCAGAACTACATACGTGACCTTGTAGTTAGAAATAACAAAACAACAACAAAAAACCCCGACAGCCTTTCCACAGGCTATTAGAGAATCTATACTACATCTTCCTGAAAGTATCACTTTCTGAATATTTCCCCTTGTTTGTAAACTGCAAGTCAGGAAATGAGACTCAACACATTACTTTCAGATTAAGCATTCTCAGAAGACGGGAGGTCGGCGTCTGTCAAATCAATGCTGTTTTAGTCTTAACTCAGGGAAAATGCTCAGTCCACGTTACCTACTGTTCTGTTGTCTGTTTCAGAGTAAAATGGTTATCTTTTCAGTTAAGCTTTTCTAAGAACCAAAAATTGAATAGTTTAGTCTAAATTGGGAAAGTTATCAAAAATTTGATGCTGTGACTATCCGGGATCACAGTGTTGTAAAGGGTTCTTTCTAACCTCCATTCAAATTATCCTCATTTTTCATTGTAAAATCATTTTTTTTTAAATAATTTTACTTTCATTTATTAATAATCTCCAAGTTCAAAACATTATGACCTCATTTATTTCTTTCTGAAGACAAAGTAAGAGAAATTATGCACATACATACTACAAATGCATGTACAAATATAAATACACTAAGTTATGGACATCACTGGGGAGTTGTGGCTGCAGGAAGTATCCCAAATGAAACACTAAATCTAGTTATGATGCCTGAGCAATATTTAATATTTGTATAAGATCTCTGATTGACCTCAATGCAATATTTAATATTAGTGCCACTAGACCATTTAAAAGCTGATTATACTCAGCAAAGAGATAGGGAGAAAAAAAGAAGGCATATCTCTAAGAGATGGAGATAAATTATATAAAATGAAAATTATCTCCAGTGACATTTGAAATTGAGCTCATTTTGTTGACTGGTAATTTTTCTCTAACCTCATTTTCATGTAACACATAAATCACTCATAAGAAGGTTTTTAAAATGGGTCCTGTGGTAGCACCCCTAAATGAAAGTCAGATCCTGACTACCAAGTAATTTAAATGAGCAACTATTGCAAAAATGGACTATTCTACAAAGTTAACACAAGACTGCTTTCTTTTGGTTAGGTTACACGTAGGGAATCATCTAATCAGAATTGCTTTACATATTCATCGTTAACAAAATAAATGTACAAATCAGAGAACGGCAGACAATTAAAGTATTTACTAATGGCCAACGGCTGCAAAGTTGGAATAAGAATGTATAATACAGTGTTGAGTTGCTTAATTTTCATCAATCTCTCTATTCGGTAATTTAGTAAATATTTTACTAATTTTTTTATTCAGTTGACTCTGCCAAGTCTTAGCTTTACTCATGAAAAACTTGAAATATTGCAGGGGGAATCATAGATTTCCTCAAGGTGAGTTAAAGATTTTATATTTATTTCTGCAGTAAAATAAGACAACTGAGAAAGATGGCAAAACTGTTACACAGTTTTTCAAGCTTTCAGTGTGTGGGAGAGACATGGCTAAAATATTGAACTTTGTACTTTCAAATGAAGCATTAACATTTTTAGCTTAGCATCCTTTGTCTCCTAAAAATAAGCAGTCAATGTTAAGCAGAAATGTCAAGAAATCAATAAAAAGTAATTAGGAAGAGTGTTTAACGTCCTTGAGAAAAGCTTTGAAGGCAGAAAGGGGAGCTCAGACAGAGTGAACAGTCAACATTCTTACGCTTTTTTCCATAATAAAAAGAAAAGGCAATCATTTAAATTACTTTATGTAAAAAAATAACCATATAAATGTCAAATGTCACCCTGCGCCATATTGCCAGTACTGTGGCTGCTTTCCATTATAAAAATTCACAACTGAAAACTGCCTTGCAGAACTGACTCCTTAATGCAGTGTTAGATATAGCCGTGCATGATGACAAATAACAAGGAAAGCCTCGTTTTTCACATGTAGTTGCTTTAGCTACTTGTATCATCTCTGAGGAAAGATGTTGAAGGAAAGGACATAATTACTGAGTGACTTCAATGAGCCAGTGAAAAATACACATGAGCTCACAGAGCTCTCTCAATAGCGTGTAAGTTCTGTATTATTTCCCCTACTTATTAGAAAGCAAACGACCTCTCAGAGAGGTTAAGGGGCTTGCCAGCATCCTACAGATGGAAAATTGCAGATAAGATTCAAACTCAGGTCTCTGAATACAAAGTCCCTGTGGTCTCCAAGACACCATTCAAGTATTCTGAGCATTTAAAATGCTGGTTCTTATTATTTTGAGGGCCACAGATTCCTTTCAGAATCTAGAGAAAGCTGTGGATTTTAGTTTACATGTGCAAAAAAAAAAAAAGGCCCAAGCATACAATTTTGCAGTTTCATGGACCCCTTCCTCTAAAACCAACTGATAATTATTCCACTGGAGCTCCAGTTAAGAATTCTTCATGTGAGGTCAAACTTTAAAAGAGCTTTGACTTCTATGATTCAAAAGACTCAGTATCCTGATTCCATCAGAGATAAGATAAAAAGCTCTTCCTTTCTAGTCATTATTTTTACTTGCTTCATTTCAGGCACCTCTCTCAATAATCGATGTTAACTATATTCAAAGCAAATATAAGAACATTTAAGAACATCTCCAAAAGTATCACAGAGCATGATAAGATAAAACAATATAAATTAGGAAATGAAAACTTCTTTATGAGGTTTATTTTTCTTTTTTCTACTCTGTAAGTATAATTAAGATGATTGAACGTTTAGGAGTTTATTACAAATACTGTCACTGTGTTTTACAGGTTACTTTTGATAATGAAAGAATATCTCATTTAAAAGGTGCCCCATGGCTTAAAAAAATCACAGAAGAAGCTGGTGGCCGGGAGGGGAGCAGGGAGGAAGAGGGTCTCCAGCTTTCTCCTTTTTTACTGAGAGAAGAAAAATACTTACTAATTTAAAATATCCTTATTTTTAAGTTGGTACTAGCATTATTTCATATAGAAACCCAACTTCCTGAAAGGCAGCTTCAGCAATAACTTATTTTAACAAAAATCACACTCTTTCTAAAGAAACAAAGCACAAATATCACGAATCGCTTAGATTTATTTTCATTTACATGTTTGTTTTGAAGTGCACAACTTCAAAACACCAGGGGCTATACATAAATTTTTAATATAATTTTTTAGTGGAAAACTCAAAGTTGACATATCTTAACATTTAGTACAGAAACCCACTCATATAATTCTAAATATTGTTGGCTATGAAATATAAAAGTGTTACTGCTTGAAAAAATGTAACATTTTATTTCACATTAAATTTGATCGAGACAATCTCTGACTAATTTTCTTCCTTCTCTTCTGCATTGCTCTGAAAACAATTCTGAGGAAGTATTTTGCCTCAGTGACTTCTGTTCCTACTGTCTTCTCAGAAGATTAGAAAGAGAATTTAACTCTTAAGTCTATAATTTTCTTACCTTATGACATTATTATTACTAATTTTAGGCAATATTTTGTCACTACTGTAACAAGGCAAGTTTATTTTATAGAAACAGAGTAGCAAGTCTATTGTACCTAATAACTGGTTATGAATTAAATGCATTAAAAGTGCCATTTATTAAGTGATGAAAAAGCACTGCATTCAAGCACAAAAATGCACTTTTCTTTAAAATGTACTGCTTTCTCTTTATACGTATTGCTTTTAATTTTTCCAGAATTCAGACGACACTGGAATAAAAGACACAAAACACTGGTTTCACAATAGGACTCTGTAAACTTACTAAATAACTGAAATTACTTTAACTTTGGTAATTAATTAAATAGCACTTATCTACAAAGAAACAAAGAGATTCATTTCCAGAGCTTTCTTTCTGTTGAAATCCAATAGGATTAATTTTGACTATGATTTTTAAGGACCAACTGAGTCAAATTATATAAGTGAGACTAATATTTGGTGAAATATTATTTGAAAAAACTTAAAATTTTAAAAAAGAACCACCAATCCTTCCTTTGGACTTCAATTTCCTGGTCTCGAAATTTTAAAGATCTTTTGAGGATCTGCAGTATTTGTCAGATTTAAAGGCTAACATTTCTAGGTGAAAATGTTGGTCATATTTTCCTTAAATTATTGTTATTTTATAATTCTAAAAACTTGGGAAATCACACACACACACACACACACACACATGCACGCACCCCCTATATACTTGCAACACTTCTTAAAGGTTTTAATAGTCAAGTATAACTTTAAAAATAGTGAACTGGCCATCATACGCATGGAAGCCTTTTCCCAGACACCAGGCCAAAATGATCCCATTTGACTTGCTCTGTAGCACATCACCCAGTGTCTTAGATAAAATAAGAAAGCTATATATATATATATTTTTTTCTTATTTGCCTACTCAGATCCTTACAAGTCCTATTTTTCTAGTAGTAGAAAGATAAATGAGAGAAGGTATAAAATATTCAAATACGTCTGTGCCTACATATGATCTATTTCTAAATAGAGTTAACAGTTGAAAATCTTCAGCAAAGTTTTCATCCAAGATAGGTTTCTCCATGACAGTCACGAACCTTTAGTCTCACTAGCCTGCTATTGGCTCAGAGCCATTAGAGACAGATTTAGTACCAGGGAGACTGGCATAGGTGTCTAAACCCTGGTCTGGATAATTTTTATCAGTCCAGTTTATGTCATTTTGCTAGATCATCTCTCCACAAGAAAACTCCTCTGGACTCGATTTACATCCTTTACATCCATGGGCATCAACTCCGTCCCCGCGTTTAACATCAGGCAATCTAAAATCTTCTCCCTTCCCGTCCACTAACCGTCCCTACGTGTTTGGGTTCCTGAAAAAAAAACCTTTCTTTTCTTTTCTTTTCCCTCATTTATTGCCTAAGACTAAACCTTTTGTCTTCAATGATAAACTTTGTATTCCTGGCTTGGAGCACGCTCTCTTACCATTTTCCCTGGTCCTCGCTCCTTCCCCTCCTGACTGCTTTATCAAACCATCTGTCTGGCTCAGCTGCAGCCCCCTCAGGAAAGGAGAATCTTAGATGTTGGCTCCTCTGGTTGGCCCCAGCCTCCGGGCAGCATGCGTTACACAAGAAGGGATGAGACTCCCTCTGCCATTTAATAATCAATAGTCCTTGTTTCTTAAAAGTTAAAAGATAACCTATCAAAGGTGGGGCTCAGTTTCCTTCCCCAGGGCTTGGAAGTACAGATCTCTTACTTGATCAAGATGCTCTGGCTATCACGCCCCACCTGAAAGCAAGACTGCGGATTTAGCAAATAAAAATTCAGGATTCCCAATTCAGTGAGAATTTCTTATAAATAATGGATACTTGTTAGTGTATCCAGGAAATATTTGGAACATACTTTAACAAATGATGCTTTGTTTATCAGAAATTCAAAGTTAACCAGGTGTCCTACAATTTATCCAGCAGCCCTAACAGTATACGATATTTTAAGTGTTTTCTTTCCTAAGAAAATGTACACACACACACACACACACACACACGAGTCATAAAAATGAACCATGAGGCTGTATTTTTTTCATTTGGTCCTGCAACTGTCTTTATCAAAATGGCAAAAAGATTAGAACTACACTTCTATATTGCTGCTATACCTCAGGGAGTTCCACTCCATTTCTGTTGTGATTAAAACCAAAGGGGGTGGAAATTTCAAATAAAAACTCACTTCACAGAATCTATCCAGCCCTGCCCTCAGTGCAACCCTCCACACACACTTGGTGGGTGCCCCTTCCTTTGTGTTTGCTGGGTGTCAGAATTCAAGTCCAAGGGCAGTAATAACTTCGGAGTCGATAACCCTGCCAACGGAAAGTCTTGCTGTTGGGTTTTAAGCGGTCCAGACACGGGTCCTGCACACATCCTCAGAGTCAGGTTTTCAATAATATTCATGTCTACAGGGCTCACGACGAAACAGCAGTAAAAGCATATCTGGAGCCCCCTGAATTAGGCTGAGTTTGCAACAGAAATGCTATGCCCTCAGCACAAGCACCACAGAGGGGAGGATAATTCCCAAGTGCTGTGAGTTAAAGGGAAGATGAAGATGCGCTGAGACAACTTTTCAAACTATATGTTACTAACACCACGGCCGGGTTCCCTGAGACGGCAGCCCAGAAGAGGAGGGGAGCTGCCTTGGTCACCAGATCTGTGTTTCACTGAGATGCTATGCATGCCACGGACTCAGTGTTAGAGGAAAGAATGGAAGGAACGTTGGTCTAGTGTAACTGGTTCAGAGGACAGAGATCTGCTTGGTTAAGAGGCGCACGTTTTCCCATATGAAGACGGGAGATGACATTGATGTTCACTGCAGGAGAATCCAGGAAAATGGCGTTGGTACCCAAATGCATCAAAGTTGGATACATGGAATGTTTATGTATTTGAGGGGCAGAAACTGGGTCCAATTAATAGAAGCTACAGGAACACTAATTTTCAGCTGAGTATATGAAAAAAACTGTAGAACTAATCGAAGATAAAATGAGTGAGCCCTGGTAGGTTGGACATTTCTTTATAACTAAAGAAAAAGGAGACAGATGATTCTTCTTCAGTGGGACTCACTGCAGTGGGGGTAGGGTTGGACTTCAAATCACTCAAGATTGCTTCCAATTTTGAGGTTCTATGATTTTAAAAAGGGGATTAAACACTGTATCAGTGGTGCTGGTGGTTCGAGCTAAACTCAACCATTTTCATATTTAAGCAAGATCGGACATGATTGTTACAGATCACAAAGTGCTACACCTGAATCTTAGTTTCACGCATCCTGATTGTCATTCATCACCTTGTGACTGGTGCACACTGGGACAGGCAATACAGAGCAGATCCTCAAAGTGGAAAAATACCTAAGGTCCCGCACATATTTTTCTCCCTCTATAAATCTCTATAGCAAAAAATTGTACCGTTTTACCAGGTTTTGGCAAGGATAGAAGAAGCCGCTAAAATACGTGGTCACTTTTGACGTGCTGACTGCTAGTCTTGAAAGTTATACTTGTTAACATTTTTTGAAAAAAAATCACTTGGCTACCCAAGAATATTTTTGTGTTTAGAATTTCAAAACATATGTCACAATAGAAACAACTCAACATTTTATTAAGTCAGGCCAATATTTTCAATGATCATAAAAAGCACAGCCCAATGATCACAAATCTAGAATGACAGGCATTAACTGCATCTCTGTCCCCACAGACTGCTAATTTCATTGATGAAACTTCCTATAGCTTTTACTGGCCATCAGCAGATGAGTGGGGGTGGGGGTGACGAAATGCACCAGGACCAATAAAACCTTCCGGCAGATGATAAACATGAGCATGTTTGTGCTCTGACTTGGGAGACACTGCATCTTAGCGATGTTTTTCGAGCGGAAATATTTGAACCTCCTCCGCTAATTTCGTAACAGTAGCAGCAACGTAGTCAGACATTGTACAAAAATGCAGGTAACATTTATGCATTTTTCTCAAATCGCAAACTGGCTTGAGCCCTGGGAAGTCAGATCTTGCCTTTTAATATAGATTTTGAACTACTCCTTTTGAATGCTTGTTTATTTTGCTGTTGTCTCATCATAAAATAGGTGACAACTTGCTTCTAACTTTGTCTATGTGACATGGAGATTAATCTTCCGGTCCCTAATACAAAAGCTCTTTCATTGTGTCTTTCGCAAAGCTACGTATACAATTTAATAAACCTTAGGAGACTGCAGCCTGATGGTATCACTGCTTCTCAAGCAGAAGTATCCAGATTATAAATAAATCCTTGAAAAAAAGAAACGATCCCTTTGAAGATTCAACTCCAAATTCATTCAACCCAGCTCAACAAATCACCATAAAAATTCCCCAGTCTGTCGCACTTTTTATTTAATATATCCCCATCCCCACCACCACCTTTAGGACCTCCCCAGAGAGTAACGGGAGATGGAGGGTAGGGAAGAAAAAAATTAAGGAAAACATTCTTTTTAGCCCTCCTCGCATATATCATTCCTCCACTAAGATGGCTGGTGGGCAGCTGGTAATTTGTTAAATTAACTCATTTCCTCGGAATCGTTCTTTGTTACTGAAGGGCCACAGCCCTGGTCTATAAAGACCCATTAGTTTATACTGCTTGTTCAGCAGATTCCATTTTTGCTGATGGTATCTGAAATTAATCAGCGTCCTGCAACCCGCACATGCAAAGGAGTCAGAAGGACAGTGACGGTAAAACCAGCCTTCTCAGGAGTCACGACTGTATGTGCGTGCCTGGCCTGTCCCTGTAGAAGACATTGCTTTTGATGTCTCAGATCCCATTAGGAAAGTCTGCACATGAGAATTATCATGTTGCCTTGCATGCAAGTTCTAAGTATGGCATTACAGCTCGGGTCACATGTTTGTGACAATCATAAAAAAACATTTAAAAATAATAAACAGGACAGTTCTATTCTATCATGGGACACAAGAGATCAAAGCGCTTTGCAGCTCATTTGGGAAAGGAATCAGATGGAAGGATGTTTCAACACCAGTAGCATTTATGAGAATGTTCGGCCCCACTACGGGACAATGGAAGAAAAGAGAAAATTTGAACACTCCAAAGCGGTCAGTGTAATCCCTGCTCTGATCAGCATTGTTTATGTTCAGGTTCTAATTGGCTCAGAGTCCTGCGAGGCTCCGGGGCCAGTCAACAAGGCTAGACAGGTGGGAATGCCCCCACAGCCCTCATATATTCTCTCTGAAGCCCCCTCATCTTTTGACCAAGATAAACACCATTACTGAAGAAATCCGAATACAAAAATATTTCCATAAACAGAGAGCAAATACAGTTAAATGCTACCCAGTTAAATTATTGATTCATCTCAAGAAAATCAACACCAACCTCAAACAAGTATGCACTTTGAGGGTACAGGTGGCAATTTTTATGCTCGCTTGCATTTCGGTTGAAAAATCCAACCATTAAGGGGAGGAAAGGAATGGAAAAACAAAAATAGGACTGTAAGACCAATAAAATAATACCTCCTTTTCTTGATTCTTCCATTCCTCAAGTGTAAGAGCTGACTGCTTTGCAAATGAAAATTCACAATAACATGGAAAAGATTGCTAGCATTCATAATAGCCACGAATCTGTTCTCCTCTGAAAGCTCATCTCTACCCGCACAAATGCACAAACCTAGGTTGTTTCAGCAGCTTCCCTTGATTTTCTATACACGCGATTTCACGTATGACCATTAGGCACATCTGAACTGAGACTGACGTGCTTTTTAGAAGCACAAATGTTTTCCCACGAGCTTCCTGAGAGAAATCATTGAGATTGATGTCCTGGAGTCATTTTCCACATGTGGGCAGTCTCGGATCAATGAGGAACACGTCTTCTTTAAATATCCATTTCTTACTGATTTTTTTTTTTTTTGGTTATAACTTACAAAAGGAATTCAAAGATTTTTCCATTTTGATATTAGGTGTACAAGGCTAGTCTCAAAGATGAGATGAATGTTAACTCAATTCTTTTAGCTGACGTGCAGGATTAACTCAAGGTACCAATTAGGAGAAGTGAACCGAATAAAGATTTATTGTATTGTGGTGAAAAGGAAGTATTGTTGAATAAATAAAAAGGGCTGCATATTTTTTAAAGGTACTTCCAACCTGAGTTCTTTTTACAGGGTTAACCAATTTATATAATAGTTTGTACACTAGAGGAAAGGTAATTACTTTGTTTCTTGAAGAGAATTTATCTTTAATTTACTTAGCTAATTTGATTTTCTGTTATGTCAATTTTGAGTTGGATAAAAGCATTCATTTTATTTCTTTCATTTCATTCACAATACGGCTAAATTATTTCATCAGTTATACATGTTAAAATATTCCATTATTCATGATCTCATTTCATTAAAAATGAAATGAAAAACATTCTAATAAATGATGTATACCAATACATATCTGGAATCAATTACTTTGAATTAATAAAACTTTTGCAAGCTACAAACACAAAAGGCAGATGTAGGGAGCTCTAATCAGAACACCTGCTTAAAAATATCCTGAATAGTTGGGGGAAATGAGGACGAGGAAGTGGGAAGTTACCACTAAGGAGTATGAGGTTTGTTTCGGGGGTGATGAAAATGTTCTGAGATTAGTGATTACGGGTTGCACAATTTAGTGAATATACCAAAAGCAATTCATTGTATACTTTAAAAGGGTGAATCTTAGGGTATTGTGACTTCTATCACCATGAAGTTGTTACCAAAAAAATTTTTTTTGACAACTTGAACCATTAAACTCTTAGAAGGAGAAACAAGTGCATATGAATATTTTCTTAAGTACTTTTTTGTCCTGTTCGTAACACAGCCCCTATATTACCAAATAAGGATTTCCACATTAACATTACAGTAAAATCCGAACCACTAGTAATGTTAGCATGTCTCCAGAGAAAAGATGGCTCAAGAGGCAAGAAATTCTAAAAGAATAATCTCAAAAGTTGCAATAATCACATTCATGTGGTGACATAAAACAAAAAATAACAAAAGAAACCAGGAAATTTTGTCCTCTTAATTCGAAGCCATCTTTCCATTCTTTTTTCGAGTCCCGATATTAAATAACATCTACAGTTGACTAAGTTCAAAGATGGTTCACACAATCAGACAACTGTCATGTAACTCTATTACATTAAAGGTTCTCCTTTTTTTTTTAAAAAGTGAAGTATAGTTGATTTACAATGCTGTGTTAATTTTAGGTGTACAGCGGAGTGATTCAGTTTTATACATATATATGAATATATATATTCTTTTACAGATTCTTTTCCATTACAGGTTATTTCAAGATATTGAATATAGTTCCCTGTGCTATATAGTTGGTCCTTGCTGTTTATCTATTTTACATTTAATAGTGTGTATCTGTTAATCCAGAACTCCTAATTTATCCCTCCCCTACCTCCTTTCCCTTTGGAAACCATAGTTTAGTTTTCTATGTCTGTGAGTCTTATTTCTGTTTTGTAAATAAGTTCATTTGTATCATATTTTAGATTCCACATGTAAGTGATATCATATGATTTGTCTTTCTCTGTCACTTAGTATGATAATCTCCAGGTCCTAAAGGTTGTCTTTTGACTTCCCTAGGAAAGCAGATTTTATTCCTTACAACTGCAGTAATCACTAACCCAGGCAAGCTGTTTAACTAATCAGAATCTGGGTCCGACAAGCTGCTCTGATTTACTGATTCCATTTCTGTGTCATCATGGGCCCACCAAGCCCCTCAATCACTGTCAACTACAGAATAGAAGAGAGTAGACAAGTTTTATTTTTTAATGATCACTTAATTAAAGGCAAAGTTACACTTGCATGGCAGTTTGATCTATGCAAAATTACTCAGACATAACCTCAAACTAATTGACTATGGGACATGTGCACTCATACAAAACCCATACAGAAATCCAGATTGAAATTTACAGGGATGAAATATAATTTATTTAAGGTATTTAAATTTACTCAGCAAAATAACAACGGGTTAGTGATTTTTAACTACATATATTGAGTTATTTTAGGGTTTTTATCACTGGAAGCATTTGTCAGGGCAGTTGCAGAATTTCTTCCTGAAGGTTTACACCATATCTGAGAATGGATGAGTTAGGTAATGCATGTCCTTGTTCTATCTAGGTGAAGTTCGATCTGAAGGTGGTGGTTAGACTCAACACCCGCTCGAAATCCCTCCTAGCCTTAAGATTTTAATATTATATGAGAAGTCACTTCCAAGTAATAGCTGGATGGGGGGTAGTTTAATCTTGATGTATTTAGTCTAAAAGGACAGAACAGAAATTCCATGAAACGAGCCTTGGGAAAGTGGAATATGCTACAAAGGATGATGCAAAAGCCATCCTGAATTACGGAGGTGGGGCCCTGGCTTCCTCCCCAGGACTCCAGGTGACCTCCTCCTGGACCCCTACCTTGCCATTATCCCTTGTTATAGATGCTCAGAGCTCTTTTATGGGCCCCTTATTTCCTAAGGCTCTTTACCATCTGGGTTTTCTCTCTCGTGCAATCAGAGACAGGTAAGCTACTGCTGCCCCACCTTAAAGCTGTGCTTAGGTCTGTAATGCCCTTGCTAAGGTGGGCACATCCCACGCAGCTCCCTGAGAGCTAGAACATCCTGTCTGCCCTCATAACTCTCCCGTAACGACCTTTCCTTACACTTGAATCACCAATATGTATTTCTTGATGTTTCTCTCTTTCTACGCATCTTCCATTTTTCAGCTGTTCCCTGAATGCTGTGTAAAAAAGCAATTTTACTCGATGTGCTTTACTTAGGTGTTTACTCATTGAAAAGCACCGTTATCTTTTCAGCACATTGATGTCTAACAGATTGTTCCATATTATACCGAGGTATCACTGACGGCACTGAAATTTGTTTTTCTAATTCATAAAAAGCCTAAGCCATAATTCGGATGCTATAAAAGGCAACAGAGCCATACTTCCTTGATTTATGAAAATCATATCTGCTTTCGCAATTTATTTTTCGTAACACAGTTTTAAACTAAGTGATTGCCATGGCTTTTGATGGGTTGCCCATTGCTCTATATTAACCAGTTCCAACTCAGCCATATATAGGTTGACTTTTCAGCTCTAAATTTAATCAGCTCTCTTGGAGAGTCATATAACTGAGTTGAAATTCCACGGCAGTGTGCACTTATTCTGGAGGACCACTTCAGCCCCAGGGAAGAGTCTTGACACTTGACGGTGGTCCAACATTGTCTTAACCAGTAAGAAAGCTTTCTCACGTTCTTACCTACAGAACAAAGAGGTAAGTACTCGGCACGTGGCAATCCTCTGATTTGCTCAAGCCCAAAATGAGCGGTGAACTTTGGATATGAAGTAGGAAACATTTAATAGTTAAATCGAGAGTATCTCTGAATGATCATATGAAAACTACAGGCGTAGCAAAGTTCAGATTGATGACTAGTCCAGGGCTGTCTCCTCTTGCTGTGTCATGTAATTCTTCAACAGAATAGGCTGACTCAAGCTCAGCCAAGCTGGTACTACTTCGCTATTTCTCAGTCTACTTCTCTGAAGGACTTGTTCTTTCAGCTCTAAAGTTTAATGTAACAATAAAGTTGCTTCTCCAGATGGAATTGTAGGCAACATCCATGCAGCCCGACAGTTTATAGAACTTTTACTCTATTAACTTTACATCAAGTGCAAGACTCAGACATATGAAACAATCATTAGAGATTGATTGCACTGCATTTTAAGGTCCTTGGAAAAGAATCATGAGCCTTTACTACCTCCCATCTTCCATGAACTTGTGGGAAAAAAATAGTTTTAAAAGACAGGAGTAGGTAAAAGCAGGAAGAAATTTGAGGCTGCTTGATATAATCAATAATCCTAAAATGATGATAATTTTCAAGACCCTGTTCTTTGCCCAGAGGTGGCTATTGGTGGAGTTAAAAGTCCGTGAAAAGCAACGTGAGAAATCAAAGAGGGCTTTCCATGGAAGAACACTATGCCCTTTTTTCACTAAGGAAAAAGAAATGCAGATTTCTGCCACTTACATATTTTTTTTTTCTCTCTAAGGTAATTAAGGAACTTTGAAACTGAAGAGGATCATGGCATTATCCAAGATTAGTCAACTCCTGGGAAAGCTTTTCTAACACATGCGTGGTCTTGTCATTTTCCCGGTCTCCCTGAGACGGCCGGTTTTGATGGGAACAGTTCCCTTCCCATTACAGTTCAGTGACATAAAGTTCTCTTTAAAACAAAACAACTGCAAAACCATCCTCATTTCCTCCCGGGGCTGGGGGTGAGGAGGGGAAACACAGAAATGGAAAACTGGCAAATACTCTCGGAAAGAAGGCTAATGCATTTTTGGGGTCAAAATCACCTAATTCTGTGGTCACTTTCCTTGATGAGTCAGTCTGATTTTTAGCATCCAGACACTAGCTTAGAATACTGAGGACATTCCTTTGCTTCACTCTTGGACTGTTCTGAGTTGTTTGCTCAGATCCTTATTTGGATACGATATTTTGATAATAATGGGAAACACAATATCTTGCTTCCTCCAATTATTTAAATACTCTTGTTTGTGAGCCTCTGATTTTTTTTTAATAAATGGCACTTAATAAGATTAGCAAAAAGGAGTGGTACTTCTGACCATGTGGCATTTTATGAATCTGGAGCCCCACATATGCCCTGCAGAGTGCCACCACCCAACATCGCAGTGACTATCAAGGCACCCAGCTTCAAACTGGGTCTCCAACAATTTGTGATTTCCACAATGGTGTTTTTGAATCCCCCCAAAACATCTGCCTGTAACTAATTCCTCCCCGACTGCTCCGTAATGTGTCTGCTTACCAGGTACAGAAGGCGCCACTGCTTTGCTTTTGATTCATGTCTGTATGTCTGCATAAAACTGTGATGATAAAGATACACCGATATTCTCCAGTTTTGGTTAGCAACTCTTCTTTTTTTTTTAAATTGATGTATAGTTGGTTTATAATACTGTGTCAATTTCTGGTGTACTATTTAGCAACTCTTGTGTTCCCATGCTTGCTGGTAAATTTTAGAATCTCAAGATTGACTTGTGGGCTAAAAATGCCACCTGCCCTTTCCGTTTGTGTTATCAGTAGTTAAGCACCCAACTGCCAGGCAGTATTCCAGGGTTCCAGGGCCTATGCGGAGTTGAGTAAAGAGGGTGGGATCAGGAGGATACTGGGAGATTCGAGGTCTAGCTCTACTTGACAAGAGCTTTGGGATCTCAGGCAAATGCTGTATTCTCTCTTGGCTGTAGGGTCCTAATCTGCAACAGGACTACCAAACACCCTGCAAAAGCTCCTTTCATTTTACTACAAGGACACCGAATAGGAGCCGTCTGGAGAAACATTATCAGCATCGTAAGCTGTGCGATGGAATCTCTCTCTCTCACACACATGTGCACACCCACACATCTCGCTTGACTCGCAGGATGATTTCTTTGAGACATGACCTAATTTCATTTAGGCTCAGGATCTTGTCAGTGTGGGCTTTCATAGTTGCTTTATACAATTAAAATATGGAATATGAGACCAGAGCTCAGACTTTATTACTATTAGTCATGCTCCAAAGAAAAATAAGGAACTGATCTAGTGCTATGATGGGTCAGCAAGGAGAAAACACCCACCATAAAAAGAGTACTCTAAAAAATGAAGTATCTCATGAGACTGCATATTAGGAACACTACAACCTCTAAAATGTCAGAATAGTTACACAACGAAGACTCTTGAAAAGAAAACACACTTAAATTGGAAGACTCATCAAGGGGAGGAAAAAACAACCAACATAAGAACATTGGCAACGTCTTTGCGTGAACATCTGCATGCTAGGGCTTAAAATTATGATAATAATTGATACTAACAAGTGCTGGATATAATATAGGACATATGTTTTTTTTTTTTTTGAATACAAGTTTTAACCAGATTGATTCTAGAGGTAAAAGGCAGAAATGGAAGATTAAGTAATGACTCTCCAGCCTTAGTGAAAAGAATTCTCTAGCCTCTACCTGGTAGAATGTGCTCGATGCAAAGCAGCTACAAAAGCACAGCTGAAACTAAGCCAAGACCTGCTCCTTCGGCTAGACAGGGAGAAACAAAAGGGAAGAGGGAAACAGACCAGCGTGAGGCAGCCATCATTGTGTTCAAGCTTTCAAAAATGAGTCAAAGAGAAGAGTGGTCTGCTCTTGTTTTTAAAAATGAAAGTAGAAAGTCTACACCGCTAAGCTGTCTAGTATGTACTTTTAACAAGTATAATGTAGGAATAATGGAACAAAAACTCTTCCTATCCACGGGAACACCCCTCCTTACTCCACAATGGTCCCCAAGATTTTGACTTGACTGTATCAAATAGAAGAAAGTGAACAAAAGACACAGTGAACCACAGTTTCTACAAGGGGAATCACATTTTGTAGTTATTTGTAGACCCAGCACCCTCCATCTAATGATTTCTGAAATGGAGAGAACGCAGCCTACAAAGCAGGAGCATGTTGCTTCTGTACTGTACTCCAGATGCCAGGGCCAAGTGTGCGGCTTTAGGAATGTGAATTCTTTGAAAACCTAAATATCCACTTAAAAATGAGTGACCTGTAGAGAAGACAAATTAGGCTGTTCTCAGAGCCATGAGCTTAAAACAATCATCTTTTTGCATAAGGTGGCTTTTTGGCATAATGAAATCTCTTCTAAGACTATGAGTAATGTGCAAAGAGCAGTCCCCACCCCTATATCTTCCTTAAGAAAAAAAAAAAAAAGACTTCCTGGTTGTTCACAGCCAGTCAAGACAGCTACCAGCAAAAGCCTCTGGCGATAGGTTTCTCCTCCACAAGGACCGTAATGATTTGCTTGTATTCTAAAAACCTGACATGGATGGTGATGTCTTCCCTTCAAGATACCCAACTGGACTTGGACATGTCAGTGGATGACCCTTGAAAGGGAAACTGCACAGCAATCTTGGGGGAGTAGGAGTAGAGAAGGAGCGTTTATCTCTCTTCCTGCCCAGTCTTGATCCCTTGTCACCTGCGCTGGGCAGATTTTCTTAAGAGAAGCCACGCTGACTTCAACACTAGACCATGACTCAGGTTTATCAGCCAATGCTCTTCAGTCCTTTCCAGATGTACACTGCTTTCATTATTTTCTGCAACTTTTTTTGGGGGGGGAGGGGGACTGAAGGAATCAAAAGGCAAGTGCTGTTGTTCATTGCATATGCCAATATTAAGTAAGCTAATGTATTAATTCATGGATATTCTTGTGCCTCATTTTGGAATATAGGTGAATTGTAGAGTCTGACTAATTCTTCCAGGAAGCTTTCATTACACCATTTTTCCTCCCTTAGAAGGGACTTTGATTCCCTAGACCAGCTTTCTGGGGCCAAAGCCCAGCTGGAATCTAGAAACGCAGAAGCAGCAAGACTCTGCTTGTCACAGCTGTGCCAGGCAGAGACCCTACATGACAGAAAATCGTGTGCTGCTGGACAAATTGACTTTGCTAAGAGGCTGAATGAAACTGACTCACTCATGATCCATTAGGCAACTGGCTGGCATCCAGCAGGCTAGAAAGTAGCTGCACAGAATAAATCTTTGTGTCTGTTGCCAGCAGCCAACTGTGCTAAATTCTCATAGTGGGTGTATGTAATAGTGTTGACCCTGTCCTGAGAACACTTAAAAAAAACCCCAAACCCAAAAAACCCACCGGATTGAATTTGGAATATACTTAAAGTATTAGAATTATTAGAATTGGGATTTAGAGGCTAACTAAGTTATGGAAATAAAGTAGGAAGAATAGGAAATAGACCTCCAAGGTTTATTTATGTGCCTGTCTTGGACTAGAATAGTGCTGTGTATACAGTGGGTGCTCAGTAAAGGCATTCTGCTGCTAGTTATGAAGATGACGATGATGAGGTAAACTCGGTATCATTTTTTTCTTCAGGGAAAATGGGATACATATAATTTGCTTTTAATGATCAAGGCAGAAAGCAGCCCAACTATTCATATAGAAAGCTAAAAGAAGGCTACCGCTAAAGGATCTCTTTCACACCAAAACTTGAATGCAGGACATTAGCTAATGAGCAGGAAAAAACCCCCACAAATTTTACCATTGAATCACACCAACAATTCCCACAACTTCTTTGCTATTATTCCTGGATTTAACTTTTGCATAATCTTTCTACTTGAAAGCTACCTTTTCCCAAAGTTTTAATCGGTTGAACAATAGTTAAATGTTCAACCTGTCACAATAAATATCTTTATTAAACAATCTATAAAAAAGTTCGTGGTTGCATTCAGATGCTCTTTCCCTCAGACAATATTCAGATTCTGTTTCTTAGCAGTCCAAGGTGGGGAGATGAAGTCTTGCGCCCAACAGGGATGTTTTGGGACTTATCAACAGGGGTAAATGACAAGGAACATAGGGGCTAAGTGGAGTCCTGAAGGAAATTTTTATTTCACCTTTTAACTTGTGTGAAAACAGAGTTTATGGACTGTCTTTCGCTTGCAGGATTCAATAAATGAGTAACACACAAGAGAGGGAGGGAAGGAAAGAGAAAAATGACAGAGCCTAGATTTCCACATAATGTTTGGAAGGATAGCTCTCAAACGGTAGTCAGACACTCCTACAGGAGTCTAAGATACGATAAAAATCACCCCCAAATTCCTCCTTCTTCTGTGATGGTCACCCCGCCTAAGTGTCGAGATCCCTGATAAAGGGTCATTCTGCTCAAGGTTACTGCTGATGATCAAAAGGCAAACGAAGGTCACGTATGTCCCTCCCTGGCTTTCTTTACATGCCCACGGAGGTTACTTTCACCAGGAGACCTGCAGGTGGTGACTTTAACCCTTTGGAGCCTGGGGTCTTTACAGACGATTACGCCTCAGAGCTTGAGAGGCTAGAGAAAACTACACAGGACTTAAAACGTTGGTGTGAGTATCCTGCAGTCACATCGCATGTGCTACTGGGAAGGCAGCAGGAGGCACCTGGCAAACTGTGACCTCTGGATCTGTGTGGTCCTCACTGCATGCATGGCCAGGGTGGCCAGGCCAGGTGAACTGGAAACTACAGTAGGTCCAGCCTGGATGGAGTAGAGCTGACATCTTCACATGGTGATGGGTGAGTTGAGGCACCATTAAAGTTACCCGTGGGGCTGCTGTGGAGGGTAAGTGGCCCCTGGGGCCAAGGCACTTCTGGGTTCCTGGGGTCCCATCAGTACTTTAAAAAGAGGAAATCTGATTTTATTGTTTCAAAACAAAACCACAGGATTTCATTTGCAGAAAACAAGGATTCAGATGCTTTACAAATTTTCAAAAAGCACCGGGATATAAACCAGCATTGAGGAGCTAGTTTTGTGGGAGTCTGACTCATTCGAGGTAATACTACGTCCAGGATCTTGAAGCTGAGAATACAAAAAAATCAGGCTCAGGAAAGGACATCTCAGACCACTTTTCCTAGGGCAGACCTAGATGGATCCCAGAACCAAATGGGCTTCCTGTTGGTTCCCCTTTTCCCAACCAGGCCAGACAAATGAGGTAATTCAAGTTATGATTAGAACAGAAGCCACAACATTTTTGGAGGTCAGAGGTGGGAGTAAATTTGACTGGGACATTATCATGACACATACATGAAATCCCACACTTCCTTAAGGCTTGCTCTTCATGACTGTAAACTATATTAATGGTTATGAAAAAGATGTGAACCACTTCATAAGATAATGAAATGGAAATACAGATGTAATGTTCCCACATCCTTTCTTTGCTCACAGGTAGGTAATCCAGAAGGTGCCCTCACCACAAAAAGATATAACTTAGCAATTTGGGGGGGGGGGGTAGGGAACATAATTGTAGGCACTTCTGCTTATTGCAAAGATTCAAAAGGCAAACTTTGTCAGGGGAAAAACAGAAATAACAAGAAAAGCAGCTTATCCACCCAGCAGTCCATAGTTCTAGAAGGAATCTTTGTTCATTCTTTGTGTTACTTGCAAATATTAGAAAAGAAAGGTAATTTTTATTGTGTCATGTTTATAGAGAAACAATACATAGTCCATGAACTTTTTCTTTCTTTCTTACTCTCTCTTTCTCTCTTACTTTCTTTCTCTCTCTCTCTCCCTTCCTTCCTTCCTTGCTTCCTTCCTTCCTTCTTTCCTTCCCTTTCTTTCTTTCTCTCTCTCTCTCCCTTCTTTCCTTCCCTTTCTTTCTTTCTTTCTTTCTTTCCCTCTTTCCTTCCCTCTTTGGTTTCTCTTGCTGTTGCTATAATCCTAGTTTTATCTACAAACTGCCAAACATTGAGTCCATTATAGAAAAGCAGATATTGTGAGAGTCTGTGAAGTGAAAGATCCTATCATAACAATTTTTTTGATTTCTACTATTTGATCACAAAAACTCCAACTATACAGATAATAGGCTCACTTTTTCTTGGACAGCTGTGCAGTTGGCTGTGCGGTTGCTCGTTTCAGTCCTATCAACCCCTTTGGGTTTTCAAGATACTATCTTGCTTTTCTTGGCGGCAGCATCCCCTCTTGGAAAACATCTGGGCCACAAGGCACATGTTGTGTTTAAGATTATGGTGTGACGACCCTAGGAGGCCGGCTGGAGCCTAGACAATACAAGAACAAATGTGATGCAGAGTAATTCAACATTTCCAATGCCTAACAGACGAGCCAGCAACCGGCTGTGGTTTCAGGAGTATCACAAAAACAGGAACAAGAACTCACAGAGAAACCAACTGGTCCAACAGAGAAGAGAGTATATCCTTATCTTCATTAGTTAACAACCTCAAGCAGCAACTGTTTTAATAACTTACTATGGAATTTAAGTAACTGTGGAAAAGCTGTCACTATCACGACACTGGGTCTCCTGGGGCCTGGAAAATGATTTTCTGAGAGTTTTACCAGGGAGGGAAACTCCCTGCATATATAGATTTGGGATTCAACTATAACTTAAAAAAATATATTTTGTGCATTTACTGCACAAGGGGTTGTGACTGGGCAGAGGTGAAGGTTAAAAATAACACATGGTGGGGGGAGGGTAGAGCTCAGTGGTAGGGAACATGCTTAGCATGCATGAGGTCCTGGATTCAATCCCCAGTCCCTCCTCTAAAAATAAATAAATAAACAAATCTAATTACACCCCCCCAAAAACAAAAATTAAAAAAAAATAAATTATACATGGTAATGACAACAGGATTTCTGTCTTAAAGATTTTATAGTCTAATAAGAAAAGTAAGGCAAATTTCAAAAGGACTTTTATAAAGAGCAGTTTTTGGCAAATTCTTGTAGCAGGATATAAAGGCAATTTCATTCTATGCTTCAAAAGATGGGGAGAATGTCAATTAAAGGAAACTGATTCTTGGGCAAAGCACTCCAAGTGGGGTGAGAGGCACAGGTGGAAAAAACCCACAGGTATTTGAAACATTGCCATGAACATGGAAGGACCGAGTTCCTTAGCTCTGAGCTGTACATTTTCTGTGCATTTTAGTCACTTCTCTTTTTCTTTTTCTTTTGTTAAAAATATCGGTAGTCTTGTCCTGCCATCTCACTGTTTTCCTTCCTACGGAACCATTCAAAGATAATTCTTATTTTTTTGGTAAGAACTGGCTGGGACGTTACGGAAGCCCCTTTTCTCCTCTTCTGCTGCTGCCTCTACGTAACCAGCCTCCGTCAACCTGCCCACAGACCCGGGAAGTCGCTACCGCGCGTGCGTAGCCACACGCAGCCCTGGGGGAAACAGAAGGATGGAGACCGGGAAAGCCACGTTTTGGGTGGTGGTGCTCGCCATGTTCCACTGTCAAAGTGCTTTACACATGGTGACTCAGCTAAACTTAACAGCTCTCTGATTTCAGTGCTATTTTCATCTCCGTGTTAAGGATGAGGAAACTGAAGAATCTCCAAACATTAAGGACATCGTCTAAGGCCACAGAGATAGTAAGTAAGTCGAGGCAAGAATCGAACCCAGGCAGTCTGTGTTCAGTCTTTGCCCTTAAATACTTCCCTATTTTGTATCTGATCGAGATGAGCCAGGGATAGTGGTGGTGAAACACACAGAAACACACCATTTCTGAAAGCCATGATACCAGCTCCCCCCCCCCCCCCCAAAACACCTGTCATGATTTCTTTTAAAAATAAAGTCTTCCACTAACACATTTTGATAATACAAGCCCAGCACAATTACACCAGTTGTACAAAAGGCTTATCTGTACTAACGAGCTATAGCTGGGATTATCTTGAACAACATGCTCCGTTTGTCACAGAAGTCTGTGGTTTGGACCTCACGATGTTCTTTCTCATGATCGTCATGTGAGAAGCTGTAACTGTTCCTAGGTGGACTCTGATCACCTCTCCAGGCTCCAAGTTGGGTCCCAGCTAATGGTTTTGAGCTTCTTGGTTTCCACTGGTAATGGGTCATCTGTCTAGTTTGACAGCTTCCTTAATAGCTCTTCCTCCTCCCAGTAAATTCAGGCTCATGCTCTGCTGTGCTAATCCCATATGTGGTTTCCGGGTTTCCTTTGTTCTTTTTCTTTTTAGAGGAACTTCAAGTGACTTTAGAGGATGGTGCTCTGTTACATTTTCTTTCAACGCACATAACCCTTTAGCCCTCATGCATCCATCCATCCATCTATCCCTCCATTTATCCTTCACCCCCTCCCTCCATCCATCATCTGTCTGCCTGCTTTCCTCCTAAAAGAGTTTATCTAGAATTCTCACAGATGATACCAGAACAATCATTTCCCACCCTTTATTGCAATGTTGGTTGGTAGTGATAATATATTTTAGATTTTACCAATTCTTCGTAGCTTCTTTTATCTCCTCTGCTCATGATCCATACTATCTTCTCTATTGTATTAATATACAGTGGTATGCTGAAGATGGTTGGATGTGGCTGATACATCTTTCTATAGATCAGGAGTTTAAAAAGAAGTAGCAATAATCCCCAAGACTTCTGAATCTGCACCCATTAGGATTAAGCGTAAGAGGGACTTAGCAGCTGGTACCACAGTACCACACAGGCTCTTGCATCCAGATTCAGACACTGGGTTAATACAAATCAGTCCCTTACTTTAATGGTAACCGGCTACACTTCCTGTCCTCTATGGACACACTGTGTCATTAAAACCAAATGATCTCTCTTCTGCGCCACTCTGGAGCTGCCCATAAATTGAGCACGCTTCTTCCACTTCCCCTGAGTCATCAAACTCAGCCTTGATGCTGTCAAGCCCAGAGCTGCTCTGCCCTCTTCCCAGTCTCTGGGGCTCCCTCACTCTGACCACCCTCCATGCATGACTGCGGAGCTGGCATTTCATCTCTTAGGACAGCTGTGTTACTCACCTTCTAGAATTAGAGGATCTTATGTGAGAGCAGGTGTCCAGGTTAACCTGCTGTCCCTTAACTCTGGATAGCTCTTAAATTGCAATCAAGCCTGCCACAAACAATCCCAGATCTAAGAACGGAATTTTTATATCTTTTGAGTTATTCTAAACCTGAAGGCTCACACATGGACCGATGCTTTTCTCTCCTCATCTCTCCTACCTTCACCTCCCTGACTCGGTTCATTCTAACCCTGGTCTAAAAATCTCACTTCCCTGTCATTTTGGAGAATATATTATTGTTACTGGAGACCCTTAATTTTTCTTTAATGTACCATCTCTAAGGGGATACAGAAACACTTTATTTCCTTTCCTTGTCTCTTTGGTTCTGAGCTCAGACTCATTTCTTTTTTTCAACATTCCAATATGAATTATGTAGAGCTGATCCTAGATTTTTTTTTCTCTTTTTCTCATATGTTTTGACTTCTTAAGGACAGACACGGAAAGGAGCCATGTCGGTAATTTGTATCTCTCACGCTCGGGGAAGCACCAACCAGAAGTGTGAGACTAAGGAGGTTTAACAAGCTAGGATGAATCCTGGAAAGACGTATTTAAGACAGTCACTATAATGGTAAAAACACACTGTATCTTTCTTTTTATGCTCTAAGTTTATAATAAATCTGTTTTGGAGATAGGGAAGCTTCTCTATAATTTGATGTTCTAAAATTAAAAAAAAAAAGCTAAATGTCTTTGAAAACAGGCATCAGACAGGGTCAGATTCTCATGCTGAGTGACTCATTTTCTTCAGCGTCTCACTCTGAGTGATTCAGTTTCTGTAGGAAATTCCCTGGTAAGAGCTACATTTCCTCAGATCCCCTTCTCTAACTTACTCGTGGAGGAGATCTTCCACAGACACCCCTCTGAACTTGGCTCATAGGCTGAACACATTTTCCTCCACTCCCGTGAGTCATCAGCTGGATGCTATAAAGCGGAAAGATTTTCAGTGATCTTTGTGGGTTTTTAAAAATCATTATTTTAAAGGGATAAAGTAGCTGGGAGATGCTGGAGACTTGTTGGCCAATCACGTATCTCCAGCCCCCTGGTACCATATTTAATTGTAACATAGTCAGTTTCATAAGTCATTCTCAATGGAGGACGAGGGAGTTGAAATCCTAGAAGTCTGGGGCCAAACAAAAATCAGCATCTGCCTGTGATGGAGGTGGAGGTGGAGACAGAGGCGGAGGTGGAGGGATGGAAGGAAAGGGGTTTGGCTGTGTCTGGAAAAACCTTCCAACCCAAGATTCTGACAAGTCTCCACAAGAGGAGGCAACATCCCTGACTTTCATTCTAGTTGGGAGTCACTGGTTTAGACCGAGTCCCTACAAAAGAATAAATTAAGGCACAATGAGGCTGTGACTCCCCAAATGTGATAAACCCAGTTATAGTGGTAGAGTTGACAACTGAACTCCAGGTGACTGACCCCCAAGTCATATCATGTTTCCCATAAATTCCATTGTTCGTTTGTCCAGATGAAAGAATATTTAGTGAATTTAGAGATGAGATGGGATAATCCTCAAAATGCATTTAAGTGCTCTTTTCTTTTCTATTTTCTTTGTTTTTTAAAAATTTATTTATTTATGGAAGTATAGTTGATTTACAATGTTGTGTTAGTTTCTGGTGTAAAACATACTGACTCACTTGTACATAAATACGTGTATTATTTATCATTAAAGGTTATTACAAGATATCGAATATAGTTCCCTGTGCTAAATAGTAGGACCTTGTTGTTTATCTGTTTTATGTATAGTAGTTAGTATCTGCACTCTTATAGCCACATTCCTTTGGTGACAGGACTGTTTTGTGTCTTGACTAAATCCATGCCATCATCCTGCTTGCGATACTGTACTATAGTTCTGAAGGACGTTACCACCGGGGGACACTGGGTAAAGGGTCCATGGGATCTCTCTGTGTTATTTCTTACAACCCTATGTGGATCAAGGATGATCTCAAATTCAAAATTTAACTTTAGAAAGAAATGCATTTAATTATCACCTGGATTCGCCTTGAACTAGGGTCTCTCTACAAAGATCAATCGAGTCAAAACTGTCAAAAAATTTTACCATCTTACTAATTACCTCTCTGCTCTAGATATCGCACAATACAGTGTTCGAACTGATATGAACTGTCGAGAAAAAAAATCAATACTAAGTATTGACCAAAGACAATTGTTCGAATTTGAGAATTAGGTTCTCCCCACACACATTCGAGACATAATTAATTCTCAAAAATTGGTGTTTTAAGATTACTTCCTCAAGTAACACCTGTCGTTGCTTTCTTAATAACTGAAAGGTATATGCAGAAGGAAAGCAGAAGAATATACACAGATGAGGACACTTCAGTTCCATTAAAACGTGTCATTTATACTGACCTACCACTACAAGTGAAAAAGTAAACCCCTGCTAAAGCCACTTTTCCTATTATTCTATTTCAAAGTAAAAACCTCTTGAAAAAGCAACCAGAAAATCATTGTTTTTGATGAGACAGAGCAAAAGCAAAAATTTCAGTGATGAAAAGTTCTTTTCCTATGTATTTATCTCTTCAATGAAATAATTCCTTAAACGTGAGTCATGTTGTTAGAAGGTCTCAGTTATAGGCATGATAAAAATTTTTAAAAAACACTCTGCGCCTTATCGTTTGTCCCCCGGGCCCTCTGACCTAGGGGTTCCAGGATTCCTTTTTATTCCCAAAGCAAATGAGAAGAGCCTGAAGATTTGTAACGGGGATTCAGACCTGGTTCCTGGCTACAGGGCAGGATGAGTCAGGAGGAGACACCAGCAAGATCCAAACTAAAGTAAAACAGAACAGCCTTTCATCAGCATAAAGGTACAGAGGTAACAGAAGAGACTGGCGTCAGAGGAAGTTTTTCCTTCCAACCCTACAGAGTGGGGAGGGTCGCAAGACCTCCCTGTGTAGGAGGGAGGCAACCCTTCTCCTGGGACCACTGCAGGTTCCCATAAAATGGGGCGATGGCAGAATGTCGAGTCTGAATATCCACTGTGAATGAACAAATGGGATCCTATTTTTGTCTTCATGAAAGCAGCTCTGCTTAAAAGTGCACTCGGCTTGTTTGGTGGTTCCTCCCTTCCCATCTTCTTTTGTTCCGGAAACTGCAGAGTTGAGGCCAATTTGCATTTAGAATCAATTTCCAAAGACTTGACACTGAATCTTTCTGCAGACGCTTTTCTTAAATTGTGCTGTTCTGCCGTGCTAAGCCGCCCTGACAGTCCAATAGCCCGTGTTTCCTTGCTTTATGGCATTTTACAACAACATCAGCCTGAACACTGTCAACTGACATAACACAGTAAAACAAAGAGTAAATAAACACGGAAATAGTCTTGGCTTCTGGTCACACGTGCAGAAATGGGGAGGGTCTCAAGTTTGTCTGCACAATATGTTTCTTTGTGGAGCTGATCCAAACATTTAAAGCTAATTTTAAAAAGCCAGAATTCTTGTTATGCATAAAAAATTGCTAAAGGGTTTAGCCAATTAAACTGCCTGCTCGAACTGGCTGGAATAATACATTGCTATTATAAAAATAAAAAGTTAGGTATAAATTATGCTAAAAGTATAGCTGATGTTGCTATTAAGCTTTTTGAGGGGGGGTTCCAAAATTTTTCTATGAATTTCCTTAGATAGTTGCCAAAGTATATGCTTCATAAATCAGTTTAGAGAAGGTATGCATACTTTTTATTCTAAACTAAGTTATGACAAAGGACAATTGCTTTAAGGAGAGCAATAACTTTCCTACATAAATTTTATATCAGTGATAGACTTAAAACAGTTTTCATTTCCATAAGCCTTACCATAACTACTTATTATTCTATTATATTTTACATGGGAAAATAAAAGCCGGATACGCTGGGGGAACAGCACCAGATGCCTCCCCCATGACAACGTCGGAGAGATTCCAGGTGGCAGAATAATCCTGCATTTAGCTCTGGATCACTTGAGATTTGACTTCTAGAAAGAAACCAATATATTTGGAAAAGTAAAAGAGGGCATCAGACTCAGGGATTACACAACTAACAGGATGTTACAGAATTATTTTACTCATGACTAAGTTTTAATAAACTTATTATGTGTTTTCAGCATGATAAAATCCTTTTAGCCATGTCATACTGAAAACGACAAGTCTCATAATACTATACATTAAAAACAAAAGTTCTAATATAGCGACTACAACTTGTACTTTGCTGATACTTAGGGGGGAAGAAAGCACCTTCCTCTAAGAGGAACTGAAATAAAATAGCCAATTACTATAGTTTTTAACACAATCAAGAAATAACCGGTATTATTGCTCCCATTATGTTACCAGAAATATGGAAGCAAAAACAAGTTTATAGGATTCTTACTTTGGGGTTCCCTTTTGGTTTATTAATTAGTATTTAGTTGAATATTTCCATAAGAACCCTAACTCCAGAAGTAAATAGGTGACTGGGGAAAAAATAAATACCACTGGCAAACCTCTTGAGAAACACCGGACTTAAAAAGTCAGTAGATTATTTTAATTTAGGAATTCTCATTTTTATATATGATCAAGGGCTTTGTGAATCTCCAGGAAAGGAAAATAAAGGCCAAACTGTGCTGATGAAATGTCCCCTCTATCATTTTTCTGGAGTAACCCTATTAAGGTGCATTTCAGTGGATTCATTGTCTGAAATCCTTCAGTCACAGAATTGCTACTTTGGGAGGATATTCTAAATTGGGTGGTAATTTTTCATTTGATTCCTCCACGTAGCGTTCTGCATTAAATACTGACTACTCGCCTCCCTTCAGGACTCCAAGTTTGCCAGAGAACACAAGAGGAACAGGAATGAAAACAATACTGGACTTGGGAGACAGAACAGCTGAGTCCAATGTCAGTTCTGTTACTAACAAACTCTGTGGCTTTGAGGAGGTCAGTGAACTCCTGCAGAGAGCAGCTCTCTCGTCTAACACCGGGAAGTTCAGCTAAAAATCTCTGTGGTTCTTCCCATGTGATGCTTGTAATAGCAAAGAACATGTGGATGTTCCCAAGGAAGTGTTTATTTATCCAGTCAACGCCTGGCACTTAATTAATCAGTGGATATAGACTGATAGTATTTCCACTGTATCCGAAGCTGAAGTCACATTTCTCTGTCAGTAATAAAAATGCCAGAAACAGGATGTTAACAAGCAATATATGATAATTCAGTTCCAGAGTAAGTAATTTCTACAGGTAGTATTTTTAATAACAAAACGATTCTTGACCTGATGCAAAACTGATGTTTCTTACCTATTCTTAGACCAAGATTACTTTATGAGTATAATCCTAAATAATACGGATCATACTTGATTACAGTTTTTTTTTTCTGGAAGCATAATGGCCAATAGCATCACAGAAGTGTTATACAAGAAAGCGGCAGTTTTTTTCCAATTGCAAATTAATTCTTTTCTCAAGTACACCAGGATATGTTCGTGTCTGTGACCTTGGACTGAAAATCCAGTAATAACCTACATCATTTCATAATCATATGTCAAAATATCATATACAATAAGGAAGAATAATCATGGAGAATACAATCCTACTAGTCACTTATACAGTAAGAGAGTAACAGCTGAAAAGTTAAAAAAAAAAAAAAAAGAAAGAAAGGAAAGGAAAAAAAGAAAGGAAAGGAAAAAAAAGTTAATTAATTGTTACAAGTGTGCCTGACTTGCATTTGACTCACTGGGGTCAGGATATCTCTGTAGGGCTATAGACATAAATTAAAGGCTACAATAAACTCAAAAGATTCAAGATGCTCAACAAGTTAATGCATGTGATCTACTAGAATGAGTAGAAATTCAACCCAAAACCAAAAAGGGTTATGCTTCAAAAGATTTTTTAAATTGGAGACAAACAAAATGATGGTCCAGATACTAATATTTGCTGTTAGACTGGACTTAAATTAGGTATTGGTGCCAGTACTGAAAATAATAGCAATGTAGGTACTATAAATCTCCAGACACAGTAACTAGGGCATGACCAGTCCAAACATGGAAGACACACATCTTTTTGTTACACTGACTTGATAGGTAAGTATGATTTCCCTATTAAAAGAAAACTAAAAAAAAAAAAAAAAGCCACATTTTTGAATTGGCAAAAACACAGCAGGAAACGCAAACCATGGCCATACTGACAACTGACTGTTTTAAGAGGGCCATCCAACCATGCCTCTCCCTGCCTTGAATTTGTTTCTACTGTGTCACCACTACACGTGGTAAATGGAAGAGAGAAGAACTCAAGACACTCTGGCACATTCCCAAGTGCTTCCCATCACTGACTGGGACTTAATGAATTCAGTTCACATGAATGGACTGTATCCTGTCTAAGTTCCTTACTTAGGAAGATTGGGAAAAAAAAGACAAACAAACCTAGAGATTCATGGAAATGAATTATTTAAAGGAAAAAAACCAGTTCTGGATAATGATGCACTGGATTTTTTTTCCCCATGAGAAGAGATAGTAAGTGGAGAATGAATAATTACGTGCAAGTATACACAGAATTATTAGGGGATGAAAAGAACAATCACCTGTCCATTTGACTGGGAGATAACTGAAGTACAGAGTCCTTCTACCTGGGAGAATAAAGTAAATTATTCAAGTTTCAGGTTAAACATTTCTCTTTGGGGAAAAGGTATTTTAATTTATATTCTCGAGGTACACAATTCTTAAACAGCCTGTCCAGTTAATCTTAATATGCTAAATCTTAATATGCTATCTCCCCTGCTAAACATATCATCACAGTATCTCCAATTCTTGCCCAATTAAGTTCAGCTTCTTCAACCCAGCATTTCAAGACCTTTAAGTCTCTAACTACAATTCCAATCTCATCTTCCTCCCAACCCCACATGGGCTGTTTACGTGAAATTACAAATATTTCTGCTCTATGGAAAGGCGACTGCAGACTTTTCTATCTCTGAACCTGGGAAGGCTTTTTCAACTTCACCAGTTTTTCCTTTTCAAAGTTTGACTGTTCACTCGAGGTCTCCCTTGATTTGCTTAACCAGGTGCGACACCGGGGAGGGCAGCGCTCATTTTCTCTGACCCTTTCGCTGTCCACGCTGAACTGTGAAATTAACTGCTGAATTCCACTAAACTGCAGAGTGCTTTGCAGCATCTCTCGTAAGTCATCTGAAGTCACTCTCAAGGCTCTAAGTCTAAATTTTATTCTATTTCTTTGGATTTTTCTGTGACAGTGGTTAAGCATGGGGGCTCTGGAAGAAGACTGGGACCTACTACTTATGAGCTTGGGCAAATCTGTCTCCTCGTGGGAAAGAGTCACAGGTGAGTAACAGAACCTAACTCACAGGCTGGTTAAGAGGAATCGTTTAGATGGCAAATGTCACACTCTTGGAATTGGCTTGATACCTAAATAGGCACCTAAGATTTATTAAATCAAACTGGAAAAACTATCTTGAAATATTTTACATGTCAAAAGTTCCATTGCTACACAAGGTTTAGATTCAGGTAACCCCTGACTCTCTTACAATTTGACTATTTTATGGTGACTGTGCATTTTTGAGTGTAACTGCACATTTAATACACATATTTTTGATGAATGCAGAGTGGGCTTAAGTGAGCTCACAGTATATTCAATTTTGAAGAAAACAAGCAAAACAAAAAATGCATAAACATTATGGGTGGATATGACAGAATGCAGCTTTAATTACTGAGATGCAGTTGTGGCTTTTAGAAGTTTCCTTTCGGGGGATATAATCTATTGTTTGACTTTTGTGTGTTCAACTTTTAGATCCATTTTTAAGTGAACATAGAGTATTGCTTACTTATATTTACTAGCCTAACAGCAGGGGCTAAACAGAATTCTAGCTAGCTTGAGTTTCTTCCAGTCTTATCATATAATTTGACTAAGTAAAACAGATTATACTCAACAATAGCTCTCAAGTTCCTGTATTATTGATGTTCATGTGAAGACAGATAACTGTCCTAATCTCTAAATGAGTAAGACGTAGACACTTAAGTTAAAGTGCTGACAATCAGATATTTAAGATAAAATGCTGAAAATCTACATATTTGTCAATGTTGCTTAATGCACATGGATGGGCTCCTTAGTAGAATAAAAACAGCACCGTTTCCCCAGATTCCAAGTCACCTTATTAACTACAAAAAGGAATTACACTAGTTTTTATTATTTTAAAAGTAAAAACTTTGCAGTGATCTTGTCACTGACAACACAATTTATCTATACTCAATTTTTTCCCAAAAGATAGACTATAACAAAGGAGTATATTAACAAATTTAATTTTATTTGATCACTGTTTTCATTAATACATTCCTGAAATGCAGTGCTGTGTGCACATAGTAGGTCTTCAGCATATAGGTATTCAAGGAATATATTTTCTCTGTATGGGTTTATATGTTCTATCACATTTTGCACTGAGGATCTGAAATATTAAACATTTAATTCCTGGTAAATATTTTGTAATGTCTTTAAAGTCCCTACCACATCTGCATAGTGAACCTTGATGAATGGGCCACTGTTTGTTTTCATATCATAGAAACTGAAGTCATATGCATGTTTTATTTCAGATCGTTTCCTGTAAATGTCCTGAATTGGCCTGAACTGCCACATTTCTATGGTGACATTATACCAAGAGCTAATTTTTATGGAAGTTTGTATACAAATGTTTTCCAAGCATCTGGGAAACTCTTTGCTTTGCTTTGTTTAATTATTAGTTCATCACTGTGTAAAAGAAAAGGTCCTAGTATAAATATATTCTTCCTGCAGGTCTATGCTGTCTGAACATACTTATAATATCAACATATTTTGTTATCTTCAGTTCCCAGTTAAAAAGTGAAAAGAAATGTGATGCAGTGCATAGGAGAAGGTGTGGGAGAATGACAAGGACGCAGTGAGTGAGAGTTAATAAAGGGTTTCTTAAGGTACAGCTGGTTTATCGTGTCTAAAAAAGGTTTATTAAAAGAGTATGGAAGCTCATTAAAAAACTAAAAGTAGAGCTACCATATGATCTAGCATTCCCACTCTTGGGAATATATCCAGAAAAGATGAAAACTCTAATTTGAAAGGATACATGCATCCTATACACAAAAATCAACTCAAAACGGATCAAAGACTTAAACATAAGACAAGATACAATAAACTTCCTAGAGGAAAATATAAGCAAAACATTATCTGACATACATCTCAAAAATGCTCTCCTAGAACAGTCTACTCAAGCGATAGAAATAAAAGCAAGAATAAACAAATGGGACCTAATGAAACTTACAAGCTTCTGCACAGCAAAGGAAACCATAAGGAAAACAAAAAGAAAACCTATGGAATGGGAGAAAATTTAGGCAAATGAAACCAACAAAGGCTTGATCTCCAGAATATATAAGCAGCTCATATGACTTAATAAGAAACAACCAAACAACCCAATCCACAAATGGGCAAAAGACCTAAACAAGCAATTCTCCAAGGAAGACATACAAATGATCAATAGGCACATGAAAAAATGCTCAATATCACTAATTATCAGACAAATGCAAATCAAAACTACAATGAGGTATCACCTCACACCAGTCAGAATGGCCATCATTCAAAAATCCACAAATGACAAATGCTGGAGAGGCTGTGGAGAAAGGGGAACCCTCCTACACTGCTGGTGGGAATGCAGTTTGGTGCAGCCACTGTGGAAAACAGTATGGAGATTCCTCAAAAGACTAGGAATAGACTTACCATAGGACCCAGGAATCCTGCTCCTGGGCATATATCCTGAAGGAACCCTACTTCAGGATGACACCTGCACCCCAGTGTTCATAGCAGCACTATTTACAATAGCCAAGACATGGAGACAGCCTAAATGTCCATCAACGGATGACTGGATAAAGAAGAGGTGGTATATTTATACAATGGAATACTACTCAGCCATAAAAACTGACAACATAATGCCATTTGCAGCAACATGGATGTTCCTGGAGAATGTCATTCTAAGTGAAGTAAGCCAGAAAGAGAAAGAAAAATACCATATGAGATAGCTCATATGTGGAATCTAAAACAAACAAACAAACAAAGCATAAATACAAAACAGAAACAGACTCACAGACATAGAATACAAACTTGTGGTTGCCAAGGGGGCGGAGGGTGGGAAGGGATAGACGGGATTTCAAAATTGTAGAATAGGTAAGATTATACTGTATAGCTCAGGGAAATATACACAAGATCTTATGGTAGCTCACAGAGAATAAAATGTGACAATGAATATATATATGTTCATGTATAACTGAAAAATTGTGCTCTACACTGGAATTTCACACAACATTGTAAAATGATTATAAATCAATAAAAAATGTTAAAAAAAAAAGATACATGCATCCTAATGTTCATAGCAGCACTATTTACAATAGTCAAGACATGGAACAACGCAAGTGCCCATCAACAGAGGCTTGGTTTAAGAAGATGTGGTACATTTACACAATGGCATATTAGTCACAAGAAAGAAGGAAATATTGCCATTTGCAGTGACATGGATGACTTGGAGAATATCATACTACATGAAATAAGTCAGAGAAAGACAAATATTATATAATATCATTTATATATGAAATCTAAAAAATAATACAAATGAATCTCTCTATATAAAACAGAAACAGACTCACAGACAGAAAACAAAACTATGGTTACCAAAGAGGAAAGGAGAGAAGGAGGGATAAGTTAGGTATATGAGATTAACAGATAAAAACTACTGTACATAAAATAGATAAGCAACAAGGATTTACTGTAAAGCATGGGGACTATATTCAATGTCCTGATATAACCTATAATGGAAACATAACTGGAAAAAATACATATATAATATATATATATATATATATATATATATATATATATATATATATATAACTGAATCACTATGCTGCATACCTGAAACTAACACAATATTGTAAATCAACTATATTTTAATTAAAAAAAGGTCTATGGGTGACACAAGAGAACAGATACAGAATCATTTTATTTTAATTGCCTGACTGTAGCATGCATTTTGATTTCTCTAATCAAACATACCAGCACTGATTATATTTTACATTTAGTCACTTCTTTGCCACAGTGATTACCTATAAAATCTATCATGCAGATTACCAGACAACCTTAATCAGTATTCATGACCAGACTAACATGATCTTCATTTGTAGTGCTGATACCTACTCTCCTCCTTGAAAGGAGGAGGTCTTCCAAAAAGCAGTGGTGGTCAGTGCTGTTTAATACAGAGTAATGGAAAGAGGATGGGCTCTGCAATCAGACAGATCTGATTTTCCATCTTTGGCCTCATCATTTATTAACACTGGGTTCTTATGCTTGTTACATAACATCTTGGATCTTTTGAGTTCTACACCAGTAAAATAAGGATAATAAAAACCATGTATTTTCTTGTATTATTTTGAAGAACAGAATACATATAAGTCATCCATCCATTCATAAAACACACTAGATGCTTGGGGTACAAAGATAAAGAGAAGAAGGCTTCTATCCACCTCAAGAAACTTACAGTCTAGTGGAGGAAGACAAATAAACAGTGCCGTTCACCAGCACCATCAGGAACTTGGACAGAGGGCACACTGGATGTAAAAAAGGAAGAAAAGGCAGCAACATGGATGGACCTAGAGATTCTCATACTAAGTGAAGTAAGGCAGACAGAGAGAGACAAACATCATATGCGGAATCTAAAAAAAATGATACAAATGAACTTACTTACAAAACAAAAATAGACTCAAAGACATAGAAAACGATCCTATAGTTACCGAAGGGGAAATGCAGAGGGAGGGATAAATTAGGGGTTTGGGATTAACAGGTACACACTACTAAATATCAAATAGATATACTACAAGGACCTACTGTAGAGCACAGGGAACTATACTCAATGTCTTGTAATAACCTATAATGGAAAATAACCTGAAAAAATATGTATCTGAATATACATATCAGATATATATAACTAAATCACTTTGTTGTACATCTGAAACTAATACCACACTGTAAATCAGCTATACTTCAATTAAAAATTTTTAAAAATTTTAAAAAGGAAGAAAAGGTAAATTCTGCCTCAGGGAAGGATATCGAGAAAGGTTTTAGAGAAATTCAACTTTGGCTAAATTTCAAAAGGATTCAGTCTTGTGATTAACAAGTGGTTACCTTTGTTGTTGTCATTTTAACATCATCGTGGGAATCTATACCAGCTGTCTCTTCATTAAGCAAAATCCTTTATCTTAGTCATCGGTGGCTAAATCTACATGTTCATAGAAACCACGTTCTTGTAGGGGCAAATTAGATGATGGTTCACTTGAATTACATTGTGCAGCGAGCTGTGTAGGGCGACCCACTCATACCCCTTGCCCGGGACTTTCCTGCTTTTACTACTGAAAGTCCAGCATCCTCTGTTCCACCTCAGTCCTGGTTTTAAAATTGAAAGTCCCCTATGCTGGGAACTCCCACAGACCTGGGCAAACAGGAGCAACTGGTCACCCAAGGTCTACGTTAATGGTTAATATGGCTTAAGCAATAGATTTACCATTCTGCTCACAGTGTATTCATTTTGAAAATGTGAAATTGGAGAGGATTTCTTGTCAACCAACCATCAGACCCATGAACAATAACCTCTTACTAAGGACTTAGGAAGCATGTTAGACACTGTACCCAATTCAACTCATTACCTTAATTCATAGTTGAGCGTGACCAAAGGTAAATCTGAAGGATTAGCAAAAAAGGTAAAATGTCAAAGGTTAATTTACAAAATGACATCCTCAATGTCTAAAATAATATGACATTTTACTATTTTGAAAGCCATCAAGTTTTCTTTATCTCTAGGAGATTAGAAAGGAGCAAGGTAATAACTTTCAGAAGTTAGAATGTTTAGCTCACAGGAGTAAACATACTTAGAAATTCATTAGCAAAAATTCCTTTCATTCTGATCAAAATGAGTATGTGTTCACTCAAGAACATCTGAAGTTAATATTTTGCTCTCAAAAGGAAGTGAATATGTGAGACCAGAGAAACAGACTAGACCTGCAGTTTAGTCCTTACTCATGAAATGCTGAATTAAAAGCATTTTGACTGACTTGCCTAGTCAACTTAAAAAAAATAAACAGATCATTTTGGTAACAAGTGCCCCAAGAATTGAATTAATCCCAAATGGTCGGGTGTTATTTTGCAATGTACAGTAAATACGAATTATGCTACAGCGGCAAGAGGAGGAGAGAAATCCATTTTATCTGTCAATGTATTAAGGTAAAAATGAAAGCGTCAGTGTTTTTGAGAGAGCTAAATGCTTAATTCGAGAAAGACAACTAACGTTATCACACTAAGTAAATTACTGGGTCATAAAAGTAAAATGTAAAAGGAAAACGGCCACAATTTTGAAAAGTTACATTTCATTTATAACATGAGAACTACTATCTAGAAGATAAACATATACTATACATTTGTAAGAATTTACTAAACTATTAATCAACACATTTACGTTGCTGGCATTTACAGCTCTGGAATGCTGTAAACTATGATGGCTACAAGACATTTTATCTTTTATGTATAAAAATATAAATCAGTCATCATTTGTCTAGAACTGGTAGCTTATTATCTAGTAGAGTACAAATATTTACTTTTTCCTTTTCTGCACCATTAAAAAATATGTTTCAGTTTTCATTTCACTCAAGCAGTTGTCAGTACTGAATAGCCAAATTTTACCCAGCTCAATTTACCAATGAATTGAAACTTTTTAAACTTCAGCAATTAAAATTAATGAAAAAAATCTCTTGCAATGTATAGGTTTAAAAGATTCCCTATTCAGCATGGGTTACCTTTGCACTAGTCCGTTGGCTGCACTTGGAATAATCTCTTGCAAGTAAAGTAATGAAAATGGTTATCTACATCTTGTCCCCACTGGTGAAGTGATATTAATCAATTTCAGCAAAGCCCGGCAGTCTAATTCAACCTCCTTTATTCTTATGTTAATTGCTTTGAGGCGGTGAAGGAACTGATTGAGACAGGAGGTTATTTCAAAAGCCTGGTATATAATGAGAGTACTTCTGAGCACTCATTAAAGCTGACCACTATATAATGCTAGAAATGATCACTCTGAAGAACCCTTAATTGGACTCAGAATGAGAAAGTCTACAACAGACATTTCAAACAAGATCAAAAAAAGAAAAAAACCCCCAAAAAACCGTATCTACTAAATGGAGGCTGCAGGACCAATAGGCAAAATATCTGATGCTGATGTGATCTTAGACCCCAGGTGACAACGACATTATTATTTGTCTCTGCTTCCCAAGCCTCCAGCACACTCTTTGCTACCCCCCGCAACCCCACCTCTTTAACCAGTCCTTGTCCAATAATATCAATTAAGTGGTCATTAAAACACCAGGATGCAATAGAGGGGCTTGGCTCTCTTGCAATATTGACCTTCAAAGTACCACCCATCTACTATGATGATTAAAATAACCATGATAATTGCTATTATTGGTAGTATTAACTTTATTAATTACTACTATTGTCATGCTCTCAGTTACATAACACAAAAAAAATTAGTGAAAAGAGTTAGCAAAGTACGCAAGTATTCCAGATCCTCTGGATTTGTAGTCAATTAAATAGAGAATGACTAGAAATTTCTTTTTATTTACTAAGTTCAATGAAGTCTGAATTAACATAATGAAGTAATCCTTGACTATTTTACAAACAAAAGAGATTATGTTTAACCAGATCATTAGTAAAGTACCAGTCTTTAGTCATTGTACACCTGCCCTCACTGAAAGCTTCATTGTGGTTGCCTAATGTGACTTTTATTTTCCCCAATAATCCCACATACCCATCCACACCAAGCAGGCAATTTCTTCTCTTTAGTCCCTCCTCAAGCAGTTAAAATAGTTGTGGAGTATAGCTGTTGCTCAGTAAAAGATAGAATAGATGTGTCATAGCTAAGCAGAAATGATAAAATTCCGACAGCCCAAATTTGATTTAAAGATTTTACTTTAGATCTCTCTGAATACAACAAGATGTTTTTATCTGTAAACCACAGGTCCACCACACTCATTCAAATCTGGGCAGTATGTATTCCCAAAACAACAACAAAAATCTTATAAAAGATCAGATTGACAGAGGATTGAACAAAGTCTGCGAACTCCCACAAAAGTTGTTCTCTTAATTAAGGTGTAAGTCTTTTTCAAGTAAAAAAAAATCTTGTGCAAATAACTAGGTATATACTATGGAAGAAGTGTTCTTTGTTAGTGAAGAAAAACCCTCAAGAAACATTATGAATTCAAAACTCTCAAGACTAAAACACATCCTAGTTTGGGTGAGTGACAGAGGATGAAGAGAGAGTAAATTTCAACCAGAACACAGGGGGACGTGGTCCTGCTCTTTTATGGCCAGTCACAGGAATGACACTGGGCTGCTGTGCAGTGTTCAAGGCAGTGCTACGAAAGCCATTCTCTCTTCAGTGCATTTGTTGTGAACAAAGCAGGGAATGCACCCCGGTGGGAAACTGTCACTCTCCCATCTTTGCAGTGACATGTCATATAGTACAAAATCCAACTGCTCTGTATGCTTGGCCCATAGACATGACTGAGAAGTACCTCAGTGAAGCAGATACGGTGCTAGACTGAGATGGAGACTTGGGCTCATTCAAAACATGTCACAATCGCTTAGTGCGATGAGAGTGGCACCGGCCACTCTACATCTCGGAGTCTTAGTTTCATCACCTTTAAAATGCCCCAGGGGGAGGGAGGGAGAGAACTGTTTATACTGTTTGATACTATCTGTACTTTCTGCAATTCTAAGAAATAGAGGTAAAATTATTACCACTTTTCAAATGATATTTGTTATGAATTAAATAATCCAGTATCCAGTGGCTGCTTTAAAACGACTTGCTTTGTAGTTTCTGTCTGACACAAAAACATTTAAAAGATAGGTTTTGGGTTTGTTGTGTGTTTGAACTGTACATGTAATTACTACAGTCAGAATGGATGCTCGTTCTTAAACACAATTCAATTGTAACTTTGAAGTTCAGTAAAAATAATTTGCACATCCTAGTTTTATAAAGCAAATAATTACTTTATCATTGGTGGCTAGTTAAAAAAGGAAAAAGGAGTTCTTTGAATTCACAACCTAAGAAGAAGACGGGGGGTGGACATCGGGTGTACCTGGGTCCTTTGCCAGCTCAATTCACTGAGCTCTCTGGACTAACTGCTTCAGGGAACATAATAATCATAATGATAATCTTGGCTGTTATTGTTACTAGGTTAATGAGGGTAACGGAAGAGAGGGGTTGTGAAGGTCAGTATTGTGAGATGGTTTTTGATCTTCAGATGAAAGAAATGGTGTAAGTGAAACAAACCTTTTCTTTAAATTAAAAAAATGGACTCTGTCATGCAATGTAAATTAATTTCCACTTAACCCATGAATGGTAGGCACTGGATTTATTTACAGAATGTTGCTGGTACAAACAGTAACATTCAAAGTTTGTCTCATCTAGCATCTGGGTGTTCCAGGGTCTCTGATATTTTTCACGTGGGATGTTCTCATGATGAAGGAATACAGGAAAGATAGCAGAGTGATGAGATCAATATGAAGAAAAAGACGACGTTAGAAGTAGTGAGCAAAAAAATGCTTGACAGTGGAAAAAAGCAGATGAATGTTACATACTGAAATAGGGGTCAGAAAAAAATGGGTCTAATTTCAGGGCAATCAGAGAAGTTAATTCAGAAAGAAAATGACAAGACACCCCTATCAAGTACAATTTGGTGCCAAAAGGAAGTTGGGAAAAGTAACCTGAAAATCAATGATCTTTTCTTTTCACTTCAAGTGTTTATGATGACTTGCTAATCACAAAAATATGTTTCTGTCACCTTAGTTTGCTTTTTATTGAATTAACGAACCACAGTGTTGTTTAGATAAAGTGCTTCAAACTTATTCATAGAAAGACTTCAGGGAGTCCCTCTTATCATATTCATTTTTTAGGAATCTATGAAATAATACTATTAGTTTCCACTTTTAGGATTTTCTTTGCATTTAATCAAAGCAAACAAACAAAAAAGACTTTCTCTGCATTTAATCAAAATAAAAAAAATTATCAAGAAGCTGATAATGTGTCGTGTGTGTACATATGCTGCTTTATGTTTATTAAGCATTTTTAAGAAGAAAATCTTCCTGTTGATTATGAAGATGACTATATTTCACATATTGCATTTGAGATTTAATTAATTAAGGCAGGGTTTTCCCCACAGTACAGACCAAAAACTTATCTCCAGGAAACGCCTAATCTGCCTCTCATTTGTTGTACAGGCTCTCTGATGCGAGATACCTGGAACAAAGTAGCCTCTACTCAAATCAGCCTTTGCGCTTCCGGATCAGGCCCAGAAGTCAATCTGCTAAAAAGCAGAAGGAATTCTGAAACAGAATTCACTGCAAGAAGAGGAGGATGAACAAGGAAGAGGTGAAGGAAAGCCAGAGAACCCCTGGCCTTGGTCACCAGGTCTCTTCCAACAGCCACTAGTCACAAGAGTTAAACTGCAAACATTCAAGGATGATTTTCTCTTTAATCTGTTTAAGAATAAAGCAGCGTAAAAACAAACTCATGAATACAGTGTTCATGAGGGAAGGAGTAATAATTAAATAACAAAAGTGTCCAAAGTGATTGTCATCGCTCATCTCCTTAGCTGTCCCAGTTCTGGAGGGGCTAACAGAAAGCCTGGCCGAGGCTCCCCTCCTCGTATTGGGAGGAGCATGCTTTAAAGCAAACCACAGACCCTCAGGTGTGTGTGTTTGGCGGGAGGAGGGGGGCGGCGGGGGCGGGGAAGGGGTGGTCCTCCACTCTCACGGGTAAAACAGTTTTGGACAGGGTTCACTCCCTCAGCAAGCACTCTGAACCCTCTCTACATGCTACAAAGTAATATATATCAAAGCATTTCAATATTTTTAAGATGCTACCCAAACCATTTTCACTTTTCTAAATTCACTGATTTTTCACTCTTTCGATATGCATAATATTCACAACTGCTAATACCTTGATGCATTTTCCTGGTTTCAGAGATGCCAAGTGTTGATGGGAGTGGGAGAGTGGAGGTGGGGATGGGGTGGCAGATAAGAATGCAAAAAATCCAATACATCAGGAACAGCCCTGACAGCCATTCTCTTAGGAGCATATAGGGTGGGGGGAGAAGCCAGCTGAAGAAGGGTAAGGGGAAGTTCTGGACTGTGATTGGAAGTATTTTTTGTTGGCTCGAAACTGAATACATTTTCAGCTTCTAACTTTTCCTCTCTTCTTGGTCCTCAAACTGGAACACAGTTCAACCTCAAAACCTCCTCTCTTCAGACCGTGAATATATCTGTGCATAATTAAACAGTTAAACAGCTCAAGTGTGTACTGGAGTCCAGTGGCATGGTTAATATAGGAAGGCAGAAGAGAAGGAACTTCAAAAAAAGTCTTAATTAAAAAAGAAAATCCTTCTAAATCAACAGGAATACTTGATTATATAATACACTGAACAATAAAAGTCTAGGTGTTTGAAAATTTAATGACAAAAATGCTCAAAATATAATATTAAACTTTTAAAAGCAACATATGAAACTGAACACACAGCTAGACATTATTTTGGTAAACACTTACACATAACTCTATAAAGATAAGAATAAGAGACATTTGAACATATTAGATGTCATTTTCTTTTCCTTTTTTTGCAAGTTTCACTTGTCCAGCCCTCTCCAATGACTGTAACAAAAACAATAAATAATATTTCTCAATGGCAGGTGTAGGGTTGAACCTGCCTAGGAAAATCAAACTTCACTGTGTTAGCACACACCAGGAGGCAAAACTATGGATTTTGAAAGCCCTGACCCAGTAAGACCGACTTCAATCACTTCTCCATAGTAAGTAATGAATTTTTTTTTAACCAAATGTCAGAAGCACTGTGATATTTTAAAGAAATCTTTAAAAACCACCCTATTAGCTCAAATGTCAGTACATAGAAAAGAAAAGCTGCTTAACTCCAAATACCAAACTCCAAGCTGATTTGACTCATCAGACCTACTGCTTTCTGGACAGTTTGCCAGAACTGGATTTCGAACACCCTGAACAATTCAAAATCAATGTAGCTTTCAGCATTCTTAGTTCTTTTCTTCTTCTGGTGTCCACAAGAAAAGTTTTCTGCATTTATAAAATGTGGCATTTGCTTCTCTATAGAACTCTTTGGTTATTTCCATTTGGGCTTGGGGGCACGGGGTGGGAAGTTTGGAGTGGACCTCGGCAAGAAGGAAACACCAAAAGATGCTTGCCAAGGAGTCAACACATCTAAGACATTATGAAAGAGTCTAAATCAATACATTTGGCAAAAATATCAAAACTTATTCTATCTTTTGCTTTTTTGCCTTTTTCTTATTGCCTCTTTATTAATCCCATCTTCATTGTGAATGGGAAGTAGATAATAAACATCTAAAACAGAGTAAAATAAACAATATGACAGAGATGCCTAAGGCTTAAGCAAGTAATTCTCAGGAAGGATTCAGTTGTCAAAATATCATTCAAATTTACATCTATATCAGCAGCACACTCTGCCTTGCAAACTTTGGATATTTTACTTCCTTATATTAAAAGGAATATTCTTTATCAAGGATGTTAAAGAAAAAACATCTCTTCTGTTTAACTCAAAGAAAATTGTTATGAAATGAAAGGGGGGGGAAAAGAACTACATTGTTGCTAATAGAAGTTGGATCCACTCTGATTATAGTAAGAGCTACTGACACCAATGTCTCTCTCCTTTTCTATTTCTAAACTAAAGTTGTAGGTTTGTCAAGAGTCAGCAATGCTTATAGACAAGCAGATACCTATTTCCTCAAAACAACAGGAATCTTATAGTACACAATTTAAAGAGGAAACTAATGTTTTGCTCTGGAAAGTAAAAGATGAACAAACAAAATATGAGAACAGTGCTTGTTATAATTAACTATGCCCAAATGTGATCTGGGATTACACTCTGTCTCTAGCATGCCTAAAGACACAGTTCCAATATACCAGCTGAGACAACCGTGTGGTGACACTGGTAATCCAGGAGTCTCTCTAACAAGAAGGTTCACTCCACTATTTTAGTCCTAGTTAGCACACAGCCAAGACCAACACAACCCCAGCACTTCAATCACCTACACTCATATTTTTCTGACTGAGACCATTGGCGATGTAAACTGGATTATTTTCATGAGCTTGGCTGGAGAAAACATTCTGTTGACAACACAAAGCACAATCAATCCTACCAGGAACTCCTGGCTGGGACTCTTCCCAGGGATTAAATAATTGAGTAAGGGGGAATGTAGACCTTTAACCAAGACCCCGCATTTTAAAGAAGCAGCATGGTAGCTCCTACTTTCTTCTCAGCATCCTCATCATGTGTCAGAAAATGGCATGAGACCCTGTTTATAAAAAATCCAAAGAGGCAAATGCATTTCAGAACGGCTAACCTGTTTGAAATGGTCTGCGTATGTCAGTCATCAAAATCAGTCAGCCAGTTTTAACAATTAAGGATGAGATATCTTAGAAATGATCCAACAGGGTAAGAAGAAGAAATACGTGAATTCTAAGTCTTTGCTCTAGTTAAAAACATCTTTTGGTAAGCACTTAGAGCATCTTCACAAACCCACAGTACTATTAGAAGCAGGGATAATGAGATGATATATGATAATGAGATTACAATCATCGCTATGTTTTCCTAGGAAATTCTATTTTTCACAGATTTGACTAAATTTATTTAAAAAATGATCCCTTTGTTTTGATCTTCACACCCTAGATGAACAAAAGCAGACTGAGTAAAAACCACCTAGAATTTGGGTGGTTTCCAAAGAGCTTCTCCTGCATTTGGTTCAAGGAGAACAAGAAATGATATAATAGGAATATGGACCTAGGCTCTCATTTTTTCCCTTGAAAAACATGAAAAGGTTGCTTCTAATGGCAAGTCTGAAAACCAATGAGGAAGTCAATGAACCTAAATTGAATCTTTTGTGTATTGCTCCTAGAGGAGTTTTTCCACTTAGAGTTATGGTGATTTCCTTATCTTCTCCTTGAAGCAGGGCACAAGAGGGCAGATTTTGAAATGCTAAAGAACAGTCAGTCTCAGATTTCTGCCCTACGTCCTTCTGAACATATGATATTGAATCTCTCTGCCGAAGAGTACCATACATTTATAATGACCATGTATTCAATATGCAGAAAGGGGAAGTAAGCAGAACTAAATCCAAATTTCCAAGCTGACATGGAGAAATCTAGCTTTCTCTCTACTGCTTTGAACTCTAAGGAATTTTGGTGCAGAAGTAAAAGAACTGTTAACAAAAGAAGTTTCCTTTCAAAAAGCATAAGATCAAGGTCAGACAACAGGCAAGAAAGGATAGAAACTGGAATTTTTGCATCACTTAATGCATTTTAATTCAAGTGAGAATGCATCTCTGAATAGAAAATATTAAATATTCTAATCACAATAAAATATCACAACTAACTAATCACAGCTTCTTGCTCAAGCTTTTTCCTTTTAGACGTTGTTTAAATCAAGTATTTTCATTATACTTATTCATTCTAATTCTAAAAATAACTTGCTTATTAATATTAACAATCACTGCTTTACCTACACAACTAAATAAGGAATATTTGTAACACTGTTTACATCTGTAGTCATAGTACGTTTGATACACTTCCAGTATCAATGGCTTGTTTTCAAGCTGCGAGTAGAAATTACATTGCCTCTTTCCATTTACCAGCTTTGAAAAACTGAATAGATGCACCAACATGTTGATTGTTTCTTTATTCTTGAAATATTCCTTTCCTTAGAACACAGCACATGTATCACTAAAATTCCATGGATGAAGGAGCTACAGATTGAGATTGTTTTTATTAATAGTCTGCCAAAATCTCCTATTAACTGCAGTACTTGGGAGTTCATATTTTGAACAAACTGAATGAAGTAACTTGTCGAATTTAATGAATATATAGCATTGTTTGACTATTTCATGAAAAAAAGAGAAAAAAATTAATAATAGTTTTGTAGGAATAGTATTGCCTGTGTGCTTTTTGTAATGACCTTACAATTACAAGCTGAGAATTCACACGTAGCATCACTAACACAAAAGAGTTTGTAAGGCTAAGTGGTATGCTATGGATATATGCAGATTCTAGAGGAGAAGAGGCTGGCTATAAATCCAATATGTAATTCCATATGTAATTTCCACATCAAGATAAATCTCAGTACCTAAGTTACCAGTGCTTTACTAAAGAGGATATACATCCCCAGAGGATTTTGACTCACCAGCAACAGGAAATGTCAATAAAAAGTAAAGTAAAAATGCCTTTAAGTTCTGTATTTTATCCATTTTAATTTTTATATAATATCAAGGAAAGATGAATTAATATTAATTAACTGAGTGGTCCCTTCAGGAAGAAACAATGAATACTTCCTGGAAATTGGACCACAAGTCACTTTCTATCATCATAAATCTACTCATTCTGTACATTTATAAATATGTAAAGACTTAGCAGGACACCATAAACACATGTGGAATAAATATATGACCCTGTCATTCAGAAACCCATTAATTTAACAACCTCTAAAGCACTCATGTGTGCAAAATCATTTCCTTCCTTCCTTCCCCACATTCAATTAAGTCCTACGGAATTCTTTCTTCACAGTGTCTTAGACTTTATCCCCCATTCTTTCTTGCACTATTCAGATTATCACCACCATCATCATCGTTCTTATTATTTTAATGTCTGTGCCATCAGTTTCTTCCAGAAATGGAACAATAACAGTCCCCAGCTTGTGGTTGTTTGTGACGATGTGAAGACCGGATGATACCTGTGAAACACTGAGCACACAACGCTTCATTAACACTAGCTTCAGCCAGTTCCTTCCTACCAGTCAGACTGGTCCACTCACTACCTGCCTGACATGCCCACTTCGCTCTTGTCCTGCCTTGTACCTGAAATACCCAGACTCATCCGAACCACACGTCTCTCTCAGTGCCCACCTTGCTTCCTTTCTCCCCTACGCTGAACTCAGTACCCTCTTTCAAGTCTGTATTAAGTGCCACCTTCCTGAGGCAGCCTGCTCTAACCATTCTATTTAAAATCACCACGCTTCCCCCTCAGCAATTTGACAACCTTATACTGGCTATTTTCTCCAAACAACTTTCCACCTTCTAAAATAGTACATGATTTACTTACTTATTATTCCTTTGTCTGTTTTCTCCCTTTAGAGACAAACTCCTGGAACCAAGCCTATTAAGTCACTCAATAAAGAATATGGAATGATGGGAAAAAATGAAGTTTTTCCAGCTCTAAAAAATGATCTGAGTTATGCAGAGCAGCAAACAAATTGTGGACTGAATGATTTTTTTTTTTTTTTAATGTGGGTTAATTCCACACAATGGAATGCTGCTCAGGGACAAAAAGGAAGAAACCAGAGATCCATGCACCAACCTGGGTGAATTTCAAAGGCATTTACTGATGCTCAGGATGTTGAAAAACAGTACACTGAGGTGGCATTCCTATTCTTTAGACCAGCCTCTGTTTCTTACTAGCTTTGGAAATATGGAAGGCTCAATCACTTCACATTTCTGTATCTTGGTTTCCTCAGGAGTAAAGTAAAATATTTTGACCAGCTAATCTGTAAGAGCGCTTACATCTTTAAAATGTCAATGGTTCTGCTGTGATCCTGTTTCATAAAACTCAGATACTTCCAAATCACTGTTATCTCATCATAAGCAGCACCAATCATCACATGAATTTATTGACAGTATCCAGATAATGAGTAGATTTCTGCCTCACGAAAATGATAGCACGATGGAATTCAACAGTTCTGCAATTGTTCGCCAGCCATTAAGAGAATTTCATCATCTCCTTGTGGACCTGCACACTATTTTATGACAGAGTAATAGCCCCAGCAATAATTCTAAGTATACATCCATATGCTGGCCCATAGTCATGTCAATAGATGGCATTTTGCCAGTGAGGAGGGCTTTCTCTCTCAACCTGTCTAAACCATGTAGCTCTATTTCTGGCTGACAGGTGGACTGATGATTATCCTTTTCAGCCAGGCTTCTGATTCCTGAGAACAATGTAGATAAGATGGTAACACAAATCACACAGGGGAGAAAAACCACATGAACAAACCAAACCAAAATGGTAGCATAGCCATACCTTTGTCAATATGTCCCTTGGAATTCCCATCCCTTTCTTCAAGACTGTTTTAGCAACAGCAAAGTGTCAAATTTGCAATTCAAAGAAATGAAATTTAAATTTAAAAAAGCCTGCATAATGGTAGCTCATGCTTATGCACCAGGGACAACTACAAGTGCTTTCAGGATATGAACTTACTTGATCCTCGTAACAACCTGAAGAGGGAGGTACAATTACTGCCACCACTTCACAGACAAGGAAGGCACATATAGATGATACAACTTGTACCATCACACAGCCGGAGACAGAGCTTGGATTCAAACCCACACAGTCTGGTTCAAAGTACGTGCTCTTCATCAATACACTATTATGAAATAAAATCTCTTACAGCCTAGAGTCTCTTATACCCCATGATATGAATTAAAATCTATCTCTCTGTATATTTTACATCTGAACATTTTCTCTGTAAAAAAATATATATTTGATGCTACACAGACAATTTGTCAATCATATATTAAAGGGCCCAGAATCATGTCTTGATAAAGTTGGTAATGACTAAACTGTATATTGAATTCCTCCAAGTTAAAATTCCAGAAGTTTGAGATACGGTTTCAGATCATTTTCTTCCTTCCTCTGCTGCCATAAGCAAGTCACTCTCGGTGTATCTCAAATTTTATTCTAAAAATGCAAGTGAGACACCTGTTTCATAAAAAATATTTTGCTAGGCACCATGCTGGGGCACAAAAATGACTCACTCTAGGCCTCAGGAGATTTTCAGTCTTATAAGTGATAAGCAAGTATGCAAATAAGAACATCACAGGGTGAGAATGGGACAAGCAGACCTGGCTGAGGCACAAATAATGTGCTAGGAGACTCTACAGGAAGAAAGGCTCAAACTGATTTGAAATCTTGAGACCTGAGCAGACTTTTGTATATTATAAATTAAAGGCCCAGAATCAAGAACATAGAGATTGTAGGAAGAGAACGTTTTTGGGAGAAGCAACAGAATGAGCAAAAGAATGGTGGAGAGAAATAAAAAAACATTCTATGTAGAGTCCCACTTGGCTTGACCATGGCCCACGTGGTTGGGGTGGGCAGCTGGAGCTGGGCTCTGTTGGAATTCAGGGGTCCTGCTGGGGCAGGGCCCTGTAGACCAAAGAAAAGTTTGAAAGTTAAAGAGTAGAAGTGTTTTCCACATATTAGCTATGATGGACTCAAGAAGAAAATGAAATTAAAGTATTTGTATTTTGTGAATCGTAAGATTTCCCAAATGAATTTTGCAACAGATCCAATAAAGGACATTGACTAACTCTGTAGAGTTCACACGTTCAAAGAATTATTTCATATTAGAGACCACAATCGACGTCTAAAGATTATCACCCCTGTTCTACATGTTACCAAAGGGGTAACGAGTGAACAAATTAAAACTTGGAATTAAACTGAGGCCCTCTAAATCCAAGCACACAAAGATTCAAGTAGTTACTTAGGAAGCAGAATCTCCATCTTTCACTTACTTCTCATTCTGAAAGAGTAAGTGCTGATAAGCAAACCCATAGCTCAAAGTACGAAATTTATGAAAACATCACTAAAATGTTCTGGTCCTGGGTGATCTCTGGCAAGAAGTTTCACATCTTTGAGCTGGTTTCTCTGGGCTAAAAGAAAAGATTTGGTTTAAATTCTCTCCTTGATGACTTTAAAGCCCCTGAAATTCTAATTGTGACTATGCAATAACCCAGCACATTTAAAATACATATCCATCTGCGGTTAGATTTCCCAATGTACCAGTATGTTCTAATGAGTTCAGTTTTCAAGAGGGTTATAGCACAACCCACTATGTCTTCAAGACATCACAGAACTCACCATTATGAAGATCCCATATTCAATAAACCCCGTTTAACAAGTAGCACAAGGTTAGGAAGAGATTTTGACCCAAAATGAATAAACTTTAAAGTTTCAAGGTGACAAAGCATCAGATATTTAGATAACTTAGCAACGTAGAACAGCTAATTCCTGGGGGTTTTGAGAAACCAAAGACTTACTATATTGAACCTAATGTTTTTATATATAGTTTACTGATTAGGTACATACAGGGATACGCAGGTCATGGGCTATGTGTACCTCACGTTCTAGACTGCAGATCGACTGTAATTAGAGGAACACAGTCATAAGAAACTCAGCTTCTTGGGCAGGGGTTAGAGTAGATATCTCCCTCTTGTCATTGAAGTAAAAAGATAAAAAGACTGAAGTAATTATTTGATATAATGTTTTTCTTTTCCTATCTAAACTGAAGTCTTCACAGATGACATAGCCTTGTTTTTTCTCTTTTCTTTGAAAAACCCTAAGAGTCATTTGAAGGGAAAAACTGTAAAAATCCAGCTTGCTCTAATAACCAGGAAAGATCAGAGCTGTAACACTTAGTGCTGCCACTAATCTCTCTTATGGTTGGCTTTGTAGGCCATACACAGCATCATGGAACAATCAATGGTTACTGATTCCTTTTGCTCCCAGAAGAGCAAGCAATTATGATCCAGGAAGCTCCACCAAGGGATTACAAACAAATGCTAACAAGAGTTCAATCTCATCGTCTTCAGATCATTCCACTTATTTATGGAGCTTTTATTGCACGACACCAACATATTTCCTAAAACAAATACTTCCTGTTACTTAGCAAAGGAAGAGGCAACAGTGAAAGTCATCAGGCTCATTGTGGTCAAGTCTGCGGTTCAGGTTCTCATTCAACCCCCCACCCCCACCCCATCTAGTGAGAAACCACACGTCTGGGACATCTGCTCCATAACCTCTGATGCTCGGGGACCCTGGCTTCAGAACAGGGTGGGACGATGGAAGGAACGTGCAGCGAGGTCACCAGAGAAGAAGTAACGGTGGGAAATGAAAGAGCGTGGCAAAGAGAAAAGTAACGGTGGGATTGCAAGGAAGTAAGAAATGAGGGGAGGGAGAAGAGAGAAAACTGGAGAAATAAAATCGTATCAACATCTGACACCAACATAAGTACCACAGTTAAGACGTGAGAGTCTTTGTGTCATTTGTTTGCCCATTAATTACGTTTCCTTTGTGGCCACCATCACTGTCTTCACCATTGCTCTCATCTCTAAATGGGTATGAATATATGGATGTTTGCTTTAATTTTCAATTATGTTTTTAAAATAAAATGAGTTTGGAAGACACTTTTTTTTTTTTTTTAGTAGAAAATTACAGGAGTGTTCAATTCTGTACTAACTTTTGCTTCAAATAGAGCTCATAAATTTCTCCTTTGGCCTGGCCAACAGCACCTCAAGAAAGGCAATTCCAACAGTCAAGCGCGTATCACTGAAAATGATAGTAAATCAGGTCTTGTCTTCTCACACCGTACTCTTGATGACAAATAAAGAATGCTGTGCCTTAGGCAGCTTTCCATTATAATTCATCAAATTGTATTGGGTCTGTCCCCTTATTTCCACTGCACAGTCTGAAAAGCCTTCTACCCAGGTAAAATCTGCCCTCGTATCAAGCATTTTCCCTTTAGAAGTGGTGGCCTCATTGCTCCAATATTGATTCAGACTCCAATTTCTGCAGCAAATCTATCATACTTGAATTAATAAGAATCAAGGTAACCAAAGCATAAAAGTTTTCACATCTTTCTAGTTCCACAGTGAAGAACAAATGGAAACACGTATATTATGCTGATCACTATACATTTCTGCAAATGACAAGCTCTCATGGGTTACACCTCAATGCAAGAAAAACCATTAGGTGCACAGGAAGATTGCAAAGGCCCTTCAGTGCAGATATCCAGAACTGCACTGTTTATTTATTTATTTTTTTTGTAGGACAGGGACCAATAATCCAGCTAATAAGATTTCATTTTGAGTTCACTATAGCAGAACCTCCAGTATATATTTAAGACACAATTGTTCTCTACGTCTTAACATGTTTTTTCCTCTTTTACTTTCTACAAGCCTCTAGCTTTTAGGTATAGAACTGGAGTTTTGTCTTTATTTCTGTTTTCAAACTTATTCATAAGCAACCTTTAAATGCTTTTATTTACCCAATTTTATTTATTAAGTAATCATTTCTCCTTTTATCTAGGATATTAAATGTATAAATTAAACATATATATTATTTGTGTGGTTTATATTATATACAATATTTTAAGCCAATTAAAAGAACTCCTATGTTTGGCTTGGCTCATGTAAAATTATTTTATGTAAATTATTATTTTTTGTGGATTTTGTGAAATGCTTACAGCTTAATTCCTATCTTTTGGGGTCCAGAAATTCCAGTTTGGAACAATGGAAAGAGTTAGATGAACATAATTTTCATTTAGATCAAGAAAGATTCATGATCTTTTTGGCCCAACTCTTCCCCTGCACTCCATCTAAACTATGAAGCCCTTGTCACTACCTCAATCTCCCCATAGAAGGTACTCTCTTGACAAACACAATTTTAATTACCATCTGTCTTTTTCTCTCTTACAAGCAATTCCTTATCATTATGCCTGTAAGAGAGCTCCTCCTCCACTGTGATTTGTGCATATTACCCTAGGGGTAATAATCTATATATCCCAGCCAATTTTTATGGGGGAAAATCACTTTCTTATGATACTAGGATTCGAGAAATTAGTAGAGTTCTATATAACTCTAGACATAACAAATTAACCCACCTGTTAAGACTCCCTACAATTTATTCTTAGGAATGTTGACACATGTGACTATCATATACATGAACCATGACTGAGAGAGGAAAGAAAAAAGTTAATATTTCTTAAGCCCTGTCCTAACAACAGGTTTTTTTTTTTTTTTTTTTTTCACATAGAGTAACTCATGTAGTCCTGAACACAATCTCCTGGGCGTTTTAGATATTAACATTCCCATCTGTTTGGATGATAAAAACTAAATCTCAAGTGGTGAAGTGGTTTGCTCAAGGTCATGTAGCTTATGAATGGTAGAACTGGGATTTGATGTCAAGTTTCCAGTACACTTTCCACTTCACCATGATGCTTCCTCAACTCTTTTCTTCCTTCTAAGTTTGTCATAAGCTTCCCCAAACTCCCAAACTTACTCTCCAGATTGTGTTACCAAACTCTGCCGAGATCAAAGGAGGCAAAAGGATAAAGCGAAGAAGGGAGTCAAAGCAGAATGAGAGAGAAAATCAGTACTGGTTTCATATTTACTTTATTTTCAGTTTAGGATTTGGTGTGCTTTTCAATAACTTATTTAATCCCCCAAACAGCCCTAAGAGATGTATGCTGCTATCCTTACAAATAAATGAAAACACAGATTCAGAGGATGATCTAACTTGCTCAAGGCCATGAAGGACGGCAGGTAGGAATAAAAATCTGGTCTGCCCAACTGGAAAGCTCATCCCCTAGGGCAAGACAGAGAAATCAAAGCTGTAAAAGATATCAGTGGTAAATACACTTAATAATCTGCTTGGAGCATGAATATCCCTCAACAATGTCACTGATATAATACTTTCATTAAGAAGAAGCTAGTTGGGGAGGGTATAGCTCAGTGGTAGAGTGTGTGCTTAGCATGTACAAGGTCCTGGGTTCAATCCCCAGTATTTCCATTAAAATATATAAACCTAATTACCTCCCCCTGAAAAAGTAAATAAAAATAATTTTTAAAAAATTTAAAAAAGAAGGTCCAAAGAAGTAACACAGTTCAGTTGGGGTAACTTTGATCGTCAAAAAATTCCCTCATACATTATGATGTTTGGAAAAGGATGTCCAGCCTCCACTCCAGAGGGGTGTTCTAGACTGATCAAAATCTGGGAGGCAAAATTCTGTTCCCTCAAGAAGACATCTATAATGGAGCGATGAAAATTTTATTCACTAAGAATTAAATAATAAACAGGAAATCAAAATCATTTCAATTAAGACAATACATACTACTTGCATATAAATGCTAAAACAAAACAAAACAAAACACTTCGAAAAAGAAAAGCAGGGTATAGAGAAGAAAAGGATTATTTCAGTGTTAGTCTCAGAACCGGCACTAATTTGCTGTCTCTTATCCTTGGGCAAAACACTTCACTCTTCCAGATCTGGATTTCCTCATTCTGGAAGTTTGGATAATCTCTCCAAATGTTCAACATACAAAATTTCATGGTTACAGAATATCAATTATATTCTTCAGAAATGACCTCTGAATGCATACACCACACCCCTCCACACACACATCCCAGCGGGTTAAATTTACCGCAGTAAAGATGGCAACAAAGTTTGAGATGATAAGGTTTGATCTTATTTCACTTCTACGCAATCGGTCTTCATGTGAATGGTATATGAACCCAAGTTTTTTTTTTTTTTTGAATTTTCAGATTGAGAACTAAATAACTTAATGACAGATTCTAGCCTTTCTCTGGGCAGTGAAACTAAAAAATCCTTGGAAATATTTTAATACCCTTGTTCTGTAAGCCATAACAACACATAGAAAACATGACTTAAACAACAGTCACAGCTATCAGCTTGCTAGGGTCTGAAAATAATCTTACAATCTTTCCATGGTGGAATTATGGATGGATTTTCCATTTTAAGAGAGTGTTCCTAAAGGACTAAACAGATATTACCTCCCCAATCACTTCAATGGTTTGGTTAAATAGTGTCAAAGAGGACAAACAGGAATCACCCCAAGTTTCCCAGCTTGTTGGCAGCAGAGATGGGACCAGTGTCACTTTAAGGTAAAGGGTACTGTTGGGCGAGTGTTCAGTATTTAACAGAGAGAGAAAAGGAACACAGGGGAGGAAGAGGATGGCAGTCAAAAATGTGAGTAAAATAAAGGTAAAGAGAAGAAACACTGAACTCAGAGAATGTAAGTAAAGAAATAGCTCACACTGAATTGAGCAAGTAGATTCTTAAAATCCACTAGAATATAAGCTCTATGAGGGCAAAGACTTATACTGTTCTTTGCTGTTTTTCTTTTGTTCGTTTTTTTGTGATGTACCCAGTCTAGAACAGTGCCTGACACATGGTAGGTGCTTAATATGCATTCACTGAACAAAGAAAAAGAGGAAACAATAGAAGAGACCTGTGAAAAGGACATGTGACAATAATAAAAATGGAAACATGAGCATAAAAGTAGACATGGTACAGCTTATGGCTTCATAGAAAGTTCAACAGATTCAGTAGACAAGAGTTATAATTCTCCTTCTCGGGGGCTTCCAGCTCATCGTTAGATAAATCATAACTTTTTTCATGCCTTAGTTTCTCAATCTACAACCAATCTCTTCACGCTTTCAAAGGATACTAGGAGGTGCTTTTAAAAGGTTAGGAAAAAAGAACAGAGGAGATGTATCATATGGGACATAATGATGCAGAAATGCTGCGATGGATAAACATACAAAGGAGAAAAAGAAACAGAGATAAAGAAGAGGGACAAAAGTTTCAATTGATTGTGCCAGTAACAAAACAGTACATTGCTCACTGGATGGAAGTATTTTTTGGTATGTGCTTCTGTAATACGTGTGAATGCCATTCAGTATTAAAATGCAATAAAGTTATATAGGAAAGGAAAGAGGTGAAGAAGATGCTTTGTTATCTTACAATGCAATTTTCTTAGAATGGAATTTTCACATATCAAGTCAAAATGGCATAATTAGGAAAATAAGAAAGATTCAAGATACAATTAAGAGGGTGGGATGGCGGTGGGGAGGAATAAGGAGAAAATCAAAGTGGGATGTTTAGGAAAGAGGTGAGCCCCGGATCCATCTGCTGCCTGTCAGGAAAGAGTTCACCCTAGAAAACACAAGCAGTTTTCAAAAGTAAGCTGAACACTGTGTGGGTAATGGGGAAAAAAAAAATGACCACAATTGAAAATTTAGTAACAGCAGAACAAGAAGTTCAGAAAAAAAGCTAGTTTGAACAGAATGAACTCTGCACACTTAGCCAGTAGTCCCACTTGAAGGACCTCCCTGACTGTCTGTCAGGTGCCACTAACACTACCAGAGTCAGTCCCCAGCTCCACATCTTAAAAACAGCAGAAAAATGATAGGGGAACATAACAGCAATGTTTGGGATGAAATTCTGGGAGACAGGACATTAGTCTGTTTCCTAGTGTTTTGGATCCCGGTAAACCTTTCAGAGTTTTGTGAATTTTTGTAAAAGAATTTATTTCACTACATCTTTCAGAGTCTGCCTTTCCTCATCAGTAAATGTACAAAATTATTTGGTTCAAACTGAGGCCCTTTCAGCTTCTCCCAGCTTTTACTGTCCCAGGCTTTCCATACATATGCTTAAAGCAGAGAAAAGTTATTTGGAATCACCATTCTGAAATACAAGGAACGAGCAGCTATTGGGCTTAAGATGAACGCCACTTTTCAATGGAAGGGAAGAAGTCCTTTGGTATGTTCAATTAATCATGCTGAGCTTTTGCATATGGTAGTAATTCATGTTGTCGCTCTGGTAACAATGGTTTGCCATGAAACCCAACAGTACAAAGATTTAAGACCAAGCAAAACAAATTTGGCCTAAAATGAAAATACAAATACATTCTTACGCCCAAGAGTCTGCTGTCAAGCAGGCGCTCCCATCCAGAAATGCATTTTCTTTCAAGATGGTACCCTAGTTTCCTGGTTACAATTTAATCAATCAGCTTTTTTTTTTTTTTAAGAGTCATCTAAGTTTGCAGTCTCTCAGATCAGATCTTTCCATATAAATGGAGGATTAAAAAAAAATTTTTAAAGCCCAGGACAAAGAGAACAAATTAATGGTTCAGGTCATTACATGACTCAGTGAAAACTAAAAACTTAACTATTAACAAGGCGATATAACGACTGTGTGGAAACCACTAACCACAAACAGAAAAACTTTAGAATACATTTTAATTTTTTCATATTTTGTATGTAATCTATAAATTAAATGCCAGCCCTGTATTAGGTTTCTTAATATCTACATGTACACACAGATTAACATGGTGAGAACGTGAACTTATATTACCTTATGAAAGAAATACCCATTTTAGGACCCCTGACAGCCACTATACCCACTGGTAATTTCAGATGTGATATTTTTGCCTTTTATGATAATAAAGACAAAGAATGTTTTGATTTTAAGAGAGCTGGTGAGGGAGAGAGTAATTCTAGTGTTTATGGAATAAAACCCTAATGCACTAGTAGGTAGACTGGTTTGGGAACTAGCGCAGCAGACAGTCGCTAGGAGGGTCTCTCCTCGACTCACTCAGGCTCCTGGATAAAGGAGGATCAATTAGCCTTCAACACACTATGACCTTGAAGGCTACAGCTCTGTGCATAATAATCTGAATATGCTGAGACAGATAGAAAAGGAGAAGAAAGTCCTGAGACTATGGGAGAGCATGCTTCAGATATAACGTCTTTTTAAAATATAAGTCACAACAGCTTCGTTCATATCAAAAACACAGGCGATGATGGAAGAAAAGCCCCGGTCCTTTCTGTGACTAAGCGATACTTTCTTAGCAGAAGAGCAAAAAGTGAAAGAGATGGAAAAATGACAGTCCAATTCCAATGTGTATGTGTTTTGCCTCTTTTTTTTTTTTTTTTTTGCTTCTTTTAGTTAACAGTTAGAAGCTTTTTAAACAATACAACCACTTATGAGTGACTGAAAACAAAGCTCCCTGGACCAATCTCCCCCCCCCCCCAAAAGACTTATAATTTTTAGGATATTCGTCTTTTTGTTGTTTTTAGGCATTAGTTCAAAAAAATCAACCCAGAGCTTCCCACACAGCAGACCCTATAGGCGGTAAAGTGTTAACCAACTGTCTAGCTCTAACTTTTCAGGAGAAAACGACTTCCCAGACAGCTCTTGCAGGCTTATCTCCAATACACTCGGAACGTTACAGCTGTGCCTCTGGCCAGAGCTGGCCACTGTGATGCTTTTAGGCAGCAGTAAATCTTTTCCCCTCAATATAAATGCCAGAAAAATCAATGCCCTGGCTTGGAAAAAAGAAAAGAAACTGTATGGAATGTATAATCTATTAAAACACTTAGAAGAATTTACCTTAAAAAATAATTTCTCAAAACATCACAGCATACTTTTTCTTTTTTAGCACGGTCCCAGATCAGGGAGATATGCTGAGGTTTCTTTGTTTGCTTATGTTCCTCTGATGAAAAAATTATAGAATTTAGTTGAAGAGGTTTTCAAAGCATCCTCTTTCTTTTTCTGGACAACTAAACCTATTCAGGCACATTTTCATTAAAGACGTACATTGGAAATGATAAAGACAAAGAAGTAACCTTGTCTTCGTGGTGAATTCTGCTTCTCTTTGCAAGATCTGTACTTGCTTTTTATAGCCTGTCATTTCATCTGGGTATTATTTCCCGGTCACTTTACCAGGTGGGAAGAGGCAGTGAATGCAGTGATGGCTGTCAGACCTTTAATGATGCTTCAGGGATTTGATAAAGATACAAAGCAGTGTCTGCAGAAAGGAGGTTCTTCCCTAATTATACCTGAAAAACAAGCCTCTTTTTTCTTTAAATCTTTGCCCCTGAATCTGGTGTGCATGAAATAATCCTGATTCACAAGCACAAATTAAGTTTTTCTGCGTTTCTGTATCACACGGCTCCCCCTCATACTGAACGTAATGTCTGAAAAAGATAGTCTTTATTCTTCATAACCATCTAGAGGGAAACAGAAGGGATGAGTATTTCATCACCGAACCGTTACTCTCAACTCTTCCTTTAATTCTAAGAGACTTGACACATGGTCTTCAGAAGCAAATTCTCTGATTCTTTACTTTATTTGAAGGAAACATTCTCTATGGTAAAAAGTGATAGATAAAGAAACAAAAATAAATTAGAAATTTTTTTTAAAGCTACAGAAAACTCCTCTCTTCTATCATGACGTTTAGAACAATCTGACTAGTCATGCTTTCATTCTTATCAACTTTTCCATTATAAAGCATTGCAAGGACCCATTCCAAGCAGCACTGTCTTTCTGTGTGTTGTTTGAAGAGCCTGGCCCCTCTTTGCTCATAGGTTATCAGATGGGGCTGCCGTAATCTGACAGATGAAAATGACACATCTAAAAAAAAAAAACCTGATGTACCTTCTTAATGGATCTTGTACTTTTCAATGACTGTCAACGAACCTATTTAAACGTTTGATTACAGAAGACAAGACTAATTTGGGGAAACCCTTTCATGCAGAATTGAACCATGTCCTGTATAAAAGAAAACCACCCCTAGTAAGTGCTCAGTAACTGAACCTACAATCTGACACCGGTGAGAGGTGAGCGCTGTGCATGTCTAAAGATGTCATGCAAAATCAGGAAGAACCAATTAAAATACAAATGAGGGGAGAAGTGGCCTGGGGACCAGGAAGAAGAGATGGAGAAAGGTAACAGGCAGCTTGGGCTTGCTGGGAGGCAGAGGTTGACAGAAAGTTAAGGAGAGGTGATTGGAAGTTTACAGGAAAAAAAAAAAGACAAAATCATACTCACTGCTGGACAGAAGTCACATTTCTATATAAAAAAGGATGGTGTGATGTTTTCATTTTTAAAAGTGTTAGAAATAAATGGAATGTAACTGAAATTCACGCATGGCTTGCAGATGCTGAAGCTTTGGGTCCCCCACCCCAGATTTAACAATCCGGGGAGAGGAAGCCGGTGTTAGAGCATCATTTCTCCCCAGCAGCTTACAAGATCTTTTCACTCATCTCTCCACGGCCACCGCGAGCATCCCAGTCAGATGATATGCTTAAAACAAAACCATGCCACTCCAATCCCAGAAGAAAAGGAAACAGCTACACGCTCGGGAGGCTTTTGAGGGCCTCAAACCCACCCCCCTCCTTTGTACATCATGCCTCTCTCTCTACTTACAAAGTTTAGGAGCAGTTTGGAGATTAGTTTCTGTTGTTTGTGGCTGAGTTGCTGACTTGGGCGTTCTCACCTCAGGGTTCCGAGTGGGTGAAGGGAAGGGTGGCGCAGTGGACGGCAGGAAAGAAAAGGCGAAAACACGGTTCTTCGGGGTTGGCACCGCCGCAGGCTCAGAGGACACAAGGGCCTTGTCAACTTGCACTGTAACTTGAACCTCAGTTTCAGACTGAGCCCGAGAGACAGGTGAAGTGTATGCCTCAGATGATACCCACACGGCTGAGGCAGCAGATGGATCCAGAGAAAGAATAGGGTCCTGGCCTAACCCCCCAGGGTCAAGGTGAGTGGGAGAGTCATACTCAAATATCTTGTCCACAAATACCCACTTGAGGCCGGCGATGCAGAGGCAGAGGCTGACGAGGCAAGCCAAGATGGGGACAATGCAGATTTTCTCGGAGTTGAGGCAGCCTCTCAGGCGCTCGGTCTCCAGGCAGACACAGCAGGGAACGGCCAGGCCCGCGAGTGCCGGGCTTCTCCCATCCTCAGTCTGGGTCTCTGGCATGTCTTCTGCTGCCGGAAGCCGGTCAAGAGATGGGTCTGCACTCAGCTGAGTGGAGGGGCTGGAGGACCTCTCGGCGGCTACCTCGGTCATGTCTGGGGAATAAATCTCCATCGGCTCACCTCCAGAAGGCCTGGCCTCGCTCACCGTCCATTACCACGCAGAGCCCCCCCCAACCAAATGAGACAGCATCTTACAGGGGGAAATCGATACGCCGTCCAAGTCCAAGGCCATTATCAAAAGCAAGAGGAGTTCAGGAGGAAAGAAGGGGAGGAAAAAAAAAAAGCCTCTAGCAACTACCAAATGAAAGTATATTGTAAATTCTTTACTGCTGTTTCTGGGCCACTTTTGCAGTTCTTTTAAATGCTTCTCCAAACCATCCCGGCGGGTCAAGAGGACAGAGGCCAAAAGAGGAAAACCAGCTGACCGCGGGTCAGTTAAGTAAACCAGTAGCCCAAACTGAAAGGCATGTTTCTCACCTCGAGCATCTGAAGCTGCTGTCTGCTCAGATGGAGAAAACAACTGTCATGCAGGAGAAGTAAAAGCAAAAGCAGGACCAGCGGCGGCGGCGGCGGCGGCAGCAGCGGCGGCGGCAGGAGAGGCAGCAGTGACAGTAGCAACAGCATCCTGTTGTGTTAACGCGACGGCTGAAAGGGGCTGAATCATTACAGAGCAGCAGGTGCCTGCCCTCCGAGCATCACTGCAAACAGTAGCATCGCAGAGGGATCGGAAGGCAAGAGCGCGGCCGGGAGGGGCGGTAACTGCGCTCCCCGCCCTGCCTCCACCCCCGCCCCCCCAACCACTCCTCTTTGTCCTCCTTCCTGAGCGCTCATTCACTTTCTTCCTCTGCGGCTCTTCCCTTCTTCACCGCCTCCTTCTCCTCCTTTCCCCTCGGCATCCAAAGAGGTTTTTTCTCTCTCTCTCTCTCTCCTTTTCCTCCCTCCTCTCCCAGCCCCCACCCTCCATCCGCACTCTGGGGCTGCTGGCTGGTCTGAGTAAAATCAGGATAGCCAGCAACACGGGACTGCCAGTGACTTCCTATTTTATCCAATTAGAAGGAATAAAGGCCATCAAATCAAAGAGAAGCAGGCAGGCACCAGTTAAGCTTAGTCCCCATGGCCCCCACCCCTGTTTGCCTCTTTCTCTTTCTCTCTCCCCAAGCGGCCCCTGTCTTCCACCCTGACCTTGCTTGCTCTAAGTCTTGCTGGCCTCTCTTTCCTGCACCCACTGTTGGGTCAGAAAAAGCCAGCGATCAATGCTAGCAATCTAACAAAGCTGGGATGGGGCGGGGGATGTAGGTGGGACTTCTTGGGTTGGACCTGAGGCTTGGCAAAGTCTGATATCTGATTCCTCCCTAGAGAGGTAAGCTTTTCAACAGCAATTTCTTCCCGCCTGCTGCTGAGAGATAGCATTCCTTCCCCAGCCCTCTAATAAGTTTTGTTCACCAAGAGGACTGTTATTACCTGATTTTCAACCAACAGTGAGAACATTTTTTCCCTAACCATGGACAGCTCTGTACTTCAGCCCCTTTTTCTGCAAAGATTATGTCAGATTCAGTGATGCCCAGTGTGAAGTGGTAGGAGGGAGAGTGGTGCTAGGGAAGGGGAGAGAGGTTCATATGCCCCCACTCCGGTCCCCTTTAAATTTCCACTGCCCCGTCCCACTCACAGCAGTCCTAAAGTCAAGCGAACAAGAAACGCTGGTAGGTAACAGCTACAAAGGAAGCAGAAGCTACCGCTTTGCTTTGAAATTAGCCTTCATTGTGACTCCACACTGCGGAGGCTGAATTCCCCGGACGCTGTAATGTACACCACATGTCCTCAGCTATAACCACACTGCACTAAGTATTAAGAAGAGTCTTCTATAAGACCATGCCTTTTGGGTTAAGTTTCAGTAGCTTTACCTTACAGATAGCTTCAAGGATGACTTCTTTTTTTTTTTCTGGTTCCTTTTAAAAACAGCAGTGGTTGAAAGACTGAAGAGAATGCACTGTACTTAAAAGAGAGCACAGGCTTCCCCGAACCTCCCATTCTTTGCATGTCGGCACACGCTGGATGCATCTGAATCTTTAATCCACATTTTACTGCGACTGGACACCTGAATGGTTTCCGAGGAACCATTTTGCTCACCTATGTCAATAGGAGTCTTAAAAAACTGTCTCTAAATCCATACTACATAACCATCATGTGAGTCCCAGAAGCAATAAAATGTAGAACTCAAGTCCTGAGAGAATCTGTTTTAAGCACATTATATTTTGTACAGCACAATCTCCACTGCTTTGAAACAGTTTTAAGCTTTAAGTGGGCATGAAATAATATTATCGTTTCTTTCAAAATGAAATTAGCCCATGACTATAAATGATCCAAAGGGTAGTAATATCTCAAAATGTGTTTGTGGTACTATAACTAACAACAATGACAAAAGCCTGAACCAATCTGCATAATTATAATTATGACTCTGACAAGCTGATGTGCAAAATGAATTATCCTTAAGTTCACCTCTATATAACCAGCACTCATATACCAGTAACCGGTGCTTTAAAATAATTTCTGTGCCTGCTTTCTAGCTTTAGCGATTTGATTTTAAAGGAGAGAGATTTTTCTTAAATATTCTAGCAATGGGTATGAAATTTCACATCACAGAAAAACTATATGGAGGCATTTACAGTACTCAAACTGAGGTCTTAAAATATTAACAATATTCATGTAATTACTCAAAACCAACATAAGCAAGTAAATATTCATGCTAAATTAGGATAATTTATAATAACTTTAGAGATCACCCAGTTTAAATTTGTGGCACTTTACTCCTCAATTCTGCCCCAAACCAATATTCCATGCAAGTATAATATGTTGGCATTTCATCCACGGCCAAGGTCACCTAAATTTCAAAGACCAAACTGGGGTTCAGGTAGCCCAAGTCAGGCAGGTAAGAGAAGATACTGAGAACCCACAGTTAACAAAAGTGGCCCTTCACTTACACCCATAACAACCACTCACCTCACCTTAGTCATTAAGAACAAACATATTCTGCAGACAAAGACATTACTGGGCGCTGCTCTAGTTGTCCCATTAAGGATGACCAACACTCACAAAGGAAAAGAACATATTACATAAAGGCTAGGACAAAACAGTGGGGACAGAGTCCCGTGGGCTGTCACAGCTGTTCTTTCCCTTGGACTACACAAATCAGACGGGGGAAGGAAGTGTATGTTCCTCCCTGGAGATGTACCATGAACCCTGTGGCTTCTCGGAGCTAAGATCAGCTTGCGGGGAGCCAGCATTCTATAAGGTTGTTTCCCATCAAATTGGAAGATAAATGTAATTGAGGAAAAGGAGAGAGATAGGAGGGAAAGAATAAAAGGAATTCTCCATTAGTTCTACCCTTGAGACTAGGAGTCAGAAGTACCCTTTATCCCTTTATCAATTCCTCTACAGGAGGAAAGAAATGAGAACTCGAGTGAATAGAATTAGGGATCAGAATTTCTTTGAATAAAACAGGCATATTTCTAGGAAGAATTGCAAGGATACATCACTTTAACCCTTTAGGCTCCACCCCCCCCCAGTAAAGCTCAGGAACACCCATATTTCCATACCCACTTAAAAAATGAACAAGAGATCAATTTTTACTACTTTTTAAAAACCACACTACCACCTCCTTCATAACAAAGGCTGCTTTTATTGAGCTCCACGATTGTGCTTGGCACTCTGCTAGGGTCTTAATACACATGGTTTCTGAGCTTCACCAACCCTGTACAGTACACTTTCTCTTGAAAATAAAGAAATGGACTCAGGCAGCTTAGGTAACTCAGCCAGAGACACACAGCTTTTAAGTGACAGGACCAAGATTTGAACAAAGATCTGACTCATGCTATTTCTGCTGAAATACACTGTGGTTCATTTTTAATCAAAAGAATGCATCTGATTATGTATTGCTTACCTATCACCTCAATAGGAAAATAAGTGAACTAGAAAGTATAACAATGAAATAGGCATTATTACATTAAGGAAGGTGGTAAACGAACTTAAAGGTGCCTAGTTTCCAAAACAAGAGCCTTCTAAAATTCTGCCTCGTGATTTTTCAGAAGTCACAAGGATTAAGCATAGGTTATTTAAATATGATCTATTTAATTGAATGAGTTTTTCCACAGTCTCAGTTCCGGGATTTTTTTTTTTTTTTTGGAAAGCTATTTCAGTTATATATTGCTATGAAACAGATTGCCCTGAAATAGCTTAAAACAACCACCACTGTCATATTTCACTCGTCTGCTGGTTTACTGGGTTCAGCTGAGTGGTTATTCTGCTCCGTTCGATGTCAGCTGGGGCTCCAGTCAGCTGAGGTGCAACTGAGCTGAAATATGCAAGATGGTTGGTGCATATGACTGGCAGCTGATGCCAGATGTCAGCCGAAAGCTCAGCTGGGACTGTCAGATGGTGCGCCAACATGTGGCTTCTTACCGCATGGCAGCTGCATTCTGAGAGAACACAGCCCAAGATGGAAGAGGCCCAAGCTGCCAGTCATCTTTAAGACTGACTCTGGAAAAGGCACAGGTTATTTCCACTGCATCGGACTGGCCAACCAGTCACAGTGCCGGCTGAGATTCAAGGACAGGGGAAATAAATCTCGAGGGAGAGAGTGATAAAGAATTTGCAGCCACAGTGAATCCACCATGGTAGATAAGGAAGTAGATGTTAGTAAGGCAACCTGGGTCAAGAGGAGAAAGGTTTTTTGCTTGTTTCTTTGAGTAGAGTAAAGTTTATTGCTGGGTCGAGCAAGGAGAATGGTGGCTCATGCCCAAAATACCCCCGAAGTCCCCAAAGGGTTTCACCTGGGTCAATGGGATTTGGCAGAACAAAGTCAAAACACACTTGTATTTCTGATCCACTGTCATAATTGTCCCGCTTCCTTCTAAGCCCACTTAATGAAGAAAACAATCCCATTATATCGTCAAATAAAAAATATTCAAATTCCTCTGCAACTTAAATCAAGCTAGGCTACTGATTCCGCATTACTTTCATTTATTTTATTATCAGAAGTATTTAGCACAGCTTCAGCAGCTGAAAGAGGATGGTCAGTGCCATTTTGCTTTTGACCATATTATGCAAACTTGTTTTCTCTTGTACATTTATTTTGATATGTTGGCTATTTCACTCTGAAAATGTTAATCTCTGAAAAATGGTTACCCTTGCTCCTTAAGTCTATGGCTGAAAAGGCAGAATTTACTTCGTGGTGTCTAATACCATGATGGCAGCGGTGATTTCATTTTTGGATTACAATCTTTGAAGATGACTATGTATAAACTGTAATGATTTATTCATTTGCTAATGGATTATGGAATCAGGATTTTCACAAGAAAGCTCCAGGGCCTAAAAGGCTCCCTAAAACTTGCTGTTTCCTATGAGAGGACAAAGGACTCACATGGGACTGTCAGCCTCTCCCACTCATCTGCAAATCCTCCCCCAGCTCATGTATCAGGTCCTCCACGGAACCCTTCCATGCTCCCAGGTTACAGACACGGCGTTTCTTAACTCTGCTTTTATGGGGTAAATCTTCACAGGTGTTACTATTTAATTATGCTACGTATGTAGGACTGAAGAATGCAGTTTCTCTGAAAGCCAGGTCTATCAGAACCTGGCTGTCCCAAACCAGAGCTATGCTGTCCGTTCAATATGTACATTTTGTTTAGTTTTGTTTTTAATTGTGATTAAATTACACAGATTATGGCACCTCTGATAAACGGGAAGACCTTTTTTCATATCCATCTATCCGCTGAAAGTACCCCCTATTCTCCCCTTCATTGTTTGAAATCTTTTAATGCCCAGTTCAGATACAGCTTCTCAAATTTTTATGGCCGTTCCCAAATACACCTTTTACGAATTTATCTTAATCTAGGGAAACTGTTTTGCCCCAGCTATACTTAACTCTTAACTATCACAGATCCTTTCAGTGGATGGAAAGTTGGGAATACTCTCACATTTAACTGTTTTTCCTGTAATTCTCTCTTCAACTAAAAAGAAAAGTTCTCTGAGGGCAAATCAAATCCACGTGCGCTTTGATGTTCTTCTGTATTATTCACGATGCTGTGCAGGTGGTGTGGGGGACACCCGTTCCACCTTACTGGGAAGGTATTTTTCTTCCCACTTTGACGGTGAGTCAAGCCTCCGATTATGCTTTATTCTTACCCAGTGAAAAAGGATCTCAGAAAATACAAGTTGACTTAATTGTAAAAATTATTTTGTTGAGAAGCTGTATCTAATGTTTGATATTGACTGTGCGTCTGTGTCCTCATTTTGCACCAGGATGATCAGTTTACTCTGGCACATTTTGTTCTTTATGAGTTCAGACCCTTTGATCTTGAGCTACATACAGTAAATGATCTCAAAGATGAGAATGTCAGAATTTTATATAGAAAGATTTTTTTAATTAAATCTGATGGTTCTCATGTGCTTACTTTGAGAGAATCTGTCATTTTCTCACTCCTTATAACTAAAAGCTTTAGTTATATACAAACAGTTTACTATTTTATTTTTAGTTCCACAAGTCACCTTCCTTTTAAAATTACCTGGGATGTGTTTGGAACTGGATGGAAGTGATGGTCGCACATCATTGTGACAAATGCGAATGAACTGTTCATGTGAAAATGGTTAATTTTAGGTTATGTGAATTCTAACTCAACAAAAATAAAAAAAACTACACCACACACACTCCTCAGGGTTTCAACTTCTCCAACATTTAATTTTAAAAGGAAAACATATTCTGTCTGACCAGTTTTACTGGTGGACTGCACTAAAATAATGAGACATTTTCATGTATACACTGCCCTTTCTTCCACTAAAATCTCAGTAGGTTGTGCAGCATTGAATCTCTGACAATTATTAATTAACTATGAATTCTGAATTGACGTTGGTGCTGCAATACTGCATCGCAAGGAACTCAAAGACACAGATGAAGACATAATAAATTGATGTGTCATTGAGGGTTTCAATTCAAAAGAAGTTTTATGAGAAAATGAGCAAAGGCTTATAACTATCTCATTTTATATACTTAAAATATGATTTGTCATTGTTCAACACCATCCCATTCCTCTGTTTAGAATATGAACTATATTCGAAATATGAGCAACTAGGAATATGAGCAAAAAAATGGGGAGAGAGTGGCAGTTATTTGAATTACCTGTATTTTCGACACAGCGTGCTTTGTTACAAAACACGTGATGGATAAATTCATCACCAGAACGTAAGTTCCGTAAGGGCAACTTACATCTGTTCCCATCACTGTATCCCTATTTCCTAGAGCAAACCTGGCACACAGAAGGCACTCAGTAAGTACTGTCCAATGAATAGTATCAATATGGAAACGCTACTAAAGAGGCCCAAATAAACTATGGGAAAATGTCTTAAAGACATGGATAAGCCAGATTTTACTTGAATAAATGCAAATACTGTGAGATTACTGTGTATGATGGAAAAAAGAAAAACCCAAAGGAAAATCATCTTTATAGTGACTACTCAGATGCTATGTGGACGGACGGTCATTCATAATGTTTCGTAGAGCAGTGTATGTGGCATTAGTTACCTTGAACAAATAAATATCTTTGCTTGTTTCATTTAATATTCATTACAATAAGTTAGGTTCACAGCGCAGTGCAGCACGGCTAAGAGAATTGTTTGTTTGCTTTATTCTCAAGGCTCATGGCAAGTGTAACAAAAATACAAGGGACAACGTGTGCTTTTATGTGCAGGTACATGCATAATCTTATTTAAAGAAAATTAATAAAGGCTGTACTTTGGGTTTAGTAAGAGAAACTGAACACAAGGAAGAAATACCTCTGATCATCAATGCTAACTTAATACAAATTCAATTAAGTTTCAAAAATGGAAGTTTTTGTACCTGATTTACTTAGGCACTAGTTATTTGTTTGTAGTTTGGTCGCTTGACAGCTCACTCTATAACCTGGTCCCGAGATCAATCCAGAAATGCAGCGCACAGCACATCACTTTTACAAGTGCCCTAGAAATCTGCTAATTTGTTTTTTAAATCTTCTGCTTCAGACAGAAACTGTTGAGCACGAGATGGTTCACATGTGAAGGCAGTTATGAATTACTTATAAGACACTACCATCTACTTAAGAGACTCTGAAATGTCACATAAACCTTCACAACTTACTCGAAATAAAGGAAGCTTGGGGAAAGGAATGATCTGAATCGTTCTGCTTTTAAATATAGTCCAAATCTGTAAATCTGAGAAGATTTCAGCCAGAGGAAATATCTTACAATACACATTCCTTAAAGTCTGCACAGTTCTCTCTCCCTGTTGCTGATCAAAATGAAAATGTAAAGTTGCACCAAAGGGAAAAGGGAGGGATAAAAAAACACATGCAGTTTCCAGAACTGACTGAGCATTACCCAGCAATTCTCTTGAAAGGTCATGAGCCTTGTGACACATACAAGAAAAAGGACCCCATTTAAAGTCAAAAGCCAACTTTATGTTTTTCTGCTGTTTCTCAGTCCAAATGGTGGAAATGTCTTCTGCACTGTTACAATTTTTATTACTTTAAAAACATGAATTTGAAAGTCACCAGATAAAAATATCTTACGATTTGACCTCCAGGTCAAAACTTTTCTATCATAAATCACACACTGCATTGCCAGAGTCAGATTTGTTTAAGAATGACTTGTTTCTTTTCTCTCTCAGAAATTATTTGCAGTGAAAGGAAGTAGGCCTAATGCGAAGATGCACTGTAATCTCAAGAATAATCAGATTTAAAATTTTCATTGACTGGCTGCTGAACCTGGAGCAGCCCTTACTCATGAATTTTATCTCATACAAAAAGAAAAAGGTCTCACGAGATAAAAAGAATCTGCCTGGAGTCCACTGAAATTCATTTCAGAGTCCAGGCTAGCATTCATGTCTCCTGCTCCTCCACTTTCAATTCATTTCTACAAAGGGAAGCTCTTTAGTTAGGCACTAGCCATGTAGGTACGTGAAGTAACCACCATGGAGTGAATGGTTTAGATTTTCTGTCACTACTGCTGTGGGTTATCTCTAGAGAACGACCCCACTTTGACCTTTCACTGGGACCATTTCTGCTTCAGCGTTTAATCTAGTCAGTGCTCCCATGACCACTTTTGGTCCCCACTCCATGGAATATAAAGACCCTTTTCCTGGGAGTTATTAAGAAGCCAATATTCACGTTTAGTCTTGGTTATTCAACAGCTTTTCATCGCTGAGGGGACACGCACAGAATGTGGGCTCTAATTGCTTGCGTGGGAAAGTACAGAATAAAGACACTTAGAGGATGGAAGGGAGCTTATCTTCAGGAAAGAAGACTGTCCCTTCAAGACGGGGATCAGCCCAGGATTACGGCAACGATTCAAACACATACAACATCAAATATTGTCAACATCTGAGAATGGATGAGCCAGGGTTACGTCCTCTTTCAATCTGGAGAATTAAGATTGGGACAGGGGAAGGAGTGATTGTCAGGAACAGGATAAGGAAGGCTTCTGATGACTGAGTTAGACTCTGAAATATGATGCCAGCAAAATCCCGGGTCCAGATGTGATGACTCACCCATTCCAGAGAAACCTATATCCTCTTTGTTGACATAATTCATCACTTATATATTCTTTTAAATAATGTAATAAAGCATATACATCATGCATACTTGTATATTTGGGGGTAAATGCATCCATGTATACAACTTACTTGAAACTGCATCAAAAATAAAAAGCTGATGGATAGACAAATGGACAGATGTTTGATAAAGCAAATATGGCACATGTTAACTGTAAAATCTGGAGATAAGCTGTTTACGAATCCATTCAACTTTTTTGTATGTTTGAAAATTTTGTATGTTTGAAAAAAAAAGTCTAAAAAGTTTTTTTCAGAGCTGTTTCTGGCCACCATACATGTAGTAAATTTTTTATTATAAAAATTCCTTTGCTGATGCCAAACAAAACAAAACAATCTACCAATCCCACCTTCAGTGACTGGCACTCAATTATTTCCCTTCCTCCACTGCATGACCTTTCCCCACCCACCTTCCCCTACCACTCTTATGAATTTCAAAATTATATCAAGAACATAGGATTCATATAATTTGAATCATCTAATGGCAAAGAAGTATCTTTATGTGACAAACCATTAGCTGCTGCAGAGAATCTAAGAGCTTTTCCTGACCCCTCCTCCCATACCATTTATTTATTGAGAAGGGATTTTTCTTAATGCTGTGCTTCAATCACTAGGGAATTGGAACATCTATGAATAGTGTGAATAGGGAAATCGTAAAGTTCCGTCTGCTGACAAAATCAGAAGGGTTAGACAGTAGGCTTCGTTCTATTGGGTAGGGCGGTGGGGGAAAGAATCCCTTCCTTGTTGCTGACACTGTCATCCAGAACATAACTTTTTCAATGGTCAGCTGGTCAGTGGGCACTATAAGGCGAAAGGTTCTGATGTGGAAGCTGAGTTTCTCCACTGCTGTATTTCCCACCCAGTTATGCACACAGACATTTTATAAAACTATTAAATATTTATGATGCAGTACAAAGGCCCCTCTAAAAGCATCTGTATTTAACTAAATCATGTCACTGACGGCAAGAGGCATGCAGAGCAATTTAACCTCGCAGGGAAAGTACTTCTTTTACATATCACTGCAGTGCAGAGAATTCAACTGTATGCTTCTCTCTGTCCCCACGTACCGCCCGTCAGAAGGAAAGGCTTAACTTAAATAGTTTGAAGGGCTTTTGGACAGGCTTCTCAAAGGAAACGTAAATCTTTTCAAGTGTTTCTCAAAAATTCTTCCCTGAGGCTTTGCGAGGACTCTGTCACTAAAGGTCAGACAAATAACCCATCCTCGGGTTAAGTCTCCTTAACCCCAGGTTAAATACCTGGATTTAGCCCAGTCTTTTCTTCTGTCACCACGTCCTTCCAAACGTTTGCTATAGTCTATCACTGACAGATACCAAAGGCATCCAAAAGGTATCCATGTCCAACTGGATCCTCCTCATTCTTCCCTTTATCCACAGAAAGACTCCAAGTTTTATATGGGCATATTCTAAGTTAAATTAGTGTTAACCATTCATACCCCTTAATACCAAAAAAAAAAAAAAGAAAAAAATCTATCGAGGTAAGCACTACTAAAGCATTTATAAAAGTACCTAAGCATTTGGTGATGCAAAAGAACAGCAGAGAGAGATCTCTGAAATTAAAAAGAAAATGTGCAAGAGGAGGCAAAACATTTTTAGGCAGCTCAGAGCTAGCTGTACTCCTGGAGACAGGAGATTTCAAAATAACCTCTGGCTGCGAAAAAAAGAATGTGTTGAATGGGTACAAAAATAATTATTTTAGTGATGTGTATGCTGTCAAAAAATCAGGGCTAAATGCTTGAGTTATCCAATTCAAAATGAAATGCTATTACTGTAATTCAGCCAGCATACAGCAGGTGATTAGGAAATTTGCTGTTCAGCATTTAAACTAACTTCTTTTTGCAGTCTGGCAGGTAAAAAATGGAAAACCCCAGGATGACCTGCTTCTCAAAAGCAGTAGATTTCAGATTTTAAGGTCACTGTATTTTATATAATAAAAGTAGCTATCTCTTCAGCAAATGGTGTTGGGAAAACTGGACAGCAGCATGTAAAGCAATGAAGCTAGAACACTCCCTTACACCATACACAAAAATCAACTCAAAATGGATCAAAGACTTAAACATAAGACAAGATACAATAAACTTCCTAGAAGAAAATATAGCCAAAACATTATCTGACATACATCTCAAAAATGCTCTCCTAGAACAGTCTACTCAAGCAATAGAAATAAAAGCAAGAATAAACAAATGGGACCTAATGAAACTTACAAGCTTCTGCACAGCAAAGGAAACCATAAGGAAAACAAAAAGACGACCTATGGAATAGGAGAAAATTTAGGCAAATGAAACCAACAAAGGCTTGATCTCCAGAATATATAAGCAGCTCATATGACTTAATAAGAAACAACCAAACAACCCAATCCACAAATGGGCAAAAGACCTAAACAAGCAATTCTCCAAGGAAGACATACAAATGATCACTAGGCACATGAAAAAATGCTCAATATCACTAATTATCAGACAAATGCAAATCAAAACTACAATGAGGTATCACCTCACACCAGTCAGAATGGCCATCATTCAAAAATCCACAAATGACAAATGCTGGAGAGGCTGTGGAGAAAGGGGAACCCTCCTACACTGCTGGTGGGAATGCAGTTTGGTGCAGCCACTGTGGAAAACAGTATGGAGATTCCTCAAAAGACTAGGAATAGACTTACCATAGGACCCAGGAATCCTGCTCCTGGGCATATATCCTGAAGGAACCCTACTTCAGGATGACACCTGCACCCCAGTGTTCATAGCAGCACTATTTACAATAGCCAAGACATGGAAACAGCCTAAATGTCCATCAATGGATGACTGGATAAAGAAGAGGTGGTATATTTATACAATGGAATACTACTCAGCCATAAAAACTGACAACATAATGCCATTTGCAGCAACATGGATGTTCCTGGAGAATGTCATTCTAAGTGAAGTAAGCCAGAAAGAGAAAGAAAAATACCATATGAGATAGCTCATATGTGGAATCTAAAACAAACAAACAAACAAAGCATAAATACAAAACAGAAACAGACTCATAGACATAGAATACAAACTTGTGGTTGCCAAGGGGGCGGAGGGTGGGAAGGGATAGACGGGATTTCAAAATTGTAGAATAGGTAAGATTATACTGTATAGCTCAGGGAAATATACACAAGATCTTATGGTAGCTCACAGAGAATAAAATGTGACAATGAATATATACATGTTCATGTATAACTGAAAAAATGTACTCTACACTGGAATTTGACACAACATTGTAAAATGATTATAAATCAATAAAAAATATTTTTTAAAAAGTAGCTAACACTTCTAAAGCCCCAAGATATATGTTAATTCATGTCCCTATCCGTGCACCTATCCATCCAAAAAAATGTTTACTATGTGGCCACTTATATCCCTGGCATTGTGCTGAGACTCGTAGACTTGGTGGCAAGAGAGGAAAAGAAATTCTGCCCTCCAGTATCTCTTCTCTCTGAAGTAGCAAGTGAGGTTATCTGCCAAGAGAGAGGGCATGATTCAAATTTTGAGACTCGATAAGGTCTGAGTCACCTTGGAAAACAGAAGAGAAGGCTGACTGTAAAAATAGAAGCAGGTCAGACATGGTGGCCAGTAGTTGATACACATCAGTCCTTCCTTACCTATAGTCCTCGCTATCAGGACCCTTATTTCTCCTCATGAGAGTTGTATTTGGAAACTGCACCCAATGGAAGCAGACTTTAAAAAGAAGTCATTGGAGGGCATCAGGCTAAGTGAAATAAGTCAGACAGAGAGAGACAAGTACTGTATGCTATCACTTATGTGTGGAATCTGAAAAATACAGCAAACTAGGGAATGTGACAAAAAAGAAGTGGAATCACAGATGTAGAGAACAAACTGTGGTTACCAGTGGGGAGAGGGAAGGAGGAGGAGCAAGTTAGGGGTAGGGGAGTAAAAAGTACAAACTATTATGTATAAAATAAGCTACAAGGGTATGTTGTACAACACGGGGAATATAGCCAATATTTTATAGTAACTGTAAATCGAGTACGACCTTCAAAATCATAAATTACTATACTGTACACCTGTTCACTTCTATAATATTACGTATCAACTATATTTCAATAAAAAATAAACTTAAAATAGTCATCAATAACATAAGAAATAATTTTTCTGTTGAGCTCTACAGGACTTGAACCCAAGCAAGACTGAGGTGCAGAAAGAGGAAGAAGAGAAAAAGAACAAACATGATAATAAGAATGTCTCAGTTCACACACATATCAGTTTCCACTTTGGAGAGATTTACTTCTCAGATCAGCACAACTTTTTTCTAAGCCAATCTTTAATTTGCAACATGAGGTGATGCACTTAATTACACTGTGGGGCTTAACTCTGGCCACATTGAAACGATGCTGCCGGTAAGTACATGAATCAAAGAGCCTTAACGTGCTGAACACTGTGATGCCTCTCCGTTGCATGTCTCTTCTAATATGAACAAGGCGAGGGAAAAAGAAATGCCATAAATCCGGAGTTTAGCAGCAAAGTTTAATTTCTCTCTTTCAATTATTCTTTTGAAGAAATTTAATCAGTCTTTGAAAACATCGTGCATTTACAGCAAGTTAAACATTATTCACATTCGAGTGAAAAGGGAAAGCTTGGTCTTTAATTAATGACTCTTCTGCCACAGATTTCCCATATCTTTAAAAAAATGTTGCCTTTTCTCAGTTTTTCCAGATCTGTGCTAGGCTGATCTTCTCCCTGCTGCATTTGGTAACTTCATTCATTCATTCATTCATTCAATCATTGGCCTCAAATGTGCCAGGCCCTGCACAAGACTGAGAGAGAAAGAGGGAAGGAGGCTGCAGTGGTTCCTGCTTCCAAGGTATTACCTTCTAAAAAGGGACTTCATTTTCCTAATCCTAGTCTGGCACGAATGCAAATACTGCAGAAGTGAGAGTCCACAGTCTTAGAATAGATTCTATTTTTGTGGGAGACACATTGTGGAATGATTTAAAAAAAAAAAAGAGAGACAGGCAGGAAAAACTCTTTATTGTATAGTCATGTCTATGTTTCTCAGATTTTCCTTCACTCGGGATCCAGTTATGAAAACGTTTACTTCTAAGGGCATTCTGTTTTGACGAGGGACAGAAGAATGCGGAGATTCATTTTCAGAAGAGACCATGCCTGGGCAAGAGGCCTTTGGGAGCACATGAAAATTGGAGGCAGAAAACCATAACCCATCCATTTCCATTCTCAGTAACTACCAAAACAAAGCAACTGTCAAATCAGAGTGGGCTATTGTAGAAAGTTGATGGTGGGTTGATTTTTTTTTTAAGTTCTTTAAAGTTTTTTGCTTGATTGTTTTTGGTGGGTGGATTAAAATTAAAAAAATATTAATACATTTTACTATTATCATTTTTGATGAGTTGAAGACTTCTTATCTACTGGTGATGCCAATGCACAGTTTTAAATTTAGTTAGCCAAATTTCCTGAATTCGTAAGGAAATCTTTTAATTTCATAGAAATTCTGATGTTTCAAAATAGAAAACAAAGTACGGACAAAAATCAAAGAGAAAAAAATATATTACATACATACAAATACAGATCTGATTCAAAACTGGTTGCTTGTGGAAGTTAATTTAATCAACAAAGAAGTTCAACATGATTCAAAGAAGTAAGTATTAAACATTTTGAGTGACGTTAGTTCTGGTAACTCCCCAGGCTCTGCAAAATCACTGATGCAGCAAAGGCTAAAGATGTCCAAGTAAGCTTCACTATTAAAGTTCCAAGTTATCATCTTCATAAATGTATGAGCTATTCAAATATGAATTGAGGGTAATTAAAGATGCCAATAATAAAATGATCAGATTAATATCCTTTATCAAGTTAGAAACATGATTTTCCCTTTTTTTCAATTAATTCTGCTGAAACTGTATGGAGCAATCCACGTATTCAACATCTAAATCAATTTGAATTTTTTATCCTTATGCTATAATTCTAATGCTGAGCATTGTCATTCTGTGAATGTCCAATGACGATATATCCAATGAAGGAAAAGAATATACACTGGGGTGGAACTTTCTTATTTATACTAACACTGTCTGAAGGTGCATTTTAAAGTATACTCCCAAACCAGTGTTCACTTTTAAAAATTGGTGTCTCTTGTTTAAGTACTAATATCCCTTATGCTCAAAAATAAAACATTAATTTTTAATTCTATAAGTAACACTTGGGCGTTATAAGTATGAGATCCGTTTCTTCCTTTGCTTTTAACTTATTAGCAGCATTTTTCCTTCTTCATTTCAAGTCCAATAATGTGTTATACCATCAAGATACCGAGGGCATCAGGTATTAACTTCAACCAATATCTCATTTTATTATTGTCCTTAAGGACAAGTGCACACACACCCAAAAAGTCAATAACTTCTGTGCAAACCTAAAGAGGTTTTAAAAAATGAGGAGTAAATCAGATCTAATTATGGGTGATAGAGTTTCAAAAGGTCCTAGATTAATATTACAAGCACTTTCCATGTTAAATTAAGCATGCAGTTTAGTCAGCAAAGACATTCTTTTTATATATCTTGTTTACGTCTACTATAAATATCATAAGCATTCCATTAGCATCTAACCCAGTGATTAATGTATATATGATGGAGTCAGGTTCTAATCAGTGATAATAACTGCCTACAAATATTTCCACAACTGTTCATCTCCCAACTCTTTTACTCTGACCAACAGAGACATGCCTACCAAAGTCTAAGGGCTCATGTAGTTACAGGAAACCAGATGCATTATTTATAAGGATGCAGAGGCTAGAAAGTTCGGCTATGCCGCTTACCCTAGCAGTAGTAGGCTCTAAGCTATTGGCAACAGGAAGCTTGCCAGTGCATTAGAAGATGAGACAGAAGGGATCCCTGCCAAATAAAATCGCTAAGTAATAACAAATGTTAAAGAAGAAACTTGGGGGTTGCAGGGAGTCCTGAGCTCACTGCTGAAGCACAATTCAGATCACCAAGCTTTTGCAGTCAGTGCAGAAAGAAGAGTTGGAATCCCAATTAATTCTTTGTGTCTTATCTTTCTTGAGTGCTTGCTTTTTAATTAGAGTTATACATCCTTTTTTTTTTTTTTTAAAAAAGTTACTATCATTATCTGTATATAAATGAGAAAATTACAACTAATATACAATAGGTATGGTGCACAGTATCAATTTCAAGTTCAGGTAGAATTAATTGTCTGTTTGTACTGTCTGCCCTGTTTATAAATCCATATCACTGTTTTAAGGATCCAGGACACATTGGTATTTTTCCCCCTTTGATTTCAAAGAAAAAGAAGCCTGGCCACAAAAAAAAAAAAAAAATAAAAAGAGCCATAATTTCTTATTCTTCATGTATTCAAAACTGATATATTGTTACAGAGATACCTGTCATGACTTTAAGCAGATTTTGAGATAGTGCCATTCAAGTTTCGTTTTTTGTTTAATCAACGTCAGTCACTTGGAATTTACACTACAGTGCAACAAAAGGCTGCCTGCTTTAAATGTTAACAGCAGCAGGGGATGAGAACACCATCTTGCCTGGGGGGAAAAACCCTAAAAACTAAGAAAATAAGTCAATCTCAACACACACACACACACACACAAACACACATATTGTAGGAAGTGTTAAAAACCAACTAATTTTCCGTATCAATCAGACATATCAACAAAAAGCTATTGTTTTTGTTCTGTATCTCAAAGTTAATCTGAAAATTATCCTCAAAATCAAGGATGAAGTAGTTAAGGTTACATACCATGTATTATGCTTATTCATTTTTTTTTAAATAATCTGAGTTTCAGATATTTAACGCATATACCTTTTTATACTAGAGGGTGGGGGTGGGGAAGGGAGGTTCATGGTATTCCTTCTAAAGTATCCAAGTACCTAACAAATATAACGTTACCCCCAAATTTCTAGTTTTAATGTCTTTTATCATAGTAAATGTGCACATATATTTTTGTACCTTGCTCAGGAAACTTGATTCATAGAACTGACTTGGGGTCCCAGTAATCTCATTTGGGGAAATGATCATATTTAACAGTAGCTGCAATGATCACGTGGTCTGTAGAGATGTATGACAGAGGTCACGAGAGGAGCCCTCAGAAGGTTTTGCTTTCACCCTCTGTCTCTACTGTCAGTGGATAAAAAGAACACAGAGCATGGAGTCAGAGAGGCTGAAGCTGAACTTGTTCTGTAATCTTGACAAATACTGAATTGTCTGAGCCTCTCGGTTTCCCCATCTATATCATGTGACAGATAATATCTATTCTCAGATGAAAGTACCTGACACATGGTAGCTATGACTATTATTTTTAATGATAATAAAAAAAAATCAACCTTATTAATACCAATGTCATTCTCTTACTTCCAAATAAGTGAATCTTCAGCACCACAGGGAGGAACAGCGACCAGCCAGTTAATATGTAGATTTTCAGATAATTTGCAACAATCCCATCTAACGTGAAACAGATTCTTATAAATCATCATGTAAGCAAGTATTTATCACAAAACGAAGAAACCTTCAACCTATCTCCCTGCCTATCTACCTAGTGGAGGGGGAGGCTAGTGTGTCTGTCTGCCTATCTGCCTTGAGGGGGAGGCTAGTGATTCTGAAGTAAATTTAAAATAGAAGCATGCAAAGTGTGAAGTGCTTCTCAAAATGTTAAAAGCTCTCTAATAAATATGATTTAAGCCAATGTGAATTTTTCCACTTTGATTTAAAATACTTAACTATACTTTTCATGATTGAAGGTTTAGACTGCTTTCCTATAATTACATATGTGTCAACTTTTAGATACGATAATCTAACTAAAAATAAATTACTTCACTATTAATGTTTATATCCATTTAATAAATACTTCCTGGGAACCAGAACAGTGGTGTGCTACAGACTGTAAACACAGATAAACCAAAATGCCTTCTTTCAAGACCTTACTTTCTGGTATGGGAACTGATGTACACACCTGTGTCAGTAATAAGTGGCAAGCTTGTTTGAAGCAAGAGCTATGAAATCACCAGGAGAGAACTGCGGGGGACTGGAAATAATCTAACACCTCAGTATAACAACAAAATCATAAAGAGTTTGCTTTTACCCCTTGATTGGACAAAGAAAAGTTTTTACAATTTCAGAGCATCCTTTTAATAAAATACACCCAAGTCTGCACTTCTAAAAAAAGGTGGGGGGGATTATGACATTTCAAAAAATTATTGAGACTACAGCTGACCCTATTCTTCATGAAGACCCTCTCCACCAGAAGCTTCTATTAGACTTACTTCTCAACACACTTTTTACCCAAAAGGTCATAGCCAATGTTC